>NC_077237.1:33652188-34253022 GCF_947179165.1 Solanum dulcamara | reverse complement strand
AGAAGTTCTATTTTGACATAGTCAATAGTGACTTTCGAAAGGTACTTGATATAACTCGTCTCAATTTTGAACGAAAGCTCATTTTGATTATTCCATCGAGTTTCAAATATGATTTAAATTGTATATAGTTTCTCAATACTCCACTTGTGGATGCCTCAATTTTTCCTTCACCGAGCCCGAATCAGATTTTGTTATCATGCATACTTCTCTGTATTGTTCGTCATGCCCCAATGTGAGGGAAAAGGTATGACCTGCACATGGTTTGATTTGTGGAGTTATATGTACCATATACACCTATGATATGATATGATCTGATATGACCATATGATATGATATGATCTATTATGGAGATATTCCCTACTCTGGAGTTATGATGTGCTGTGGCGCCAGTGAAGGGGCGGCGACCACATTTTGTATTTGTTCACCGAGTCTCATAATGGGGCCGGATATGGCATATGTTTTTCTGCATACATTATTTGTGGTTATGAAAAGCATTTTGATATTTTGGATATTTTCCTCACTTTTGCACCTTCTATTCTGGTAATGGCTTTACTTGTTATAGTCCATGCTTTACACACTCAGTATATATGTCGTACTAAACCCCTTTCTTCGGGGGGCTGCATTTCATGCCCGCAGGTATAGATGTTCATTTTGGAGATCTGCCAGCTTAGGGTTTCCACTCAGCTATGTTGGAAGTGCTCCACTTTTTTGGAGCCTAACTTTTGATACTGGTCATTTGATGTACATATTTATTTATTTAGGGGTACAATGGGGGCTCTGTCCCGCCATATGATACAGTTATAACTCTTAGACGCCTGTAGATATGTGTATGTGGGTTATTTGTGAGTATGTCATGTTATACACGTTAGTGTGTTATGGCAGCCTTGTCAGCTTGCATGCCCTTTTAGAATATGGTACGAATAAAAGAGGTCATATGTACTCGAAAAAGTTTTAATTCATTGGGATATTTGTGAGTAGTATCACTTTTTTTATAGTTTGATTTGACTACACCTGATAGGTATGTATATGGGTACCCAACTCGGGCACCAGTTGCGGCCTACGGGATTGGGTCGTGACATCTCTTGCTACTGATTTATCCTTCTGGGCAGTTGTTGCTTTCTTTGGAGGCATAGCTGTAGACATAATAATCTATTAGTGAGGGATTATCCTAATAACATAGCACTATCGCATGATCTAGATTAAGAAACATAGAAAACATCCTAAATGTCCTCTAGCTTCCTATTTATGATGTGGTGCACAACACACCAATAAATAAGACTCTTCTAGATACGGTCTATAGATATTCTGAAGATGAACTACTCTGATACCACTTTTGTTACGATCCAACCCTGTAGGCCGTGGTTAGTGCCTAAGCTCGACACTCGTGTACATATCTGTTGGACATCATCAAACTGAAAATAAACACAATATGGAGTCTTCATGAAAATATAACGTCATCTCAAAACTTTACATACATGTATCATGGTAACCTATCTCCTAAGAAGTCACAATCAACCAAAATATCATAATACATGAGATGTTACTACACATGGAAACATCCCTAAACATATACACAAGCCAACAAGGCTGCCACTACATACAACATCTAAAAATATGCATATACACATAAGCCGACAAGGCTGCTACTACATACAGGAATATCCCAAAATAAGTCATGCTAACACAACCGAACAACATCTTTACACAACCCATACATATGTATACAGACCTCTAAGTGTATCAACATTAACATATAGCGGTAAAGGGCTCCACTGTACCCCTGGATAAACATATATATATACATCAAAGGATCTGTACCAAAAGTCTAGGCCGTGGGATAATGGATAACTCCAAGACAGCTAAATAGGGATCCTAAGATAGCGGATCACCAAAGTGAGTATCTATACATGCGGTCATGAAACGTATCCCCCCAAAGAGAGGGGGTCAGTACGAGATATGTACCGAGTATGTGAAGCATGAAATACTATAAAAATAATCATACTGAAGTAGAGATTCAAGGAGACAAGTATGATAATCAAAAACTCACTATACCTATATCTTATGAATAGAAAGTCTATATATCGTTATCATATATCATACCCAACCTATTATAGGACTCGGTGTCATAATCGTATCATCATATTATCATAACATCATATCCTCATATCATCATATACATATACCATACCCAACCCTCTAGTAAGGGACACGATGAATAAAGTTGTGTGCATGTATACCGTATCCGGACCATCATGGGACTCGGTGAATAATGCAGTAAAACTATGCATGATAACATACCCGACCCAGTACTGGTGAAAAATATAATAACAGTATGCACGAGTAGAGTAGTGAGTAACCATATACATTTAGATCATAATTTGAGACTCCATAGATAAGTAGGCTAATTAATACTTGAGTGTTAGGGCGATAGTCATGTTCAATACACTTTGAATGTCATTATAAACTATATTAAATAAAGCCTCAGGGATCATATACACATATAAAGATAATGCGAAACAACTTCCAAAAGTTAAGGACATTAATCATTATAGAGTCTTTAAGAATAGGGACTTTCGCATACCAACTACTATCCGACGTATAGAAGACTTAAGGGCAGTAGCTCAACTACTTTACTAGTTTTAGCACAAGAAGTGAATAACCATCATGAATCATACTCGGAACCTATGAATGAAATTATCCCAAATATCATATCATATATCACTTATATTTAAGATATGCCAAAAGAAAGAAGGAATAGCTTTACATACCTTTAGCGCTTATTTGCCACACAGCACGTATGATGCACAATATTATCTCAACCTATATTAAGATGTCAAGAACAACGGTTAAGCTATGGGGAGATTCAAAACATATTCTAACATTAGTAGCTCCTTTCTAGATAACTAGATGATGTTCCTTACATTCAAACCGATCACACAATAGTCAAGCCAATACCAATAACTATACGTTCAAGTATTACACTATACCAAAGCTATTCAAGGCGGATTTGAGAACACTCCGAACAGTCCACACAACATTCCAAATAGCCCACGTTCCCAACATTCGATAACAATCCACATATGACTACCAAATATTCAATCTATCCTTAATGACCCATAGTCTCAATGTTTTCATCGAAATGATCTTCTAACAGCCCAACCGATAAAATAACATCATGTATAACTTTAGTCACACTTAATCTTCCCAGCCCAACAACAACAACAACGACATATCAAAACAGCCCCTAACTAATTAATATAAAAGTTGCTCGAAAATCTTGTGAATACCTATGAACACACCAAGTAAACCACATGATTCATACACATTATTTCATACAATCTTTTCATCTAATTTTAGTGAAACATAACAGCAGCCATATGATAACTATATCACCTATTTATATGCAAGTAAACAACATTATTATCACTATAATCCTTACAATAGACCACAAACAAATTTAACTTCAACTTTCTTTATTAAATATCTTCATTCTCACCATAAAATCAATAACAACATGTTACACCCCACCCTTTTTAAACTCAGAATGTCTCATAAGTTCCTTGGACATTATCATGTGAGCCGGATATGCTACGACACTATCAAACGGCTCTAAGGAAGGGAGAATGTGATACCCCATACTAGAGAAGGTTGGAAGGGGAATCATAAGAATCCGGAAGGAATCGGAGGCCAAGTAACGAGTCGTAGGACTCGACTTATCTACGTAAGCTACTAATTTAGAAATCTTACATACATGAGTTACTTGATTACATACCAAGCTTACGTAGAAAGGGTTTCATAGGCTCTTAAAGTGAAATGAGATTACGAACCTACGAGAGGGAGCAAAAACTAGTTTCCGAACTTACGAAAGTGAAGCAAGCAGGTGACAAGCAGGCAAGTGACTCACCTACTTGGGATGGACCCCACGCTGCCACGTGGCAGTTTTGTGTTGGAAGCTTGGACGAGGTGTCACCCTAGTAGGCTGCCACGTGTCACCCTAGGGGACTGCCACGTGTCACCTCCTAAGGAGGTGTATATATATATGTTGGCTGACTCTTTAACTCATTTTCCATCCAAAAACATCAGCCAAATGAGAGGAAAAACGTGAAGAACCAAAAGGAACAAGGCAGCAACATTTTTGAAGAATTAAAGGTGAGTTTTCCAATTTTCTTCCGTGAATTAATTATATACGGTGTATCTTAAGTATGTGGATACGTATATATGTATTTTAAGACCTTCATGGAAGTAAAACTCCAGCTTTTAAATTGGAATTTGGAAGAGAAAATAAGAGAAAGTCGAAGGAGAAAATGTTAAGAATTAATTAACCAACCCGTTTTTGGAAGGGACAGTGGTTAGTAATATTGGTATAACTTCTTGTGTACAGATTCGTTTCGAGTGATTTAATATGTTTTGGAAAGGTATTTCGTGTTTCTATAACGTTCATTCAGACTCCAAAATCCAGTTCTACTTTTATCAGCTTCAAAAGTGGTGATGAAGTGTAGAGGAGGTACTGCCCAGATTTGGTTTTGGAAATTCTACACGGACAGCTGTAAGTATTTTGGTCATATCTTTTTGTACTAAATTGATGTAGGGATGATTCGAAATTTTTTGCGACCCTAAGACATATGTCTATAACTTTCATGAAGGGCGTAAATCCTGTTTCCCTCCATTACCCCTTCGAAACGAAGCGACAAGGTGAAACAGTAAACTGTCCAGATTTCACATTTTGGATAGTTTTGGCGAGTTTGACAAGTTTAACGTAAGGTAAGGTTTCTTCTTTAAATTTGAGCTTTATGTGTTCTGATGGAGCATGTTACACGCCCTATTGGTGGCTGGAAATATGAAAATGGCTTAGAAATACTTGGCGTTCGGAATAAACTAATTTGTAGTCGTTATAGTTGAATTGTTGTCGAAACAAAGTGTTGTTCTTGTGAGTTGCTCTGCAGGGGTGTGGCTTGTTGTTGCAGGGCCTGAATATGTCCTAATGTGGGTTAGGGTGCTTCTAGTCGAAGCCACATGACCCCTCATTATGTATAATTAAAGGCGTCACAAAATAAAGGCTAGACGCCCTATTTTGATATCGTATTTTTGAATAAGTCGTTTGGAGTGTATGTTGTATATTGTTGGTATGAATTGCTGCAGGTTGTTGTTGTTGGTTGGCTGTAGGTATTAGGTACCTAATTGGAAATTTGGATAGGGCACATTATAGGGGAGGTGCTGCCCAATTTTTGTTAACGCCTTAACAAACTAAAGAACTAGTCGAGGAAACGACTAAGGGAATAGATTCCATTAGCATTAAGGCGTAACCTCAGATACTGAAAAGTTAAGAGTAGTTGATATTCGTATTACTTTATATTGAATAGGTTCAGAAGACGACGAGGCGAGCAGGATAAAGGGTAACTCCCAAGAGGTATGTAAAGCTTTCTTGTGGCATGTTTTGGTATAAGCACGTACAATTATCTTTCTTTCCTTTTGGCAAGTTTTAGCCTTAAGTGAATTGTATGTGGAATGTGGGAATAATTCCATTCCCGGAACTCCAGGTATGCCCCATAATCCCTAACTACAGTTAAGTGTTAACGCCCCTACAAGGATTGAGTATTACCTGTTAAGACTTCTACGTGCTAAAAGAATAGTGTATGGGAAACTATCTTTCCCTTCTCTTGATATGTATTTGGTACGAAAGTGAGATTTGAATGCCATAGTGGCTCACCGAGCCCTATAATGGGTCGGGTATGAAATATGTGTATGAAGGTCATCTGAAACAAAGTACAGACTACATAAAGCTTATTCTCTTTCTTCTTTTGGGCATGCCTTTGTCTTAGTTGTAAGTTAAATATGATCTGAGATCTAGGGTAACTCTATTCTCAAACATCTCTTATTTACTTCTGAATATTGAACTCCTACAGTAGTCGAACTATTTCCCTGGAAACTGTTATATGCTATAGAGATAACAAATATACAAGCTCCAAGTCTTACAGACTATATGTTAACAAATGTTTCTGGTTCCATAAGCAATTTGGCTTTACTTTAGTACGTGTCTAAGGACCCCAAAACACTAGCTAATATAGCCCCTAATGGCATTTAAAGGGCATTTAAGGTGATTACATTACAATCCTGATTCTCAGACAATAGCTTAATTTTCTTCTACGATTGAGTCTTCGATAATGATTTAAATTGCATATAGTTGCTCATTACTCTACTCGTGTATACTGTGACCCATCTTTCCCTGAGTCCCGGGCCAGGATATGTTCTCGTGCACAGTTCACTGCATTATTCACTGAGTCCCTCAATAGAGGGCCAGGATATGTGTATAAATATATGATGATGTGTTGTAATAAGGTGGTGATGGCACTGGGGCCATGATGGTTTTACAGAGATGATTTACAGAGATGATTCACCGGACCCCCGAAAGGGCCGGCTATATCATATGACTCGAACATGCATGTTTTTGTAATTCATAAAGTACAGGTACAGGTTTCTGAATTGATATCTTATCCCCTGATTCTCTATCTCAGATATGTTTCCAGTTGTATTATATTATGTTTTACATACTCAGTACACATATCGTACTGACCCCCTTTCTCGGGGGGCTGCGTTCATGCCCGCAGGTACAGATACAGATTTTGGGAGTCCGTCAGCTTAGAATTCCATGCAGCTCAGCTGGAAGAGGCTCCATTGTATCGGAGCCTAGTTTTTGATACTGTCCACGGATGTATAGAAATTGTTTTATCCATTCAGGGGTACGGCGGGGGCCCTGTCCCGCCATATGTTGTCATTTATATGTTTAGAGGTCTGCAGACATGTATATGTGGGTTGTGTATGTCAGTTTGATTAAGCTGGGTCTACATGATATATGATATATGTTATTATGTTATGGCAGCCTTGTCGGCTTGCATGCCCTGTCATGTTGTGATACAAACGAAAAGGGCTACGGTTTATGAAAATGTTATCGCCCAGTGGGGCTCTGTTACATGATATTGTCTTATTCACGATTCAATGTGACCTCAGCTAATAGATATGTGTACGGGGGGTCCAGGTCGGACCCCAGTCGCGGCCTACGGGGTTGGATCGTGACAGAAGTGGTATCAGAGCAGTTCGTCCTCGGAGTGTCTGCAGATCGTGTCTAGTAGAGTCTTGTTTATCGGTGTGTTGCGCGCCACATCTATAAACAGGAAGCTATAGGACATTTAGGATGTTACCTTTCTTCTACATCTGAGATCATGCTTTAGATCTGAGTCATAGGAAAAAATTCCTTATACTAACCTTGGATCTTAACAGAAGGACGACACCAATAGAAGAAAGTAATTGATGACATGGAAAGTTACAAAGCATGCAAGTAAGTGAAGTAAAGCCACGGAACATATCCATCGGGTAAGGTATTGAAATATAAAGTTGAAACCTGAAAGAAAAGCAGACAAAAAGTGCAACAGATGTAGTTTGGAGTTGGACATATGAGGTAAGTCTAGTATTTTTATATTATTGTTAACGTTGAAAGCCCTGTGTGGCTGCGATATGAGATGACATTGAAATCCCTGTGTGGCTATGATATGATATGTATATATATATATGTTGGCCCTGTGAGGCATTGTTGGTATTTTCTGCGTGCAGGTTTTGGCATAAGTAAGAAATGTAGAGGAAACTTTGTCGAAATTTTCCCAGAACAAGGAAAAGGGAATGAAACATAGATTTTTAGGATGTCCTGGAGATTGATATCAAGTACCCTTATTATGTTTAATTAAAACTATAAGAGGTACTCTTCATGTCGTCAATAAGGGATACTTTTCTTACTCGAGGAAATTATTTTGAAGAAACAAAAGTCTGTCTGAGCAGTACAGTTCAGACCGTAGTATCTCCAACCGTAATTGTGTTGTAAAAAAAAAAAAGAGGCTCAGGATGAAGGATAAGATGTCACGCGAACGAGTATCACTCTTTTTGGGAAAAAAATACCAAACCTCCAATTCCTAATTGTAAATCAGATGAGTTGTTTATAGCTTGAGGATAAACTCATAAGGAGACCAGGTAGGTCAAGTATTAGAAGAAGTACTGTGATGTTTAAGATGTTCTGATTTCTTCCAACAATAGTTGGAAAATGATGTACGATAATAGTTTATAATTTGCCACCGATTAATTGGGGAAAGAACTTCTAATAAAAGCACCTCAAAGAGATGTCAGGAACCAAATATATATACGAGTTAAAAGGGGGATAGGTAAGTATGAACTGAACAGTGTGATATGAGTATGCAGGGATAAATTGGAGCCACTAGTAAGACGCACTTAGTACGCGTTGCCTAAGTTAAAGGCCTGCATTGAGAACGCAGTAAGAGCATGGGGCTTAAGATACAAAGAAATGACGCGGGTACACCACGTCGCCCCAAAAATAGTGGAACCCTCAAGGGACGAGGATGGCAAACTTAAGGAATAATTGGCACAACTTGTATTCGTCCCAAGAAACAAAGGATATAGGTTGGGACAAAGCCACTGCTTTAAGAAAACCTGGAATAGTTATTCCCAGAATACTAGTACCGCCTAATTGAAATTGGAATGACTACAAGTACATACAGAGGAAAGCACGAGTACCCTCTAAAGGGGGGAAGTTAATGAGAAAATGGCAAAAGTAAGGTGAAGGCAATCGATATGGTAATATATTTGAGATGGACGTCTAAACTTCAATAAGATATCCTGCCGAACCAAGTTAGAAAGGTCTGGAAGCCACCAGTAATTGAACGGAAGCCAGAATGCTACATAAGGCAGCGTTAAGAAGTTTGTGACGAGACCCTGAACAACATAACACTAGAAGGTGGCTGCGTATAAAAATAGAAGAATGTACCAATGAAAGGATATCGAATAATTCAAGAGACACTACGAAGGATAATGATAACATGCTAGACCAAAAGCCAAAATGTTGGTTATAGAGTTAGTCGCAAATGATATTGCGATAGATAAATAACCAAAAAAAAGAATAGAAAGCCTCTTGTGGTAGAAAATATGGAGAACATAAAATGAATAAAGGATCGTGGAGCTAAAGGTCTACACCGATACTAGATGCAAGATAACAGACGAAAAGATGGGGCAAAACATAAAGACTCGCGAGACAATGCTGAGGTAAATCTGGAGCTAAGTTGAGTGCCCGCACCTCGTGGAAAAGGTTATAATGAAACGCGACCTGAAGACTTCCCATGGAGGTCACCCATCCCAATATTACTCTCGCCCCAGCACGCTTTACTTCGAAATTCTGATGGAACTTAATACGTTAGTGCTGGTATGATCATGCGAGACAGAAGCATCTGACTAGTAACGGAGAAACGAGATGAGATTATGTACCCGGAGTATTATAAGATATGGTAAAGAAAATCGTAACAAGGTCTTAAGAAAAACAAGAAGGATTAGCTATTTTCTAACTGACGACACACTTGAGTGCCACAGCTCTTCAACATAGAACTAGTTAATGAGAGGAAAACAGCAGAATGGCTATATAGGCCAGTGGGCGAGGGAATTTCGACACCACTTGGTAGCCAACTCTGAGGGAGAAAAAGCAAACGCCAAAGGTAAGGGTACTAGCGGATGTAATTTACAAATGATAGGAAGCAGTGCCTAAGGTCGGAAATCCCACAATATGACCAGGACTACAAAACTCATTTTGCACTCTAGCGCCAGATGACTCTGGAGGGAATGTTACTTGTGGAATAACGATATTAGTCCCTACTCCTTCGATCAAAGGTTACCTAATCTGCCGAGAAGGTGTAAAATTATAGAGTAAAAAAAAACATGGTAGGACTATTATCCCAAACAAAGGAGCCCAAGTTGCAACTAACTACCGAGAGGTGCAAAGATAAGTTAAGCCAAACTACCGAGATGGAATTAGTACTACGGGTAAAGTAAGACATGGCCACGATTGGACCAAAGATCTACCCCAACCTCGAGTGTAGGAAGGGAAAAAAGGCAGGGCAAGATATGAGGACTAGCGAGGTAACGCTAGGATGCTTCTTGTACACTCTTGTATTCTTGTAAAGGTAAAAGAATGACACAAGATAATGTGTCTAGAGGATTATAAGCGGGGGTAAGGGAAATTGTGAAAAGGTTTAAGTAAAACTGACTGAACTAGCTGGTTACTATAGGATAGCAAGCTTCTATGCCAAAACTTTTTTGGAATTACACCAGATCATGTTAGACAAAGCACAGAATGACTACGAGCGCCGTTATATGGGGGGACTGCAACATTATTCGGTAGCCAACCCTAAGGATTGGAAAAAGAGGGGAAGAAGGACCCAAAAGATCGAATGCCAGTTAAAGTCCTGAAAAGAGTCGAGAAAGACTATACGAGGCTAACGGTTCCCAAATTATCCACGTCATTACGCATCCATTTTATACTTGGTAAGAGTAGGGTGCTATATGAGTTGTTGTGATTAGGCTAAGGAATCAGCCCATTTGCTTCCAATCAAGAGCACCTATGCTGCTGAAATTAGGGGGAGTTATAGAACATGGAGAATGGTAAGGTTCCGTGAGGTTTCCTCCTCTAATATCCAGATAAAGGGACTTCAATTATAATTAATGCCTTGAGATCAGTCCAAGAAGAGGTCAGGAGCACAAACAGGTCTTAGTACCGCATTTCTCCCTCGAGCTACTAAACAGACTGAGCGCACTATTAGACGCTATAAGATATGTCACGAGCCGGGAGATTAACTTTGAAGGTAGCCGGAATGATTATCCATCACTTATCAAGTTGCCTACAATAATAATTACTACACTAGTATTCCAATGGCCTCGACATGATTAAGCAAGCTATTGACTAAAAGCCCAGAGTCGGCAGGAATGACATACAGATAATCGACGTCGACATATAGAGTTCAAGTTGATGATTGGATGTTCATCATAGGGTCACCTAGAAAAGGAACTTGACCCAGAATATATTAGACTGTATCAAGTTACTTATAAGGTGGGCAACGTGGCTGGTAAGTTGAGCTTACCACTTGATTTGGAGACCATACACCCAGCCTATCAGATATAGATATTTTGCGAATGTACTAGCGATCCACCTATAGTATGTTTTATAAATGAAGTCCATGAGATGAAAGAGTTATCCTATGAGGAGAAACTTATTGCCATCGTCGATTGGTAAATTAGAAGGTTGCGAACTGAGGACGTGCCTTCCGTCAAGGTACTGTGGCAAAAATCAAAACCAGAAAAGGGGATGACCTAAGGAATTAAAAAGAGGACATAACACACCAGGTCAACAGGTAACCCCAACTCCTGAAACTCGTATACTAAGTACTTCAATGGAAATATGTGTAAGGAAATAGAAACGAATCCCCCGATGGTCTATATAAGTTCTAAGGGAAGTTTTGTTTAACATTCGGGGACGAATGTTCTAAAGGGGGGAAGGATGTTACACCCCACCCTTTTTAAACTCAGAATGTCTCATAAGTTCCTTGGACATTATCATGTGAGCCGGATATGCTACGACACTATCAAACGGCTCTAAGGAAGGGAGAATGTGATACCCCATACTAGAGAAGGTTGGAAGGGGAATCATAAGAATCCGGAAGGAATCGGAGGCCAAGTAACGAGTCGTAGGACTCGACTTATCTACGTAAGCTACTAATTTAGAAATCTTACATACATGAGTTACTTGATTACATACCAAGCTTACGTAGAAAGGGTTTCATAGGCTCTTAAAGTGAAATGAGATTACGAACCTACGAGAGGGAGCAAAAACTAGTTTCCGAACTTACGAAAGTGAAGCAAGCAGGTGACAAGCAGGCAAGTGACTCACCTACTTGGGATGGACCCCACGCTGCCACGTGGCAGTTTTGTGTTGGAAGCTTGGACGAGGTGTCACCCTAGTAGGCTGCCACGTGTCACCCTAGGGGACTGCCACGTGTCACCTCCTAAGGAGGTGTATATATACATGTTGGCTGACTCTTTAACTCATTTTCCATCCAAAAACATCAGCCAAATGAGAGGAAAAACGTGAAGAACCAAAAGGAACAAGGCAGCAACATTTTTGAAGAATTAAAGGTGAGTTTTCCAATTTTCTTCCGTGAATTAATTATATACGGTGTATCTTAAGTATGTGGATACGTATATATGTATTTTAAGACCTTCATGGAAGTAAAACTCCAGCTTTTAAATTGGAATTTGGAAGAGAAAATAAGAGAAAGTCGAAGGAGAAAATGTTAAGAATTAATTAACCAACCCGTTTTTGGAAGGGACAGTGGTTAGTAATATTGGTATAACTTCTTGTGTACAGATTCGTTTCGAGTGATTTAATATGTTTTGGAAAGGTATTTCGTGTTTCTATAACGTTCATTCAGACTCCAAAATCCAGTTCTACTTTTATCAGCTTCAAAAGTGGTGATGAAGTGTAGAGGAGGTACTGCCCAGATTTGGTTTTGGAAATTCTACACGGACAGCTGTAAGTATTTTGGTCATATCTTTTTGTACTAAATTGATGTAGGGATGATTCGAAATTTTTTGCGACCCTAAGACATATGTCTATAACTTTCATGAAGGGCGTAAATCCTGTTTCCCTCCATTACCCCTTCGAAACGAAGCGACAAGGTGAAACAGTAAACTGTCCAGATTTCACATTTTGGATAGTTTTGGCGAGTTTGACAAGTTTAACGTAAGGTAAGGTTTCTTCTTTAAATTTGAGCTTTATGTGTTCTGATGGAGCATGTTACACGCCCTATTGGTGGCTGGAAATATGAAAATGGCTTAGAAATACTTGGCGTTCGGAATAAACTAATTTGTAGTCGTTATAGTTGAATTGTTGTCGAAACAAAGTGTTGTTCTTGTGAGTTGCTCTGCAGGGGTGTGGCTTGTTGTTGCAGGGCCTGAATATGTCCTAATGTGGGTTAGGGTGCTTCTAGTCGAAGCCACATGACCCCTCATTATGTATAATTAAAGGCGTCACAAAATAAAGGCTAGACGCCCTATTTTGATATCGTATTTTTGAATAAGTCGTTTGGAGTGTATGTTGTATATTGTTGGTATGAATTGCTGCAGGTTGTTGTTGTTGGTTGGCTGTAGGTATTAGGTACCTAATTGGAAATTTGGATAGGGCACATTATAGGGGAGGTGCTGCCCAATTTTTGTTAACGCCTTAACAAACTAAAGAACTAGTCGAGGAAACGACTAAGGGAATAGATTCCATTAGCATTAAGGCGTAACCTCAGATACTGAAAAGTTAAGAGTAGTTGATATTCGTATTACTTTATATTGAATAGGTTCAGAAGACGACGAGGCGAGCAGGATAAAGGGTAACTCCCAAGAGGTATGTAAAGCTTTCTTGTGGCATGTTTTGGTATAAGCACGTACAATTATCTTTCTTTCCTTTTGGCAAGTTTTAGCCTTAAGTGAATTGTATGTGGAATGTGGGAATAATTCCATTCCCGGAACTCCAGGTATGCCCCATAATCCCTAACTACAGTTAAGTGTTAACGCCCCTACAAGGATTGAGTATTACCTGTTAAGACTTCTACGTGCTAAAAGAATAGTGTATGGGAAACTATCTTTCCCTTCTCTTGATATGTATTTGGTACGAAAGTGAGATTTGAATGCCATAGTGGCTCACCGAGCCCTATAATGGGTCGGGTATGAAATATGTGTATGAAGGTCATCTGAAACAAAGTACAGACTACATAAAGCTTATTCTCTTTCTTCTTTTGGGCATGCCTTTGTCTTAGTTGTAAGTTAAATATGATCTGAGATCTAGGGTAACTCTATTCTCAAACATCTCTTATTTACTTCTGAATATTGAACTCCTACAGTAGTCGAACTATTTCCCTGGAAACTGTTATATGCTATAGAGATAACAAATATACAAGCTCCAAGTCTTACAGACTATATGTTAACAAATGTTTCTGGTTCCATAAGCAATTTGGCTTTACTTTAGTACGTGTCTAAGGACCCCAAAACACTAGCTAATATAGCCCCTAATGGCATTTAAAGGGCATTTAAGGTGATTACATTACAATCCTGATTCTCAGACAATAGCTTAATTTTCTTCTACGATTGAGTCTTCGATAATGATTTAAATTGCATATAGTTGCTCATTACTCTACTCGTGTATACTGTGACCCATCTTTCCCTGAGTCCCGGGCCAGGATATGTTCTCGTGCACAGTTCACTGCATTATTCACTGAGTCCCTCAATAGAGGGCCAGGATATGTGTATAAATATATGATGATGTGTTGTAATAAGGTGGTGATGGCACTGGGGCCATGATGGTTTTACAGAGATGATTTACAGAGATGATTCACCGGACCCCCGAAAGGGCCGGCTATATCATATGACTCGAACATGCATGTTTTTGTAATTCATAAAGTACAGGTACAGGTTTCTGAATTGATATCTTATCCCCTGATTCTCTATCTCAGATATGTTTCCAGTTGTATTATATTATGTTTTACATACTCAGTACACATATCGTACTGACCCCCTTTCTCGGGGGGCTGCGTTCATGCCCGCAGGTACAGATACAGATTTTGGGAGTCCGTCAGCTTAGAATTCCATGCAGCTCAGCTGGAAGAGGCTCCATTGTATCGGAGCCTAGTTTTTGATACTGTCCACGGATGTATAGAAATTGTTTTATCCATTCAGGGGTACGGCGGGGGCCCTGTCCCGCCATATGTTGTCATTTATATGTTTAGAGGTCTGCAGACATGTATATGTGGGTTGTGTATGTCAGTTTGATTAAGCTGGGTCTACATGATATATGATATATGTTATTATGTTATGGCAGCCTTGTCGGCTTGCATGCCCTGTCATGTTGTGATACAAACGAAAAGGGCTACGGTTTATGAAAATGTTATCGCCCAGTGGGGCTCTGTTACATGATATTGTCTTATTCACGATTCAATGTGACCTCAGCTAATAGATATGTGTACGGGGGGTCCAGGTCGGACCCCAGTCGCGGCCTACGGGGTTGGATCGTGACACAACAACAACCAAAATACTAAATAAAATTAGTTCACCATTTGCACATAAAACAGTCCCCTATGGCTTGAACAACTTTTCAACATCAACATATATAATTTCATAAATCCAATTCACATTTATATACTCTCAACACGTAAAAACTCACCCTAAAACCTATAGAAAATGATCAACTCTTACCTTAATAGACTTAGCTTCTTAACTTGCTGAGATTGATAGCTTCAATTAATGAACACTTTGCTTCCCTCAAGGACCAATTCACGTTACCATAGACTCTTTAAATGGTTGAACTACCTTAGAAAAATTGTCTTTAGATCACAACTAAAAGCTTCAAGTTCAGCTAGTCATGGCCGAACTCCCTTTCTCTCTCTATGATTCAATTTGTGGCTTAAGGAGAGCCTCTCTCTCTCTCTCTATCCTTCAACTTTGTGGTTGAATAGTGAATATGAGTCATCCATTTAGTTTATATATGCTTCCTATTTGGTTGATATGTGTCCATCCCTTGACATGTGTCCCATTAATATTCCATGAGCCAATTAAATTCAGCTACATTTTTTAGGGCCCACTTAATGGTCTAATTAAGTTAATTAATCATTAATCCCCACTTAATAATTCAATTATGGTAAATTAATCCCAAATCTCCATTAATATTCCCACTAACATTTATTAATTAGCAAACCGTGCAATTATTAAAATTGGGATTAAAAGTCCTTGTCCTCGGACTTATGTCGATTAGTTCACGAATAATCTATCATATAAAAATATGGGATATAACAATCTTAAATGCAAAGATTATGGAGACTTAAACTTGAGATTCCTTGAACTCTAACTTGTCTTGAAGATGAAACCCTTGGGAGAGTGTTTAGACAGAGAAATATTTTTTTTATTTTAACGACTCTTGAGTGGGTCAGGGGCTTAGCAACACCCCCAGGCCTTAGTATAAATAGAAAGTAGCGAAAGTACAAAGGAGGGGGACATAAATCTTACCTTCGAGCCTAGGTGGTTCAATATTATACTAACCTACTAAGGTCGATCGAGTCATCCCTAATATTATCAAAATGTAATCCTAGATACTAAGCACCTAAAAGAGAGGACTCCTCTCGATACAAATATCTAGGAAAACTTTAAATGGGAGAGACTCTCCACTCACAATACAAAATAAAAAGAAAATCTGACACCTATGACCTATTCAACAAAGCTTTAACTGAATATAAGAAATAGCTAATTTGAATAGGAAAGAGTAGCCAATAGACATAGAGACTTCTATATCAAATTCAAAATACAACAAGTCAAGGTGGTTGTTTGATCCTTTTTATCTTTCTTCTTCTAGAACTTGCCATCCCTAGCTTGTCCAACTTGAAGTAGCCTTTCGTTTCTTGTGGAGGTTGATGAAGATTGTAGAAGTGTTGTATATGATGTAGTATATAGTTTTACTTGGACAATATATCTGTAGTGAAATTTGCTTCTCGGAAGACATGTGTGCACTGGAAGATGGACCACAACCTACAGCTCTGTAGTGCACCTATAATGCTCCAAGATGGTAACTCCATCATCTTGTGAATATGTTTTCATTGGAAGAACTCCAGTGATTGGATCAGTTGTTGTAGCTCTGCAGTATACCTGCACAAAATTGGCAAAAGAGAGGAACCTACACTATTCCTATTAAAGTAGAAAATAAGATAAATAAGGTATTCTAAGTTCCAAGAACTGTGGGAGTATGCAAAGAAGGTGGTGGATTTCATGTGTACCCTAACAGAAACCCAAAATTACAGCTTGCTAGATAGATCCTCAAGGGGGTTGTTTGATCCTTTTCATCTTCTTTCTCCTAAAATTAGTCATTCCAGCTTTGTCCATTTTCAAGTACACTTTGGTCTTTTTTGGAAGTTGGTGATAGTTGTAGTAATGTTATGTGTGATCAACAATGTGGCTTTGCTTTGAAAGGGTGTCTGCAGGAAAATTAGCTTCTCTAAAGATATGTCTGTAGTCAAAGACATTCAGCAGCTTAACCAATTCCTGCAGTTCAATAATGTAGTTGTGGATGCTCCATGGAGGCTTGATGTCATGTTGGAGCCACTTGACCAGCAATTCAGAGTCAACTTCAAGGAGTACCTTGCTATAACCATATTGTAAGCACCATAGAATACCAAAAGTTTTTGCTTGCACTTCATCTTGGTTATTAGAAACAAAGCCTAAAGGAGTGGCAAATTCATAAATCAGCACACCCTTATGGTCCCTCAGAATTCCCCCTGCCCCTATCTTCCCTAGATTATCAATTGCACTACCATTTGTGTTAAGTTTGACCAAGGTGGGATGGGGATTGGCCCAGCATACTTTGATTACTCTCATCTCATGTCTGCTATTTTCAATCATGGTAACCAGTTCATTCAAATTACCAGGCCAACCCACATAAGGGTACACAGTGGAGATCAACATCTATAAGTCTTTGATAGTGGAGAAGATTAATCTGGTAGTGCTGGACCTCTGCCTCCCATATTTACTAGCACATCTATTCTTCCACATATTCCAACATATGAAAGATAGGAGTAGCTTGAATGATAAGTTGATGAGCAGAGTTCTTAGGCTTAAAAGTCCACCATTTAATCAAAATGTTCCTCAGAGGACTATCAATATGCAGGATCCCCAACCAGTTGGAGAAGTTAATTCAAATGCACTTAACAAATATTCCTGATACAAAAATATGGTCTACATTATCTAAGCCAGGTCCAAAACAACCAGAATAGGCTGCTGGTGGTACCCCAAAAGTAGTATTTTTTTTCATTGGTAGGAAGTTTGTATCTCAAGGCTATAAGCAAGAATAAAGCCTCTCAAGGGATATTATTGTTCCAAGTCAACGTATCAGTCAAAGTCTTACTCTTTTTCTTCCTCACATATTCCCAAACTAATTTGCAGGTGAATTTTCCATGTGACTGCAGCTTCTAGTGAGCCTGATCAAGAGTACCTTTCTGGAACCTGATTTCAGTGTTGAGAATTATTTGGATCTAGTATTGGGGAGCTTGTTGTCTGACTTTCTCTTTATTCCATCTTCCATTCCTCAGAAACATGGAGACAGTAGAGTTGTTGACCCTTGGAATATATTCATTGTTATTGGCTAAAGGACCAACTACCAACCTGTCATTCCACTAGAAACTGCAGCTCTTAGAGTATAAAGTCCACTGTATATGAGGCTCTATATCACCCTTATTCTTCATCATGTTTTTCCATATGAGAGATCGGCCTATGTTCCACTTTTTTATGATAGGGTGGGCTCTTTGGAAATATTTAGCTATAAGGAAATCTCCTCATAAAGTTCTCTTAGACCTGAATATCCACCAGTGCTTGTATTGCAGGGCTAAGCAAACATCTTCCAATGTTTTAACACCAATACCTCCTTACTCATATGGTAATCTAAGAGTTTCCCATGAGGTTCAGTGGTACTTCCTTTTCTCCTTATCCCAACCCTAGAAAAAATAGCAATAAGGCATTTGATCTGCTTCAAAGTAGTCCTGGTAGGGGTTATAGTAGAAAATAAATGTATAGGGTGTGATTGAAGCACTGATTTAACCAAAGATGTTCTACCCCCATAATTCAGAATCCTTGTCAGCCACTCTTGGATTTTAGCAATCACTTTTGCAATATACTATTAAAATCGATGATCCTTTGCCTTCTTATGTACAATGGACATCCCAAGTAAGTAATAGGACCATGTATACATTTGTAACATGTGATGGAAACCACTCTGTTAATTGTATCAGTAGGTGTGTGAGAAGGGATCAAAAATTGGCTCTCGTCCTTATTAATAAGTTGCCCAGAAGTATCCTTATACACCTACAACGTCTTCATGATTAGTTTAAAGTAGAACTTGGAAGTTGAGGTGAAAATGATAATGTCATCTGGAAAACTCAAGTGGTTAATTTGAGGGCCCCTTTTTACATTTAAAAACCAGTGTAAAGGTAGTGATGATGAAGGTTGTTTAGAATTATGGACAACACTTCAATACTATGAATAAAGAGAGTAGGGGAGGAGGGGTCTCCTTGTTTGAGGCCTCTTGTTAAATGGATAAAACAATGCCTGCTACCATTGATGATGACTGAGTACCAATTTTTGCATATTGTTCTCCATACCATGTCAATAAACATTTCTCCAAAACCCATTTTTCTCATGACAAGACAAATAAAGGACCAAGAGACCCTATCATATGCCTTAGCCATGTCAAGCTTAATAACCACATTATCACCATTTTTAGGCTTCTTTATGTTACGGATGATTTCTTGAGCCAACTTGATATTCTCAGATATGCTTCTTCTCTATACAAATCTAGACTGATTATCTGAGATAAGGTAAGGGAGAATTAGAGCAAATTTGATGCTGAGGAGTTTAGAGATTATTTTGCTTGTAAAGTTGCTAAGAGAAATAGGTCTAAAGTTAGCTAGTTTGTTAGGATGGTCTACTTTTGGGAGTAGAATCAAACATGCATAGGAGATATATTTAGAAATTTCATGGACATTACAGAAGTACTAAATCAGCTCCAACAAATCTTCACTGATAATGTCCCAGCAAGCTTAGAAGAACTTGCCACTCATCCCACCAGGACCTGCAGTTGAGGTAGCACTCATAGAGAAAACCACTCTTTTCAACTCCTCTTTTGTAGGTAGCTCTATCAACAACTGATTTTGTTGGTCATTGACCAATCTAGGAATGTAGTTAACTACATCTTCATTGATCTTCTAGCTATCCCCAGTAAATATCTTTTCAAAATGATCATAGGAAGCCTTAGCAATCTCTACATCACCTTGAATAATATTACCCTGGTCATCATCAATTTTGTGAACGTACAACCTTCTTCTTCTCCCTCTAATGATAGCATGGAAGTACTTTGAGTTAGCATCCCCTTCCTTAAACTATTGAAGCTGTGGTTTTTGTTTAAGGATGGACTGCCCCACCTTCAAAAACCTGATATATTGAGCATTGATCTGGTTTAGCATGGTTCTATTGTCTTTTGTGTTATCTCTGATAATTTCAATCTCAACATCTCTAACTTTTTCCTCAAACTCAGTGATAGAAGCAAAAATATCCCCATACTCTTGTCTTGACCAATTACTCATAGTTCTTGACACTCTTTTCATTTTCTCTCCTAAAATCTTCTCATAGGATTTCCTGCAACAGGTCTCCCCCAACATGTTTTCACAACATCAAGGAAGCTATCATTGTCAGTCCAGCAGTGTAGGAACTTAAAACATTTGATGGAGTTACTTTGTCTCTCTACACACTCCATGAACAATGGGCAATGGTCTGATCCAGTGGAAGCTAGATGAGTTATAGTTATCGTAGGCATCATATCTAACCACCTCTCATTGACCATAGCTCTATCAAGTCTCTTCCAAATCCTGGCATCATTATCCCTGTTGTTGTACCAAGTATACTTTGTACCATGAAAATACAAGTCTATGAGTCCAAAAGCTTCAATAACACATATGAATTCAAAACTTTTATTTATATTATAAGACCCCTTAACTTGAAATGTCAAAACGAAGAAAAGTTTTGGAAGATGGACTGAAAGTGGAGTACTATGACCTAGTCTAAGAGTCGTAGAGGTTCCTATGAGTCATAGGACTGACTCGTAGAACCAATGGTAAGGCCTAGTATTTTGAGAAATGGAAAAAGGGAGTTGACGAGTTCAGTTACGACTCAGACATTTAGACTGTCACAACCCAACCCCGTATGCCACAACTAGGGTTCGATCTGGACCCCCCGTATACCTAACTATAAGCTGTGGTCAAATTGAACTGTAAATAAAATAATATCATGTAACAGAGCCCCATTGGGCGACAATATTTTCATAAACCTATAGCCTTTTTCGTTTGTGTCATAACATGAAAGGGCATGCAAGCTGAAAAGGCTGCCATAATATAATAACATATACCATACATCATGTAGACCCAGTTGAATCAAACTTATATACGCAACCCACATATACATGTCTGCAGATCTCTAAAAATATAAATGACAACATATGGCGGGACAGGGGCCCCGCCGCACCCCCAAATGGATAAAACAATTTTATACAATAGTGGACAGTATCAAAAACTAGGCCCCGATACAATGGAGCCTCTTCCAGCTGAGTTGCATGGAATCCTAAGCTGACAGACTCCCAAAACCTGTATTTGTACCTGCGGGCATAAATGCAACCCCCTGAGAAAGGGGGTCAGTACGACATATGTACTGAGTATGTAAAATGTAACATAATATACTGGAGGTATATTCAAAATAGAGAAGCAGGGGAATAAATTATCAAATCGAAGACATGTACCTGTACTCTTTGAATCACAAAAGCGTGTATGCTCAATTTATACAATATAGCCAGCCCTTTTAGGGGTCCGGTGAATCACATCTGTAGGACCATCATGGGCTTGAAACCATCACCACCTTATTACAACACATCATCATATATATACATATGTACCCGGCCCTCTAGTAAGGGCTCGGTGAACAATGCAGTGAATTGTGCACGATAACGTACCTGCTCGGGACTTGATGAAAGAAGGGTTACAGTATACACGAATAAAGTAGTGAGTAACTATATGCAATTTAAATCATTATCAGAGACTCGACAAAATAAGAAAGTTAAGCTTTTGTTTGAAGACCCAAGTAACGGTGTAGTCATCTCGAGCGTCCTCTAAATGCCATTATGGGTTGTCTCAAAAGTAATCTAGGGAACCCTAGACATGTATTAACATAGGGCCAAATTATTTATGGAATCAAAAACACTTAATCTCATGTAATCTTTAAGACTTGGAGCCTGCACATTTGGTACCTCTTTAACATATAAAAGTTTCCAGGGAAATAGTTCAACTACTATAGGAGTTCAATATTCAGAAGTAAATAAGAAATGTTTAAGAATGGAGTTACCCCAGAGCTCAGATCATATTCAACTTACAACTAAAACAAAGGCATGCCCAAAAGAAGAAAGAGAAAAAGCTTTATGTAGTCTGTACTTTCCTTCAGGTGATCTTCATATACATATTTTGTACCCGGCCCATCATTGGGCTCGGTGAACCACATGGCATCATAATCTCATTTTTATACTAAATACATATCAAGGGAAATGAAAGATAGTTGTACGTACTTATACCAAAATATACCAAGAGAAAGCTTTACATACCTCGTATGAGTTTCTCTTCGTCACGTTTGCCTCGTCGTCCTTTGAATCTATTCAACATGGAAGTAATACGAATATAAACCACTCTGGACTTTCCAGCACCTTCAGTTGCACCTTAGTATTCATGGAATCTATTTCCTTGTTCGTTTCCTCGATTAATCCTTTAATTAGTTAAGGCATTAAAAAAAAATTGGGCAGCACATCCCCTATAACGTGCCCTATCCATATTTCTAATAATACCCCTAATAACTACAAACAACCAACAAAAACAACCTGCAACATATATACAAGTAATTCACACCAACATTACACAATACAAACCCCAAACAACTCACGCAAAACTATCAAAACGTGAATTCTGGACAACTTACTGTCTTGCATTGTCGCTTCATGAAAGTTATATACATGTGTCTTAGGGTAGCATACAATTTCGAATCACCCCTACATCAATTCTGTACAAAATGATATGCCCAAAATACCAACAACAGTCCGTGTAAGATTTCCAAAACCAAAATCTAGGCAGTACCTCCTCTATACTTCATCACTCTCTTTCGAGAAGATAAAAGCAAAATTGGATTTTAAAGGCTAAATGAAAGTTATATAAATATGAAATACCTTTCCAAAATATATTAAATTATTCAAAATGAATCTGTACATAGAAGTTATACCAATATTACTAACAACAGTCCCTTCCAACAATGGGTTTGTTAACTAGTTTTTAATATTTTCTCTTTGTTCTTTCAACTTTCTCTCAAGTTCCAAGCTGAAGAATTAATTCCGTAGACATCGTAACATACATATATACACCTCCACGGGGTTGAGGAACATCATAGATAATTAATTCGTGGAGGAAAAGTGAAGAACTCACCTTTAATTCTTCTAAACCATGGCTGCCTCCTTCCCTTCTTCTTCTCCACGTTTTTCTCTCTATGTTTTGGGCTGATTTTTGGATAAATAATGACTTAAGAGTCATTAACATACATATATATGGTTCCTTAGGAAGTGACACGTGTCATCTCTTAAGGGTGACACGTGTCAAGCCCTTATTGGGCCACGAATCCATGCTGCCAATAGGGGGCTGCCATGTGGCGGTGGGGTCAAATTCCCCCAAGCAGCTGCATCACCTACTTGACCCTAAGTAGGTGTATCACATGCTGGTCCAAGTAGGTGCATCACCTACTTGCTTCAAGTAGGCGCGTCGTTTCCTTATTTTTCTTTCGTGAGCTCGTAATTTCGTCTTATTTTAAAAACTCGTGTAATTCTTGCTACGTAAGCTTGGTATGTCCTTAAGTAGCTCGTGTATAAGACTTCTAAATTAGTAGCTTATGTAGGTAAATCGAGTCCTACAACTCATTTCTTGGCCTTCAACTCATTCTGGATTCCCATGACTCTATTTCAAACCTTCCCTACTACAGGGTATCACAACCTCCCCTCCTTAGAGTCATTTGATTGTGTCTGGACAATAGGGATCTCATGGACACTTTCAAGAAGACTAGGAACACGTTTCAAGGTTCAAAAGTGCAGGGTGTAACATCCTTCCACCCTTTAGAACATTCGTCCCCGAATGTTAACAAGACTTTTCTTAGAACTTTATGCAGAGTATAGGGAGATTCTTTGCTATTGCCATAACTCATACTGTCATCCAGGTACTTAATATACGAGTTTCGAGATTTGGGGTTAGATATCAGGAATAGGTACGAATACTTGCATTTTCTGTCCTCTTTTAATTTTCCAGGTCATTTCTTTTCTAGTTTTTGATCATACCTTGATGGAAGTCACATTTTAGTTTGCACCCTTCTAACTTGCCGTTCTAGGACGGTTATAGGTTGTTCCCCCAGGATTCCATTTCTTGAACATTACCTATGGACACACTCTGGGTGGATCACCAGTACATTATGAAGTACCCGTATAGATGTACTAGGCGTATAATTTTGTATTTAGGTGGTAAGCTCAACTTACCTGCAACTTTGTCCACTTACGAGCAACTTGATGAGGTCTAACGTATTTTGGGTTAAGCTTTCTTTTCTAGGTGACTCTTTTATGCACACCTAACCATCGATTTGAACTCTGAATGTCGATGTCGATTATCTATATATTATTTCTGCCAACTTTGGGCTGTTAGTCGATAGTTTGCTTAATCATGTTGAGGCCTTTTTAGCTTAGTCTTTCTAACATCGACCCATCCAATAGGGGACGTACACGTCTTGCTCTACCAATCTTGTACGGGGCCATTGGGATACTAGAGTAGTAATTATTATTGTAGGCAACTTGATAAGTGATGGACAATCATCCCAGCTATCTTCGAAGTTAACAACACCAACTCATGACATATCTTCTATCATTTAAGTGGTACGCTTTAGCCTGTTCATCAGGTTTGAGGGTAAAGTAGTGTACGAAGACTTATCTGTCTTCCCAATTTCTTCGCGGACTGATCCTCGATAGTTAACTGTAACTTGGGATCCTTCGTCTGGGATAATAGCTATGGAGACTCTGTAAGGTCCTAACACTCTTTTTCCCCAATAATTTTACACCTTTTCGACTAAGTAGGTAGCCTTTGATTGAAGGAGCAGGGGCTAATATCGTAAATCCACAAGTAACATATCACGACCTAACCCTGTAGGCCGCGACTAGGGTCCGACCTGGACCCCCCATGTACCTAGCTATCAAATATGGTCAAATTGAACTATAAATAAAACAATATCATATAACACAGCCCCACTAGGCGATAACATTTCATAAACCTGTAGCCCTTTTCGTTTGTATCACAACATGATAGGGTACGCAAGCCGACAAGACTGCTATAACATAATAATACATATCATATATCATGTAGACTCAGCTAAATCAAACTGACATACACAACCCACATATACATATCTACAGACTTCTAAAAATATAAATGACAACATATGGCAGGACAGGGCCCCCGCCGTACCCCCGAATGGACAAAATAATTTTATACATTTGTGGACAGTATCAAAAACTAGGCCTTGATACAATGGAGCCTCTTCCAACTGAGCTGCATGGAATCCTAAGCTGACAGACTCCCAAAACCTGTATCTGTACCTGTGGGCATGAATGTAGCCCTCCGAGAAAGGAGGGTCAGTACGACATATGTACTGAGTATGTAAAACATAACATGATACAACTGGAAGCATATCTGAAGTAGAAAAGTAGGGGATAAAATGTCAAATAAAAAACCAGTACTTGGAAAAGTAAAATCATACATGCCCAAACTTTTAACATAGCCGGCCCTATCAGGGATCCGATGAATTATATTTATAGTATCAGTATCAGGCCCCTTGCCATCGTCACCTTATTACAACACATCATCATAGTATCAGTATCAGGCCTCATGCCATCGTTATCTTATTACAACACATCATCATCATATATATACATACGGATGCCGGCCCTCTAGCGAGGGACTCGGTAAATAATGCAGTGAATTGCACAAATCTATTAACCGGCCTGAGACTCAGAGAAAAAGTTATACAATATACATGAGTAGAGTAGTGAGAAACAAAACACAGTTTAAATCATTATCTGAGACTCAATGAAGTCATCAAGTGAACCATCACCTAGGGATCAGGGCAGAAGGTATCTGACGTATACTCTTTAACTGTCACTAAGGACTATGTAAAAAGAAGTTTTGGAAATCTTAGACATATACCAATGTGAAATATCTTATAGCAGTCCAAGCATTTATTATCTCAGAGCCTTTCTTTTTTACAAACAAGAGCTTAGTCGAATGAATTGTTAGACAGTCATATAGAAGACTCGAAAATAGCAGTTTACTATTTTAAAGTTTAATCATTCAAAGTGACTGAGGATCCTGAAGTCATATTCAGAACCTAGGAATGGAATTACCCCCAAAGCTCATATCATATCCTGCTTACATCTAAAACATGCCAAAACAGAAAAGATAGGCTTTACATACCTATACCAAAAACATCCCAAGAGAAGCTTCACATACCTCTTGTGAGTTACTTTTTATCCCGTTCGTCTCATCGTCCTCTGAATCTATTCAACATGAAATTAATACGAATATCAACTACCCTTAGCTTTCCATCATCTTAGGTTGTACCTTAGTATTCATGGAATCTATTTCCTTATTTGTTTCCTCGACTAATTCTTTAATTAGTTAAGGCGTTATGGAAAATTGGGCAGCACCTCCCCTATAGTGTGCCCTATCCAAACTTCCAATTAAATCCCTAAATTCTACAGCCAACCAACAACAACAACCTGCAACATATGTTTACGCAATTCACATCAACAATATACAACATAAAGTCCAAGCGACTCTCTCAAAAATACGATATCAAAATAGGGTTTCTAGTTTCCATTTTGCAAAACCTTTAACCGTACAAAGCGAGGGGTCGTGTGGCTGCAACCATCAGCTCCCCCGCCTCATTTATAACATATTTAGACCCTGCAACAACAAGTGACACCCCTGCAGCAGCACCTCACAAGAACAATACTTTATTTCGACGACAATTCAACTATAGCGACTCCAATTTAGTTTATTCTGAGCGTCAAGTGTTTCTATGCCATTTTCACATTTTCAGCCACCTATAGGGCATGTAACACACTACGTAACAACACCATAAAGTCCAAATTAAAAGAAGAAACCTTACCTTACCCGAAATTGGCCAAAATTGTCAAATAGCAACTCGGAACTTCTTCAAACGCGCTGAAATTGAGCGGGCTGTTTGTATGACTTCCTTGCTGCCCCAAGCAGTAAATTTATGTTATTATCACCCTAAATTCATCATAGTATACCTTAGATAATTTATTTACGGAGCGAAGCTCGGAGGCGTACCTTGGCATCCCCTAGGCCGTAGCCCTCCTCTCTTCTTTCTCTCAGGTTTCTGTCCAACTTTTCCAAGTGTACAGCGGAAGAAATGACTTCTTAGTCATAATAATATACATATATATACATATATACATCTCCACATTCTTGAGTAACACCGTAGATAATTAATTCATGGAAGAATAATGAAGAACTCACCCTTAATTCTTCCAAACCAAAGCTGCCGTAGGTACTCTCTTTCTCTCACGTTTCCTCTCTATGTTTTGGCTGATTTTTTGGATACATAAAGACTTAAGAGTCAGTAACATATATATCCACCCTTTTTAGAAGGTGCCACGTGGAAGCCCCTTGGGGGTGACACGTGGCAGCCCTCTAGGGCGCCACCTAGGTTCATGCGGCCTATTGCACGCCGCCACATGGCAGCAGGGTCCACCCCCCAAGCAGGCAGGTGAGTCACCTGCTTGCTTTTCACCTGCTTGCTTGAGGTGCTTGCTTGTCACCTGCTTGCTTGAGGTGCTTGCTTCACTTTTGTAAGTTCGAAAACTAGTTTTTGCTCCCTCTCGTAGGTTCATCATCTCACTTTATTTTAAGAGCCTATGTAATCCGTGTTACGCAGGCTTGGCATGTCCTCTAGTAGATCAAGTATATAAAACTTTTACATTAATAACTTACGTAGATAAATCGAGTCCTACGACTAGTTACTTGGCCTCTAATTCTTTTTGGATTCTTATGATTCCACTTCTAACCTTCTCTACTACAGAGTATCACATCCTCCCCTCTTTGGAGTCATTTGATAGTGTCGTAGTGTATCCGGCTCACATGATAATGTCTAAGGAACTTATGAGACATTCCGAGTTTAAAAAGCATGGAGTGTAACATCCTTCCCCCCTTTAGAACATTCATCCCCGAATGTTAGACAAAATTTCTCTTAGCACCTTATACAAATCGTAGGGAGATTCTTTATTGTTTCCATAACACATACTTCTATCCAAGCACTTAATATATGAGTTTCAGGAATTGGGGTTACCTGTTGATGTAGGGAATAGGTGAGAATACTTGTTTCATGCTCTCATCAGTTCCTCCGGTCACTCTCTTTCTGGTTTTGGTTTTTCCACCGTATCTTGACGGAAGGCACGTCTTTAGTCTACAATCTTCCAATTTGCTGATTTACGATGGCGATAAGTTTTTCCTCACGAGATTTCATCTCCTGCACCTCATCTATGAAATATACCCTGGGTGACTCATCAGTACCCTTGCGAAGCATTCTTATATGATGGACTGGGCGTATAGTTTCCAAATGAGGTGGTAAGCTCAATTTACCATCCACGTTGCCCACCTTATGAGTAACTTGATACAGTCTAATATATTTTGGGTTAAGTTCCCTTTTCTGGGTGACTCCGTGATGAACATCCAATCATCCATTTGAACTCTGAATGTCGATGTCAATTATCTGTTTCTCATTTCTGCCAACTCTAGGTTGTTAGTCAATAGTTTGCTTAATACTGTTTGTCCTATCAACTTAGTCTTTTTCCCTAACAGGGGGACTTATACACTTTGCCTTACACATCTTGTAGGGGGTCATCTGAATGCTGGAATGGTAGCCCTTCTCGTAGGCAAATTCAATAAGTTGTGGGCGATCATCTCAATTACTCTTAAAGCCAACCATATTAGTCCGCAATATATCTTCTAACGTCTGATAGTATGCTCAATCTATTCAACAGCTCGAGGGAAAAACTGGGGTACTAAGACCTACCTGTGTTCCCGATCTCTTCTTGGACTGATGTCCAAATGTTAATCTTAATTGAAGTTCTTCTATCTAAGATATTAGCTGGGGAAACCTCACGGAATCTTACTATCTTCATGTTCTATAATTCCACCTAGTTTCAGCAGCATAGGTGCTCCTACTTGAAAGCAAATGAGCTGATTTATTAGCCTACTCACAATAACCCATATAGCACCCTACTCTTACAGAGTACAAAATAGGTTCATAACGATGTTGATAATTTGGGAACTGTTAGCCTCGTATAGTCCTTCTCAACTCTTTTCAGAACTTTAACTGGCATTCGATCTTTTGGGTCCTTCTTCCCCTTTTTTTCTAATCCTTAGGGTTGGCTGTCGAATAATGCTGTAGTCCCCTCATATAATGGCTCTCGTAGTCATTCTTTTCTTTGTCCAGCATGATCTGATATAATTCCAAAAGAGTTTTGGCATAGAAGCTCGCTATCCTGTAGTAACCAGCTAGTTTAGTCAGTTTTACTTAAACCTTTTCACAATTTTCCTTACCCCCGCTTGTAATCCTCTAGACACATTATCTTGTGTCATTCTTTACCTTTACAATAATATGAGAGGGTACATGAAGTATCCTATCATTACCTCGCTAGTCCTCATATTTTACCCTGCCTTTTTCCCCCTTTATCCTACACTCGATGTTAGGGTAGATCTTTGGTCCACTCGTGGCCATGTCTTACTCCACTCGTAGCACTAATTCTATCTCGGTAATTTGGCTTAACCTATCTTTGTGTCTCTCGATAGTCAATTACAACTTGGGCTCCCTTGCCTAGGACAGTAGTTATGGGGACTCCATAAGGTCCTACCACTCTTTTACTCTACAATTTTACACCTTCTCGGTGGAGTAGGTAACCTTTGATCGAAGGAACAGGGACTAACATCGTTAATCCACAAGTAACATTCCCTCCAGAATCATCTGATGCTGGAGTGCGAAATGAGTCTTGTAGTCCTGGTCATATTATTAAATTTTTGACCTTGGGCATTGCTTCCTGTCATTCGTAAATTACATCAGTTGGTACCCTTACCTTTTGGGTTCTACTTTTTCGCCCTCAGAGTTAGCTACTAAGTGGTGTCGAAATTCCCTCGCCCACTGGCCCATATAGTCATTCTACGGTTTTCCTCTCATTAATTGGTTATATGTTGAAGAGTTGTGGCATTTGAGTGTGTCGTCAGTTAGCAGTTAGCTAATCCTTCTTGTCTTGCTTAAATCCTTTTTACAATACCCTTAACGTAACGTATAGTATTCCAGGAACATAATATCATGTCGTTCCTCCTCCGCTAGTTCTGATTCTTCCATCTCGCATGATCATACCAGCACTAACACATTAAGTTCCATCAGAATTTCGAGGTTAAGCGTGCTGAGACGAGAGTAATACCGGGATGGGTGACCTCCCTAGGAAGTCTTCATGTCGCATTTCATTGTAATCCTTGCCATAATATGTGGGGCACTCAATTTAGCTCCAGATTTACCTTAGCATTGTCTCGCGAGTCTTTATGTTTTGCCCTGTCCTTTCGTCTGTTATCTTGCATCCAGTATCAGCGTAGACCTTTAGCTCCACTATCCTCTATTCACTTTATGTTCTCCTCATTTTCTACCACAGGAGGCTTTCTATTCCTTTTTCTGTGGTTATCTATCTATCGCAACATCATTTGCAACTAACTCTATAATCAACATTTTGGCTTTTGGTCTAGCATGCTGTCATTATCCTTCGTAATGTCTCTTAAGTTGGTTGATATCCTTTCATGGTTACACTCTTTTATTTTTATATGCAGCCGCCTTCTAGTATTATGTTGTTCAGGGTCTTGTCACAAACTTCTTAACGCTGCCTTATGTAGTATTTTGGCTTCCATTCAATTATTGGCAGCTTACGGACCTTTCTAACTTGGTCCGTCAAGATATCTTATTGAAGTTTAGACGTCCATCTCAAATATATTGCCATATCAATTGCCTCCTCTTACTTTTGCCATTTTCTCATTAACTTCCCCCCTTTAGAGGGTACTCGTACTTTCCTCTGTTTGTACTTATAGTCATTCCAATTTTAATTAGGCAGTGCTAGTATTCTGACGATAACTATTCCAGGTTTTCTCAAAGTAGTAGCTTTGTCCCAACCTGTATCCTTTGTTTCTTGGAGTGAAGGTGGGTTGCACCATCTATTTCCTAAATTAGCCGTCCTCGTCCTTGAAAAGTTCCACTATTCTCGGGGTGCCATTGTGTACACGCGTCATTCCTTTATACCTTATGCCCCTTGCCCTTACTGTGTACTCAACATAGGCTTTTAACTTAGTCAACGTATACTAGGTGCGCCTTACTAGTGGTCCTACTTTATCCCTCTATAATTGTATCCCACTATTCAATTCATACTTATCCCTCTTTTAATTCATACTCATATTCAGTTCCTGACATCTCTTTGAGGTGCTTCTGTTAGAAGTTCTTTTCCCAATTAGTCGGTGGAGAACTATAAACTATTATCGTGAACCATTTTCCAACCATTGTTGGAAGAAACCAAAACCTCTTAAACATCACAGTACTTCCCTTTTAATACTTGCCTGACCTGGTCTCCTTCCAAGTTTATCCTCAAGTTATGAACAACTCATCTAATTTACGATAGAAATTGAGGGCTTGGGACTTTCAAAAAGAGTGAAGCTCAATTACTAGACACCTTACCCTTCAACCTGAGCTTCTCTTTTTTTTCCTATAACACAATTATGGTTGGAGATACTGCGGTCTGAACTGTACTGCTTAGACAGACTTTTGCTTCTTCGAAATAAATTTCCCCAAGTAAAGAGGGTGTCCCTTATCGATGACCTAAAGAGTACCTCTTACAGCTTTAATTTGGCATAATATGGGTACTCGATATCAATTTCCAAGACATGTTATAAGCAATGTTTTACTCCCTTTTTCTTGTTCTGGGAAAATTTCGGCAGAGTTTCCTCTACATTTCTTACTTATCCCAAAACCTGCACGTAGAAAATACCAACAATGCCTCACAGGGCCAACACACATATATATATACATATCATATCACAGCGGCACAGGGGTTTCAATGTCATCTCATATTGCAGCCACACAAGGCTTTCAACGTCAATAATAATATAAAAATACTAGACTTACCTCATATGTCCAACTTCAAACTGCATCTATTGCACTTCCTGTCTGCTTTCTTTCAGGTTTCAACTTTACATTTCAATAGTACTTCAATACCTTACCCGACGGATATCTTCCGTGGCTTTACTTTACTTACCTGCATGCTTCGTAATTTTCCATGTCGTCAATTACTTCCTTCTGTTGGTATCGTCCTTCGGTTAATATCCAAGGTTAGTATAAGGAATTTTCCTATGACTCGGATCTAAAGTACGATCTCAGATATGAAAGAAAGGTAACATCCTAAATGTCCTGTAACTTTCTGTTTATAGATGTGGCGCGCAACACATCGATAACCAAGACTCTACTAGACACGATCTGCAGACAATCTAAGGACGAACTACTCTGATACCACTTCTATCACGACCCAACCCCATAGGCCGCGACTAGGGTCCGACCTGGACTCCCCGTGTACCTAGCTATCAACTGTGGTCAAATTGAACTGTAAATAAAACAATATCATGTAACAGAGCCCCACTGGGCGATAACATTTCATAAACCTATAGCCCTTTTCATTTGTATCACAACATGACAGGTCACGCAAGCCGATAAGGCTGCCATAACATAATAAAACAAACCATATATCATGTAGACTCAGCTGAATCAAACTGACAAATACAATCCACATATACATGTCTGCAAACCTCTAAAAATATAAATGACAACATATGGAGGGATAAGGCCCCCGCCGTACCCTCGAATGGACAAAACAATTTTATACATCAGTGGACAGTATAAAAAACTAGGCCCCAATACAATGGAGCCTCTTCTAGCTGAGCTGCATGGAATCCTAAGCTGACGGGCTCCCAAAACTTGTATCTTTACCTACAAGCATGAACACATCCCTCCAAGAATGGGGGGTCAGTACGATATATGTACTGAGTATGTAAAATATAACATAATACAACTGGAAGCATATCTGAAGTAGAGAAGCAGGGGATAAAATGTCAAATCAGAAACCGGTACTTGGAAAAGTAAAATCATGCATGCTCAAACTTTCAATATAGCCGGCCCTATCAGGGATCTGGTGAATCATATATATAGTATCAGTATCAGGCCCCGTGCCATCGTCACCTTATTACAACACATCATCATAGTATCAGTATCAGGCCCCGTGCCATCGTCACCTTATTACAACACATCATTATTATATATATACATACGGATGTCGGCCCTCTAGCAAGGGACTCGGTGAATAATGCAGTGAATTGTACAAATCTGTTAACCGGCTTGAGACTCGGAGAAGAAGTGTTACAGTATACACGAGTAGAGTAGTAAGAAACAAAACACAGTTTAAATCATTATCTGAGACTCAATGAAGTCATCAAATGAATCATCACCTGGGGATCAAGGCAGAAGGTATCTGACGTATACTCTCTAACTGTCACTAAGGACTATGTAAAAAGGAGTTTTGGAAATCTTAGACATATACCAATGTGAAATATCTTATAGCAGTCCGAGCATTGGTTATCTTAGAGCCTTTCTTTTTTACAAACAAGAGCTTAGTCGAATCAATTGTTATACAATCATATAGAAGACTCGAAGATAGTAGCTTACTACTTTAAAGTTTAATCATTCAAAAGTGAGCGAGGGTCCTGAAGTCATATTCAGAACTTGGGAATGGAATTATCCCCAAAGATCATATCATATCCTGCTTACATCTAAGACATGCCAAAAGAGAAAAGATAGGCTTTACATACCTATTGTCATGACCCAAACTCGTAGGTCGCGACTGGGGTCCAACCTGGACCCCCCTATTCGTATCTATCAGCTATACCTAAGTTGAACCGTGTGTGATGTAACACTATACCCAAAAGCCTCAATAGTTGAACATTTTTTCATGTACAGGTAGCTTCTTTCATTTGCATCATATAATGAAAGGGTACGCAAGCCGATGAGGCTGCCATAATATAAAAACATTTACAACCTACCGTATAGGCACAGTCAAGACAAACTTATAAACAACCCACATATACATATGTCTATAGACCTCTAAGAATATTAACAGCAACATATGGCAGGACAGGGCCCCCGCCGTACCCCTAGACAATTAAATACATACATATTACATGACTAGTATCAAAATTTAGGCTCCAGAACAATGGAGCGCTCCCAGTATCACTAAGTGAAAACCCTAAGCTGATGGATCTCCAAACTGAACATCTGTACCTGCGGGCATGAAATGCAGCCCCCCAAAGAACGAGGGGTTAGTACAATATATGTACTGAGTATATAAATCATAACAATACATAACTGAGCTGACAACTGAAGTAGGGATGCAGGAAACAAATATAATAGTTAACGAATTTCTCTACCTGTATCTTATGACATGAGGGCATGTATACCTTCCTTACATACCATACCTGGCCCGCTATGGGACTTGGTGCTACAAGTGTGTCACTATATTTCCACATGCATGCCTACAGACAGTATTCAGCCCTTCAGTGAGGGACTTAATGAAGATGTCATTACATTATTTATCATGCCCGTCCCTTCATGGGAAGCAGTGAATTTATCATGCTCGACCCTTCATGGGATGCGGTAAATTTATCATGCCCGGCCCTTCATAGGGCGCGGTGAATTTATCATGCCCGGCCCTTCATGGGATGCGGTGAGTTTATCATGCCTGGCCCTTCATGTGATGTAGTGAGTTTATCCTGCCCGGCCCTTCATGGGACGGGGTGAGTGACGTATTAATAGCCTGCACAAGTAAAGTAATGAGGAACCATATGCAATTAGTTTATCATCTGAGATTCGGTACAATAATCGTCATGGACTATCATTTGAGGATCAAAACTATCATCCTCTCAAGTATCCTCTAACTTCCATTAGGGGCCACATTGACGGAGTCTCAAGAGTCCTAGGCTTTTATTAAGGTAATACCAAATGGCTTATGCAATCAGAGATACTTGTCATTATAGAGTTCTTATGCATGGGAGATCATACATTCAATTAGTATTCATCATATAGGGACTCGAGTGTAGCAGTTCAACTACTTCAAGAACTTCGATATTAAGAAATGAATAGGAGTTATAGTTCATGCTTCCCATGCATCCGGTTACTATTTCCTGTATAGAAGGCTTGAGGGTGATAGCTCAGCTACCTTAAGAGCCTTAGCATTTAGAAGTGAACACGAGTCAATAGGCTCTACATATATTGCCTTTTATCCTATAGAAGCCTTAAAAAGGCTATAGCTCAACTATTACAGGAGTTCTACCATTACGAAGTGGATAAGAATTATGAACTATACTCAGAGCTTTACGAATGGAACTATCCCCAATTTCCATATACAAACCATTCATAACTTATATCTAAGACATTCCAAAATAAAGAAGAATAGGTTTACCTACTTATGTCAAAAACATGCCGAGAGAAGGAATAAGCTTTACATACTTATTCCAAAAATATGCCAAAAGAAAGCTTCACATACCTGTTATGGGTTAGTCTTTGTCCCGGTCGCCTTGTCGTCCCCTGAACCTAGGTAAAATGAAATCAATACGAACATCAACCTCTTTAGACCTTTCAGCATCTTACATTACTTAAGAGTATTCATAACCCCCATTCCCTCGCTCGCCTTCTCGACTAGTTCCTTAACTAGTTAAGGCATTAACGAAAATCAAACAGCACCTCCCCTATAATATGCCCTAACCGAATTCCCAATTATATACCTAATTATACAGCCAACCAACAACAACAACCTGCAGCTCATAAAAAAGTAAAACATGGCAACATTACACAATATAAACTCCACCCGACTTGCTGAAAATTGTAATACCAAAATAGGGTTTCTAGTCTTTGTTTTGCAAAACCTTTAATTATACGAAACGAGGGGTCATGTGGCCGAAACCATCAGCACCCAAACCCCCTTTAAAATACATTTAGTCCCTTCAAAAAAACACCAAACACCTGCAGCATCACCCGACGCACAACACCCCATTTCGACTACAATTTAACTATAACGACTTCACTTTCGATTGTTTCTATTGTCGAGCATTTCCACGACCTTTTTTATACTTCAAGCAGTATACAAGGTATATAATAACCTACATAAAAACCCCCATAAATTCCAAAATTAAAGGAGAAGTCTTAGCTTACCCGAAATTAGCCAAAACTCGCCAAAACTTGCCTCCGAACTTCTCTAGTCGCGCTGAAATTGTGTGGACTGTTTGCTGTCCGTTTGGTGCTTCTCCAAACCCTAACTTCACATTATTCACACCCTCATAACATGTACAAATCCTTGACAAAATGTGGGAGAAGAGAATCAAGCCATAGCTTATCATATGGCTTCCCAAACTTGCTGAAAATTAACTTCGGAACCTCCTTGACGCGGTTGAAATGTTGTGGCTGGTTGTTACTCATTTTTTGTTACACCCCACATTCTTGAACTCGAAAGGTTCCTAAAGCTACTTAGAAGCTATCATGTGATCCGCCTAAGTTACGACACTATTAAACAATTCTAAGAAGGGAGGATGTGACACCCCATAGTAGGGAAGATTGGAGATAAGGTCAAGAGAAGTCGGAGGAAGTTGGAGGCCAAGCGATGAGTCGTAGGACTTGATTTGCTTACGTACGCCTCTAACTTAGAAGTTTACTTACCTAAAGCTATTTGAGTACACACCAAGCTTCCATAGCATGAATGACATAGGCTCTTAAACTAAGACGAGATTACGAACGCACGAGGAAGAAAAAAAAAATTGTGGGGCAGCCAATAGGAGAGTGACACGTGGCAGCCCTAAGCAAGCAGGTGACCCACCTACTTGGGGTCAAGTAGGTGACCCACCTGCTTGGGGGAGGTGGACCCCTCTGCCACGTGGCAGCACCCCATTGGTCGCATAGTTGAAGTGGCCCAATGATGGCCGACACGTGTCACCCTTAGGGGATGACACGTGTCACCTTATATATATATTAATATGTAATGTTTCAGCTGTTAACTTATCCCAAAAACAGCTGCTATACTTAGAAAAAAATACGTGAGGAGAGAAAAGAGAGGCAGCTTTGGTTCTTGAAGATTAAAGGTGAGTTTCTCAACTTTCTTCCGTGAATTAATTATATACGGTGTATATTAAGTACGTGGATACGTATATATGTGTTTTAAGACGTTGATGGAACTGAAACTCCAGCGTTGCAACTGAAATTTGGAAGGAAAAAAAAGGAGAAAACGTGAAAAGGGGCAAGGGAGAGGGCTACGGATTTGACCCTTGTTGGGTAAGCTTCCGGGTTTCGTTCCGTGAATTAATTATTTGACGTGTCCCTAAGTTGTATATTAGTGTTTTATAACATAAAAACTCAATTTGGGGCAGCAAGGAAGTACCACAAGCAGCCCGCTCAATTTCAGCACATTGAAGAAGTTCCGAGGCACAATTTCGGCTAGTTTTAACCAATTTCGGGAAAGGTAAGTTCTTCCCCTCTAATTTGAAGTTTATGATGTTAAATTGGAGTGTATTATACACCTTAGTATCTGCTGGAAGTTGGGGAAAAGGCTTCAAAAGTTCAACGTTCGAAATAAGTGAAATTGGAATCGCTATAGTTAATTGTAATCGAATAATGCCTCGTACTTGTGGTATGTGACTGCTGGTCGTGTGATGAGTTGTTAGGGTGCTGGAATGTGTGTTGCTAAGGGCATGGGTGGCTGCTGGTTTCAGCCACACGACCCTCCACTTTGCAATTAAAGAATTCGCGAAAGAAAGATTAAAAACTCTAGTTTTGGTATCTTAGTTTTGAGTAAATTGTTGAGGGTTTATATTGTATAATATTGTCGTAATATGTATATTTTTGGGCTGCTGGTTGTATTGTTGGTTACCTGCAGGTTCTAAGGACATGGTTGTGTATTCGGATAGGGCACGTTATAGGGGAGGTGCTGTCCGATTTTCGTTAACTTCTTAAACTGGTTAAGGAACTAGTCGAGGGTGAAAGCGAGGGGACGAGCTCGATGAATACTCGTAGGTAGTCTAAGTTGCTGAAAAGTCTAAGATTGTTAATACTTGCCTTACTTCCATGTTAAATAGGTTTCGAGGACAACGACGTAGACACGATTACGGGAAATCCATAAGAGGTAGGTAAAGCCTATTCTTTCTCTTCTTTTGGCATGTCGTATAGGTAAGTAAACAATGATGTGATCTCTGAAGTAATTCCATTCCTAAGTGTCTTTTATTCACTTTTGGGTAATGAACTTTTATAACAGTTAAGCTACTTTCCTTGAGCCTTACCTATACTAAGGATTTAATGAATATACGGGCTCCTAGTTGTAAGGACTATATAAAAACATGTATTCTGGAGTCCTTAAGCAGTTAGCATTATCTTAGTACGTGTCTAAGGACCCCGAAACACTAACTAGTATAGCCCCTAATGGCATTTAAAGGGCATGTAAGGTGATTACATTACAATCCTGATTCTCAGACAATAGCTTAATTTTCTTCTACGGTTGAGTCTTCGATAATGATTTAAATTGCATATAGTTGCTCATTAATCTACTCGTGTATACTGTGACCCATCTTTCCCTGAGTCCCGGGCCAGGATATGTTCTCGTGCGTAACTCACTGCATTATTCCTCGAGTCCCTCACTAGAGGGCCGGGATACGTGTATATATATATGATGATGTATGGTAATAAGGTGGTGATGGCATTGGGCTGTTACTTTCTTCCTTATCATAGATCGTGCAATAGAGTTATGTTTTAGGATGATCCTTCACTAATCTACCTTTATGTTTGTAGTGATGCCTCCACGGAAAGCAACCACTGCCCAGAAGGGCAAGTCGGCAGCTGGTGAAACTAGTCAGACCCCAAGAATTACCAGGGCCCGTGCCCAGTCTATGCCGAGGATTGTACTTCAGTCGGCAAGTTCTACTACACCGCCACCCCCAGAGGAGTTTAGGGCAGCAGCAGCTGCAGATCCCGAACCTCCAGTACAGGAGCCTCTAGTCCCACAGCATGGGGCGGAAGACAGAGCTATGAGAGATGCAGTACAGTTGCTGACTGGACTGATGGCAGGACAGGCTTAGAGGCATGGCCCAAATGATGCAAATAGACAAGATAGTTTGAGGGTTCGTGACTTCCTATCCTGCAATCCCCCAAAATTTCATGGATCGAGACCTGTAGAGGACCCACAAGAGTTCATTAGATAGATGCAGCGTACACTGCGAATCATTAGGGCCTCGGGGACTGAGTCGGTGGAATTAGCCTCCTATCGGCTGCGTGATGTGGCTGCTAACTGGCACGAGTCTTGGGAGTTATCGAGGGGAGAGGGTGCTCCTCCAGCTGAATGGGATGAATTTGCAGAAGCCCTTCTTAGCCACTTCCTGCCTCCAGAAATAAAACGAGCTAGGGTTGATAAATTTTTGCAGTTAAAGCAGAACGACAGGAGTATTCGCGACTATAGCCTCGAGTTTGACTCATTGGCGAGGTATGCCCCCACAGTTGTAGCAGATATGGCAGACAAGGTGCATCGGTATATCATGGGCTTAGACCTTTATTTGGTTGATAGTTGTATGGCCATGACTTCTCAGCCAGGCGTGGACATTGCCCGGGTACAAGCATATGCCCAAAGGGTAGAACAGCGACATAGGAGGCGTCAGCCTGATAGATGGTTTGATAGAATTCAGCCTAAAAGGGCTAGGTCAGCTGGTTATCCAGGAGAATTTCGCAGCGGGCGATTCCAGCAATCTAGTAGGTATCCCTCCCAGCCAGCTCGGAGTGTACCTCCACAGTTTCCAGGTGGAAGAGTTGAGAGCACCAGATATTTGGGGCCTAGTCAAAGCTCCAGAGCATCAGGTATACAAATGGACCAGAGTTCTCGACAGTCAAGACCACTAGTACCACAGTGTCCCCGTTGTAATAGACTTCATTTTGGAGAATGTCGCCGAAGTATAGGTGCCTGTTTTTCTTGTGGCCGCCAAGGCCATATTGCGAGGGAATGTCCGTTTAAAAGTACTCCAAGTGGTATAGCTCAGCCAACTAGGTCGGTTGCGGGTTCTTCTTCTTCTGTGTCTATGCGCCCGATGGGGCGGGGTATATAGATACCGGCAGGCCGTGGTAGAGGTCGTGGTGGAATTTCTAGTTCTGGCGGCCCTTCTAATCGTATATATGCTTTGTCTAGTAGACAAGATCAGGAAGCGTCGCCAAACGTAGTCACAGGTACATTATCAATTTTTGCTCGGGACGTATATGCGTTGATGGATCCCGGCTCTACTTTATCATATATATCTCCTTTTGTTGCTAATAGAATTGGGATTAAGCCTGAATTAATAGAAGCATTTGAGGTGGCTACACCAGTAGGAGATTCTCTTGTGGTGAAACAAGTATATAGAAATTGCCCGGTTAATGTATATAGTCATCGTACCTTGGCTGATTTGATAGAATTGGATATGGTGGAATTTGATGTTATTATGGGTATAGATTGGTTAGCTTCATGTCGTGCCAATGTAGACTGTAGAAATAAAGTAGTTCGGTTCCAGTTTCCGGGTGAATCAATTGTTGAGTGGACAGGAAACACGGCGTCGCCGAAGGGTAAGTTTATTTCATACCTTAAGGCAAGGAAAATGATCAGGAAGGGGTGTATTTATCATTTAGTCCGTGTGCATGATCTGGAAGCAGAGGTGCCAACTCTTCAGTCGGTACCTGTGGTTAATGAATATCCGGATGTGTTTCTAGATGAACTTCCAGGTCTTCCTCCCGAATGGGAGATAGAGTTCACGATAGACATGCCACCAGATACTCAGCCTATTTCTATTCCCCCATATAGAATGGCACCCGCGGAATTAAAGGAGCTAAAGGAGCAACTGAAGGACTTGCTGGAAAAAGGCTTCATTAGGCCCAGTACATCCCCATGGGGAGCGCCGGTATTATTTGTTAAAAAGAAAGATGGATCGCTGCGAATGTGCATTGACTATAGGCAGCTGAACAAGGTAACAATTAAGAATAGATATCCCCTCCCCAGGATTGATGATTTGTTTGACCAGCTGCAGGGTGCTAAATGCTTTTCGAAGATAGACCTGCGGTCAGGCTACCATCAGGTACGGGTAAGAGAAGCAGATATCCCAAAGACCGCATTCAGAACCCGATATGGACATTATGAATTCAGAGTGATGTCTTTTGGGTTGACAAATGCTCCAGTGGTGTTTATGGACTTGATGAACCGAGTGTTCAAACCATTTCTAGATTTGTTCGTGATTGTATTTATTGATGATATTTTGATCTATTCACGATCAGAAAAGGAACATGCAGATCATTTGCGGGCAGTACTAGAATACTCCAACACCAGAAATTATACGCTAAATTTTCTAAATGTGAATTTTGGTTAACTTCAGTGGCTTTTCTGGGGCATATTATTGGGATTGATGGTATTCGCGTAGATACGCAGAAGATTGAGGCCGTGAAGGCATGGCCAAGACCTACAACTCCTACGGAGGTACGTAGCTTTTTGGGATTAGCAGGATATTACAGAAGGTTCGTAGAACAGTTTGCTTCCATTTCGGCGCCTTTAACAAGACTGACTCAAAAGGCGGCTAAGTTCCAGTGGACTGATGCTTGTGAACGGAGCTTTCAGTTGTTAAAAGAAAAATTGACTACGGCTCCTGTTCTAACCCTTCTAGAAGGACCCAATGGCCTTGTTATTTATTGTGATGCTTCCGGTATTGGACTTGGATGTGTATTGATGCAACATGGTAAAGTTATAGCTTATGCCTCCTGGCAGCTCAGAAAGCATGAAAAGAATTATCCAACTCATGACTTGGAATTAGCAGCGGTGATTCATGCCTTGAAAATATGGAGGCACTATCTATATGGTGTGCACGTGGATATTTATACAGATCACAAAAGCCTCCAGTATATCTTTAAACAAAAGGAATTGAACTTACGGCAGAGAAGGTGGTTGGAATTGCTGAAAGATTATGATGTCGACATCTTATACCACCCTGGGAAAGCAAATGTGGTGGCGGATGCGCTCAGCCGTAAATCAATGGGTAGCTTAGCAGAGGTACGACCAGGACAGAAGGAAATGATCCGTGAGATCTGTCAGCTTGCCAGTCTTGGAGTCCGCTTAGTTGATTCGGGTGAGCATGGGGTTTCTGTTCGAGGAATTGCTGAATCCTCCATCATGGAGGAAGTAAAGCGATGTCAATACCAGGACCCTATTCTAACGAAGTATAGAGATGAAATTCTCCGAAAGAAAAAGACTCCATTTGACCTTACGGCCGGTGGGATATTACGATACCAAGGCAGAGTCTGTGTACCAGAGGTTGCAGGTGTCACGACCCAACCCCGTAGGCCGCGATTGGGGTCTGATCTGGACCCCCGTATACCTACCTATCTGTTATAGTCATACTGAACTATGAACAAGGGGATACTACTAAAAAAAAACCAATGAGTTAAAACTTTTTCATGTTCATGTAGCCTCTTCTATTCATATCATATCATGAAAGGGCACGCGCCGACGAGGCTGCCATAACATAAAAACATTTACAACATGATATATAGGCACAGTCAAAACAAACTCACAAACAACCCACATATACATATGTCTACAGACCTCTAAGAATAGTAACAACAACATATGGCGGAACAAGGCCCCCGCCGTACCCCTGAATGTACAAATATATACATTAAGTGACCAGCATCAAAATTTAGGCTCCAGAACAGTGAAGCACTTCCAACACAGCTGAGGGGAACTCCTACGCTGATGGATCTCCAGAATAAACATCTGTACCTGCGGGCATGAAATGCAGCCCCCCCGAGAAAAGGGGGGTCAGTACGATATATATACTGAGTATGTAAAGCATAACACATCGTAACTGAGATCATAACTGAAATAGGGATGCAAGGGACAAGTATAATAACTAAATGAATTACTGTACCTACAACTCAGGACACGTAAATCATACACATCATCATATGCTGTGCCCGGCCCTCTAGTGAACTCGGTGTTATAATCACTTCTTCATAATCACATATCATCATATCATAATGTATTTCATTTCATCATATCATCGTATACGGTATCATACCATCGTATACGGTATCATCTCATCATGTATATCATCGTATCACACCCGGTTCACTGCGGGGCTCAGGGTCACAATGTATTGTTTTAATCTCATATGCATGCCTACATAAAGTATCCGGCCCTTTAGTGAGGGACTCGGTGAATGGAGTGGTGTACTTCTATAGCGTACCATCATAATATACATATGTACCCGGCCCTCTAAGGAGGGACTCGATGTTCCTTCCTTATTTCACCACATATACAATCATATTACAGCCGGCCCGGGACTCGGTGAATAATCGTATCGTCAAAACATATAACATATATCATACCTCACGTACGGCATCGTCTCGTCGTGCGTGGAACTATACACATCCGGTCCGGGACGCGGTGAAAGAAGTAGTAACACTGTGCACGATAACATATCCCGGCCCATCGTGGGACTCGAGGAAGGATGGGTTACAGTATGTACGAGTAGAGTAGTGAGAAACCATATGCAACTAAGTCATTATCTAAGACTCGATGAAACAGTCAAGTGAACCGTCACCTGAAGACTGGGGGAGTAATTATCTGAGGTATCCCTCTAGATGTCATTAGGGCTTACATCAGTTGGGGCCTCAAGAATCACAGACATGCATCCAGACAATGCCATATAGCTTATGCAATCAGAAACATGGTTTATGCAATCAAAGACACGATTATGAAATCAAAAACACAGTTATGCAATCAGAGACACAGTTATCTAGTCAAAGACTCAACTTATGCAATCAGACGCATTAACCATTTTAGAGCCTTTAAAAAGAGAGGAGATGGTACCTCCACTTACTATTCGTTATATAGAAGGCTCGAGAATAGTAGTTTGACTACTTTCAGACTCTTAATGTTCAGGAGTGATTACAAGTCACAAGTTACATTCAGAGATCGTAAATGGAATTACCTCTAAAGCTATATCATATACAATTTCACTTAAAGTCAAGCCATTCCACAGGAAAGGAGAAATGGGCATTACATGTACTAATTTTCATTACATAGAAGACTTAAAGGCAATAACTCAGCTATTGTAGAAGTTCTAATATCCAGAAGTAAACGAGAGTCTCGACTCATACTCAGGGCTTTACGAATGGATTAAATCCCAAATATCATATACATATCATTTATAGCCTATATCTAAGACATGCCAAAAGAAAAGAAGAATGATTCTACATATCTATTCCAAAAACACGCCAAAGGAAAGCTTTACATACCTTGTATGGACTTCTCTTAACCACGTCCACGTCGTTGTCCTCGAAACCTATTTAACATGGAAGTAATGTAAGTATTAAAAACCTTGGACTTTTCAGCCACTTAGACTACCCACGAGTATTCATAACATTCATCCCTTCGCTCGCCTCCTCGACTAGTTCCTTAACTAGTTAAGGCATTAACGAAAATCGGACAGCACCTCCCCTATAATGTGCCCTATCCGAAATCCCAACCATGCCCTTAGAACCTGCAGCCAACCAAAAATAGAACCAGCAGCCCATACATATACATATTACGACCAAAATTACACAATATAAACTCCAAACGGCTCGTCCAAAGTTACGATATCAAAAGAGGGTTTCTAGTTTCTATTTTGCGAAACCTTTAACCATACGAAGCGTGGAATCGTGTGGCTGCAAACATCAGCTCCAAAACCTATTTTAGAACACATTTATACCCTTCAACACACACCACACAACCAGCAGCAGCCTCCAAACACACCACGCCTCACTTCGACTACAATTTAACTACGGCGACTTCAATTTAGATTGTTTCTTTCGCTGAGCATTCCCACGATTTTTTTCATACTTACAGCAGTATAAAAGGTACATAATACACTCCATAACAACCTCATAAAGTCCTAATTTAAATGAGAAACCTTACCTTACCCGAAATTGGCCAAAACTAGCCAAAATCGCGCCTCGGAAACCTCTTTAGCGCGCTGAAACTGTGTGGACTGGTTGCTGTCCGTTTTGGCTGCACCAAGCCGTGATTTTATACTTCTAATACCTCCATATCATCGTGGTATATGCTGAATAATTAATTTACAGAACAAAATTGGAACGTACCTATTTTTTTCCTCCTAGCCGTCGCAATTTTCTCTCTTGTTCTAGGGTTCGTTTTCTGTTTTTTTGCTGCAGTTTGAAGACCAAAACTGAAGTATATCCATAATATACATACATATATGTGGTCCCAAGGGGTGACACGTGTCAGCCCCTAAGGATGACACGTGTCAAGCCATGATTGGCCACCGTGTCATGCTGCCAATTAGGGGCTGCCACGTGACAGCGGGGTCCACCTCCCCCAAGCAGCTGCATCACCTACTTGACCCTAAGTAGGTGCATCACCTGCTTGCTTGAGGTGCTGCCATGTCGCTCCTCCATTGGCTACCACGCGTCGTCTTTTTCCCTTCCTCGCGGGTTCGTAATTTCGTCTCACTTTAAGAGCCTATGTAATCCGTACTACGTAAGGTTGATATATCCTTAAGCAACTTAAGTGTATAAGATTCTTAACTTAGTGTCTTACGTAGGTAAATCGAGTCCTACGACTCATTTCTTAGCCTCCAACTCTTTCCGGATTCTTATGACTCTATCTCCAACCTCCCTTCTCGCGAGGTATCACAATCTTCTTTCCTTAGAGTTGTTTGATAGTGTTGTAGCTTATCCGGCTCACATGATAGTGTCTAAGGAACTCAAGAAGACGTTCTGAGCTCAAGAGTGCGGGGTGTAACATCCTTCCCCCCTTTAGAACATTCGTCCCCGAATGTTGAATAAAACTTTCCTTAAGACTTTATATGGATCATAGGGAGATGCCTTTCTACTGGAATGGCATACATTTTCGTCCAAGTAATTAATATACGAGTTCCAAGACTGGGGCTATCCGTAGACATTGGGAATAGGTATGGACACTTGTGTTTCATGTCCTTTTCAACCTCCCAGCTTATGTCTTCACGATTCTTATTCCGCCATAGTACCTTGACGGAAGTTATGTCCGTAGTTCGCAACCCGTTTACTCTGCTGATCCCGGATGGAGATAGGTTGCCCCTCGTAGGATAACTCCCTGTTATGTGGACCTCCTCCACGGGAAATATTCTAGGAGCGTCGTTCCCATTCTTATGGAGTATTGATCTGTGAAAACTGAATGTATTGTTTCAAATCGGATGGTAGGTCCCACTCATAGGTAGCTTTATCTATTCTAAAAATGCTCTGCGAAGGATCAATGTATCCCCTTCTTGCTGACTTTAGGCTGCTGATCGATATCTTGTCCCGGAATAAGCTTTACTTCATCAATAATTTAGTGGATCACATCTGGGCCTGTCCCTTAATCGAAGGGAAAAATGTCATACTAAGATTCATCTGGGTTCCTCAATCCCTTTCGAAATGATTTCCAGCAGTTAGTTGTAAAATTGAACTTTTCTATCTGAGATAATATATGTGGGGACTCCGTGAAATCTTATTGTTTCCCTACTATGTCATTTCGCAGAACCCTAAGCTGAATATGTCTTTCTAACTGGAGGAGAATAGGTTGATTCTGTCAGCCCATCTACCATAACCCGTAAGAACTCCCAGTTCCTTAGAATGCGAGGTCAGCTCGTACTATAATACATATTAACTACTTTCCACTTCCGAGTCGGGATTCCCATCCACCATAATAGGCTATCAAGCCTCTAATGCTCTTCTTCATTTAAGCCATTATACAACTCCTCTTAATTCAACTTGTAACACCTTACGTATGCTATCTTGCTCTTTTACTCAGACCCTCTTTCCAATTTTATTACTACACCTTATACTGTAACCCTTGCACAAACGTGTGTAGGTACGTAGATCCATTCAGAAAATGCTTTAGTGTCTCTATACTAGCGTCTTACCTCCTTCAATCGAGGTAAGGGCTCCGCTAGAGCTTTTGTCCTTAATACCGATTGTATCTTAATAGTTCTGTCTCGAACCATTTTACACTTTTCTTTAATAGATTCTAAGTATGGAAATCACATTGCTATTACTAACTTCCTTTTATCGAGTAATCATTTGACCTCGCTCTTAGTATGTCAATGTTCATAAGCTGCACAACTCTTCTTGTGCCATTTTCACGAAGTGCGTTGTATTTCAGTCATAATCTTTTCTACTCTTGGCTTACTCTGTTCTATATGTGTCGTTGTACTAACCCGCTTTTATAATCTCTTTTTGTCATACTTGTTTTGTTCTCTTTCTCACTTCCCAAGGGGTCACCCATCCCAGTGCTACTCTCATCCAAGCACGATTAACTTCGGAGCTTTGACGGAATCCGGTGCATCAGTGTGGGTATGATCACGTCCATCCCTTATGGGTCTCGTTTGAAGTTTAAGCGTTTCCACTTACATACGATAACATCAGTTGATTTTCTTTTACGCTTGTACTTCTTTTGTCCACTTCCCCCCCTTTTAGGGTGTACCTATGTCATTCTCCGTATATCTTCAGCTATTTACACGCGAATGATTCTATTCCAACATATTTAACGGGTTGCACCATATCGACATCTTCTGTTAAATCATCCCCACGTTAGGTTGCCTTTCTAGGAAACCCTAGCACAATCGTAGGGTGCTTTAGTATTCGCAATGTATCGTATAAAATTTCATCTAACAATTGATATTCAAGTAATATCCGTAATGTAGTAGTACATTCAAAGTCATATTCCATTCATCCCAATCAGTAATTAGGGAGGGCTCATAATTGGTGCACATTCCCCACTCGAGTGTACTTATACTTTAATGACTCATGTTTCGAGCTTCGTCATTATACTAACTTTATTCCAGTGGATACCACTAATTATTAGAGTGGAGTCACGTGTACACCATACTTCTTTACGCCTCCTGAGCTTGCACCTTTGTCGTGTGCCTAAGGCTCATTTCTAATCCTGCTTAAAACCACATCAACTTCGTGGTAGTAGTGGCCTTGTCTTAATACTTTTTCATCATAAAATACCTCCAGTTCGTAACTGTCTATTTCTCTTTTTGTTCGATACTTATACTTAATTAATCGCATCTATCTTGAGTGCCTCTATTAGAACTTCTGTATTATTCCTTCAACTCATTTCCATTTTTGGTTGGGCGTAAGGAATTCCATATTACCCTTTATTTCCTTGCACTAGCCATCCTTTTCGTCATCATATAACCTTTATTCGAAACTTTCCTTATGGAACTTGATAAATCTTCCTTATTTGTTCCATAGCTTGCTTTTCCGTTCCACACCTATCTTTACATTCCATTTACATGGACCACATCATACCTTCTAGTTAATTCCTTACTAAGTTTTGCTTATTCTAATAATGGTTTTTGTTATGTTCACCTGGTACCTTGTTCGCATTCATACCCATAGTATAATACCGCTTGACTTTCTTCACGATTCTTACTATGAGTTACTTACCCTTCTTAGCTAGTCTTGTCCTTAATGTCTCACAAGCTATCTTATTAACACTTCATATCCGTCACAATTCTTTTCCCTTTGTACTCTTGTCTTACTCTTGTCTTAACCATACGGTTACTTCCTTCAACTATCACTTGTCATAGTTTATCCCTATGTATCAATTCAGGCAATGCCTTACTATCTCATTTTATCCCGATCTATCATTCCTCTCTGAGTCATTTTCTTTGGCTTATAGGTCCTTTCTAACTTATTCTACTATTCCAGTATCGTCCTCCTAGTTTCTATTGCCATTAACTCAGCAATTAACTTATTTCTCGAGGTCAGCCATACTTGTTTAGTCAAATCTCATCATTGTTATGAGAACAACCTTTCAAGACATACTATATCCTTGTATCTCATTCTCCTCTTATTTCTAGGAAAATTTGGGCAGAGTTTCCTCTGTATTTCTTACTATCTCAACACCTGCACGCAGAAAATACCAACAATGCCTCACAAGGCACACATATATACATTCATATTGTATAACATCTCAGCCACACAGGGCACACATATATAGTCATATCATCTCATATCGCAGCCGCACAGGGTGCCCATAATTAACAGTATAGAAATGAACTTACCTGTTAAGTCCACTTGAGCTGCACCTGTTATACTTTCCTGTTTACCTTTTCTTTCACTTTTCAATTGTATCTGTCAATCGCATTTCAATACCTTACCTGACATAGGGCTTTCGTGCCTTTGCTTACCTGCGTGCTTCGTAACATCCAATATTGTCAGTTATTTTCTTCTATCGGCGTTGTCTTCCTGCTAAAATTGCAGGTTAGTATGAGGAATTTCATTTCCTATAGCTCGGCTCTATCGCACGATCTTAGATATGAAAGAAAGTAACATCCTAAATATCCTGTAGCCTCCTGTCTATAGATGTGGTGCACAACACACCGATAAACAAGACTCTACTAGATACGGTCTGTAGACATTCCAAGGACGAACTGCTCTGATACCACTTCTGTCACAACCCAACCCCGTAGGCCGCAATTAGGGTCCGATCTGGACCCCCGTATACCTACCTATCTGTTATAGTCATACTGAACTATGAACAAGGGGATACTACTAAAAAAAACAATGAGTTAAAACTTTTTCATGTTCCTGTAGCCTTTTCTATTCATATCATATCATGAAAGGGCACGCGCCGACGAGGCTGCCATAACATAAAAACATTTACAACATGATATATAGGCACAGTCGAAACAAACTCACAAACAACCCACATATACATATGTCTACAGACCTCTAAGAATAGTAACAACAACATATGGTGGAACAAGGCCCCCCGCCGTACCCCTGAATGTACAAATATATACATTAAGTGACCAACATCAAAATTTAGGCTCCAGAACAGTGAAGCACTTCCGACACAGCTGAGGGGAACTCCTACGCTGATGGATCTCCAGAATAAACATCAGTACCTGCGGGCATGAAACGCAGCCCCCCCGAGAAAATGGGGGTCAGTACGATATATGTACTGAGTATGTAAAGCATAACACATCGTAACTGAGATCATAACTGAAATAGGGATGCAAGGGACAAGTATAATAACTAAATGAATTACTGTACCTGCAACTCAGGACACGTAAATCATACACATCACCATATGCTGTGCTCGGCCCTCTAGTGAACTTGGTGTTATAATCACTTCTTCATAATCACATATCATCATATCATAATGTATTTCATTTCATCATATCATAATGTATTTCATTTCATCATATCATCGTATACGGTATCATACCATCGTATACGGTATCATCTCATCATGTATATCATCGTATCACACCCGGTTCACTGTGGGGCTCAGGGTCACAATGTATTGCTTTAATCTCATATGCATGCCTACATAAAGTATCCGTCCCTTTAGTGAGGGACTCGGTGAATGGAGTGGTGTACGTCTATAGCGTACCATCATAATATACATATGTACTCGGCCCTTTAAGGAGGGACTCGGTGTTCCTTCCTTATTTCACCACATATACAATCATATTACAGCCGGCCCGGGACTCAGTGAATAATCGTATCGTCAAAACATATAACATATATCACACCTCACGTACGGCATCGTCTCCTCGTGCGTGGAACTATACACATCCGGCCCAGGATGTGGTGAAAGAAGTAGTAACACTGTGCACGATAACATATCCCGGCCCATCGTGGGACTCGAGGAAGGATGGGTTACAGTATGTACGAGTAGAGTAGTGAGAAACCATATGCAACTAAGTCATTATCTAAGACTCGATGAAACAGTAAAGTGAACCGTCACCTGAAGACTGGGGGAGTAATTATCTGAGGTATCCCTCTAGATGTCATTAGGGCTTACATCAGTTAGGGCCTCAAGAATCACAGACATGCATCCAGACAATGCCATATAGTTTATGCAATCAGAAACATGGTTTATGCAATCAAAGACACGATTATGAAATCAAAGACACAGTTATACAATCAGAGACACAGTTATCTAGTCAAAGACTCAACTTATGCAATCAGACGCATTTACCATTTTAGAGCCTTTAAAAAGAGAGGAGCTGGTACATCCACTTACTATTCGTTATATAGAAGGCTCGAGAATAGTAGTTTGACTACTTTCAGACTCTTAATGTTCAGGAGTGATTACAAGTCACAAGTTACATTCAGAGATCGTAAATGGAATTACCTCTAAAGCTATATCATATACAATTTCACTTAAAGTCAAGCCATTCCACAGGAAAGGAGAAATGGGCATTACATGTACTAATTTTCATTACATAGAAGACTTAAAGGCAATAACTCAGCTATTGTAGAAGTTCTAATATCCAGAAGTAAACGAGAGTCTCGACTCATACTCAGGGCTTTACGAATGGATTAAATCCCAAATATCATATACATATCATTTATAGCCTATATCTAAGACATGCCAAAAGAAAAGAAGAATGATTCTACATATCTATTCCAAAAACACGCCAAAGGAAAGCTTTACATACCTTGTATGGACTTCTCTTAACCACGTCCACGTCGTTGTCCTCGAAACCTATTTAACATGGAAGTAATGTAAGTATTAAAAACCTTGGACTTTTCAGCCACTTAGACTACCCACGAGTATTCATAACATTCATCCCTTCGCTCGCCTCCTCGACTAGTTCCTTAACTAGTTAAGGCATTAACGAAAATCGGACAGCACCTCCCCTATAATGTGCCCTATCCGAAATCCCAACCATGCCCTTAGAACCTGCAGCCAACCAAAAATAGAACCAGCAGCCCATACATATACATATTACGACCAAAATTACACAATATAAACTCCAAACGGCTCGTCCAAAGTTACGATATCAAAAGAGGGTTTCTAGTTTCTATTTTGCGAAACCTTTAACCATACGAAGCGTGAAATCGTGTGGCTGCAAACATCAGCTCCAAAACCTATTTTAGATCACATTTATACCCTTCAACACACACCACACAACCAGCAGCAGCCTCCAAACACACCACGCCTCACTTCGACTACAATTTAACTACGGCGACTTCAATTTAGATTGTTTCTTTCGCTGAGCATTCCCACGATTTTTTTCATACTTACAGCAGTATAAAAGGTACATAATACACTCCATAACAACCTCATAAAGTCCTAATTTAAATGAGAAACCTTACCTTACCCGAAATTGGCCAAAACTAGCCAAAATCGCGCCTCGGAAACCTCTTTAGCGCGCTGAAACTGTGTGGACTGGTTGCTGTCCGTTTTGGCTGCACCAAGCCGTGATTTTATACTTCTAATACCTCCATATCATCGTGGTATATGCTGAATAATTAATTTACAAAACAAAATCGGAACGTACCTATTTTTTTCCTCCTAGCCGTCGCAATTTTCTCTCTTGTTCTAGGGTTCGTTTTCTGTTTTTTTGCTGCAGTTTGAAGACCAAAACTGAAGTATATCCATAATATACATACATATATGTGGTCCCAAGGGGTGACACGTGTCAGCCCCTAAGGATGACACGTGTCAAGCCATGATTGGCCACCGTGTCATGCTGCCAATTAGGGGCTGCCACGTGACAGCGGGGTCCACCTCCCCCAAGCAGCTGCATCACCTACTTGACCCTAAGTAGGTGCATCACCTGCTTGCTTGAGGTGCTGCCATGTGTCGCTCCTCCATTGGCTACCACGCGTCGTCTTTTTCCCTTACTCGCGGGTTCGTAATTTCGTCTCACTTTAAGAGCCTATGTAATCCGTACTACGTAAGGTTGATATATCCTTAAGCAACTTAAGTGTATAAGACTCTTAACTTAGTGTCTTACGTAGGTAAATGGAGTCCTACGACTCATTTCTTAGCCTCCAACTCTTTCCGGATTCTTATGACTCTATCTCCAACCTCCCTTCTCGCGAGGTATCACAATCTTCTTTCCTTAGAGTTGTTTGATAGTGTCGTAGCTTATCCGGCTCACATGATAGTGTCTAAGGAACTCAAGAAGACGTTCCGAGCTCAAGAGTGCGGGGTGTAACAGCAGGACTACGACAGCAAGTACTGGGAGAGGCACATTACGCTCGCTATTCTATTCATCCAGGGTCAACCAAGATGTATCACGACCTCAGATGTCTGTATTGGTGGGATGGTATGAAAAGAGATATAGCAGAGTTCGTAGCCCAATGCCCAAACTGCCAACAAGTTAAAGTTGAACATCAGAAACCGGTTGGGCTACTACAGGAGATGGAGATTCCAACTTGGAAATGGGAAGCGATTAATATGGAATTTATTATAGGTTTGGCTCGGACTCTTCGAAAGCAGGATTCCATATGGGTTATCGTGGATAGGCTGACAAAATCAGCCCACTTCTTTCCAGTCCGGACCACTTACTCAGCCGAGGACTATGCAAAGTTGTACATTAAGGAAATAGTACGACTTCATGGAGTTCCCACATCCATTATTTCAGACAGAGGAGCTCAGTTCACAGCCCACTTTTGGAAGTCATTCTAGGAAAGCTTGGGGACACAGGTAAGCCTTAGTACAGCATTTCATCCTCAAAGTGATGGGCAAGCAGAGCGTACGATTCAAACGTTAGAGGATATGTTGCGGGCCTGCATAATTGACTTCAAAGGTAGCTGGGATGATCATGTACCCCTTATTGAGTTTGCCTACAATAACAGTTATCACTATAGCATCCAGATGGCGTTGTATGAGGCTTTATACGACAGGAAGTGCAGGTCGCCTATCGGTTGGTTTGAGGTTGGTGAAACACAACTAATAGGCCCAGACATGGTCCAGCAGGCGGTAGATAAAGTAAGGCTTATTCGGGAAAGATTATTAGCAGACCAGAGTCGATAAAAATCATATGCAGATAATCGACGTCGACCCTTGGAATTTCAAGTAGGTGATTGGGTGTTCTTAAAAGTATCGCCCATGAAAGGGGTAATGAGGTTCGGCAAGAAAGGGAAGCTGAATCCGAGATACATTGGCCCTTACCTAATTCTTCGCCGAATAGGCAAAGTGGCATACGAACTAAACTTACCAGCGGATCTAGAAGCTGTACATCCAGTCTTTCACGTGTCAATGCTTCATAAATGTGTGGGTGATCCATCCCGGGTACATCCCGTAGACGATATCTAGGTCATAGAGGAGTTAGCCTATGAAGAACAACCTATTGCCATCCTGGATCGGCAAATCAGAAGACTGCGGACTAAGGACGTAGCCTCTGTCAAGGTGTTGTGGCGAAATAAGAATCGGGAAGAAATGACCTGGGAAGCTGAGGAGGACATGAAAAACAAATATCCGTACCTATTTTCGACATCTACAGGTAACCCCAACTCTTAGAACTGGTATATTAATTATTTAGATAAAAATGTATGTTATCATAGTAGAAGAAAACCTCCCTATAATCGGCATAAAGTTTTAAGAGAAGTTTTATTCAACATTCGGGGACGAATGTTCTAAAGGGGGGAAGGATGTTACACCCCACATTCTTGAACTCGAAAGGTTCCTAAAGCTACTTAGAAGCTATCATGTGATCCGCCTAAGTTACGACACTATTAAACAATTCTAAGAAGGGAGAATGTGACACCCCATAGTAGGGAAGATTGGAGATAAGGTCAAGAGAAGTCGGAGGAAGTTGGAGGCCAAGCGATGAGTCGTAGGACTTGATTTGCTTACGTACGCCTCTAACTTAGAAGTTTACTTACCTAAAGCTATTTGAGTACACACCAAGCTTCCATAGCATGAATGACATAGGCTCTTAAACTAAGACGAGATTACGAACGCACATAGAAGAAAAAAAAATTCGTGGGGCAGCCAATAGGAGAGTGACACGTGGCAGCCCTAAGCAAGCAGGTGACCCACCTACTTGGGGTCAAGTAGGTGACCCACCTGCTTGGGGGAGGTGGACCCCGCTGCCACGTGGCAGCACCCCATTGGTCGCATGGTTGAAGTGGCCCAATGATGGCCCGAGTGACACGTGTCACCTTATATATATATTAATATGTAATGTTTCAGCTGTTAACTTATCCCAAAAACAGCTGCTATACTTAGAAAAAAATACGTGAGGAGAGAAAAGAGAGGCAACTTTGGTTCTTGAAGATTAAAGGTGAGTTTCTCAACTTTCTTCCGTGAATTAATTATATACGGTGTATATTAAGTACGTGGATACGTATATATGTGTTTTAAGACGTTGATGGAACTGAAACTCCAGCGTTGCAACTGAAATTTGGAAGGAAAAAAAAGGAGAAAACGTGAAAAGGGGCAAGGGAGAGGGCTACGGATTTGACCCTTGTTGGGTAAGCTTCCGGGTTTCGTTTCGTGAATTAATTATTTGATGTGTCCCTAAGTTGTATATTAGTGTTTTATAACCTAAAAACTCAATTTGGGGCAGCAAGGAAGTACCACAAGCAGCCCGCTCAATTTCAGCACATTGAAGAAGTTCCGAGGCACAATTTCGGCTAGTTTTAACCAATTTCGGGAAAGGTAAGTTCTTCCCCTCTAATTTGAAGTTTATGATGTTAAATTGGAGTGTATTATACACCTTAGTATCTGCTGGAAGTTGGGGAAAAGGCTTCAAAAGTTCAACGTTCGAAATAAGCGAAATTGGAATCGCTATAGTTAATTGTAATCGAATAATGCCTCGTACTTGTGGTATGTGACTGCTGGTCGTGTGATGAGTTGTTAGGGTGCTGGAATGTGTGTTGCTAAGGGCATGGGTGGCTGCTGGTTTCAGCCACACGACCCTCCACTTTGCAATTAAAGAATTCGCGAAAGAAAGATTAAAAACTCTAGTTTTGGTATCTTAGTTTTGAGTAAATTGTTGAGGGTTTATATTGTGTAATATTGTCGTAATATGTATATTTTTGGGCTGCTGGTTGTATTGTTGGTTAGCTGCAGGTTCTAAGGACATGGTTGTGTATTCGGATAGGGCACGTTATAGGGGAGGTGCTGTCCGATTTTCGTTAACTTCTTAAACTGGTTAAGGAACTAGTCGAGGGTGCGAGCGAGGGGACGAGCTCGATGAATACTCGTAGGTAGTCTAAGTTGCTGAAAAGTCTAAGATTGTTAATACTTGCCTTACTTCCATGTTAAATAGGTTTCGAGGACAACGACGTAGACACGATTACGGGAAATCCATAAGAGGTAGGTAAAGCCTATTCTTTCTCTTCTTTTGGCATGTCGTAGAGGTAAGTAAACAATAATGTGATCTCTGAAGTAATTCCATTCCTAAGTGTCTTTTATTCACTTCTGGGTAATGAACTTTTATAACAGTTAAGCTACTTTCCTTGAGCCTTACCTATTGTTACACCTCACCCTTTTAAACTCAGAATGTTATATAAGTTCCTTGGACATTACCATATGAACCGGATATGCTACGACACTATCAAATGACTCCAACGAAGGGAGGATGTGATGCCCCGTAGTAGAGAAGGTTGGAAGGGGAATCATATAAGAATCCGGAAGGAATAAGAGGCCAAGTAACGAGTCGTAGGACTCGACTTATCTACGCAAGCTACTAATTTAGAGATCTTACATACGTGAGTTACTTGATTACATACCAAACTTATGTAGCACGGATTACATAGGCTCTTAAAATAAGACGAGATTACGAACCTACGAGAGGGAGCAAAAACTAGTCTCCGAACTTACGAAAGTGAAGCAAGCAGGTGACAAGCAGGCAGGTGACTCACCTACTTGGGATGGACCCATGCTGCCACGTGGCAGCCCCTAACTGGTTGCATAGATATGGTGGACCAATCACGGCTGGACACGTGTCACCCTAGGGGGATGACACGTGTCACCCCCATAGCCACCCTATATATATGTGTATTGTGACTAATTAGTTCATTCCTAGCCAGAAAATCAGTCCAAAACATGGAGAGAAAACGTGAAAAATGAAGAAGGGAAAGGCAGCCATGTCTGGAAGAATTTAAGGGTAAGTTCTTCAATTTTCTTCCGTGAATTAATTATATACGGTGTACCTTAAGTACGTGGATACGTATATATGTATTTTAAGACCTTCATGGAAGTAAAACTCCAGCTTTGCAATTGGAATTTGGAAGAGAAAATAAGAGAAAACGTTAATTAATAAACCCGTTTTTGGAAGGGACAGTGGTTAGTAATATTGGTATAACTTCTTGTGTACAGATTCGTTTCGAGTGATTTAATATGTTTTGAAAAGGTATTTCGTGGTTATATAACTTTTATTCAGACTCCAAAATCCAGTTCTACTTGTATCAGCTTTAAAAGTGGTGATGAAGTGTAGAGGAGGTACTGCTCAAATTTGGTTTTGGAAATTCCACACGGACAGCTGTAAGTATTTTGGTCATATCTTTTTGTACAAAAGTGATGTAGGGATGATTCTAAATTGTTTGCGACCCTAAGACATATGTATATAACTTTCATGAAGGGCGTAAATCCTGTTTCCCTCCATTACCCCTTCGAAACGAAGCGACAAGGTAAAACAGTAAACTGTCCAGATTTCACATTTTGGATAGTTTTGGCGAGTTTGACAAGTTTAACGTAAGGTAAGGTTTCTTCTTTAAATTTGAGCTTTATGTGTTCTGATGGAGCATGTTACACGCCCTATTGGTGGCTGGAAATATGAAAATGGCTTAGAAATACTTGGCGTTCGGAATAAACTAATTTGTAGTCGTTATAGTTGAATTGTTGTCGAAATAAAGTATTGCTTTGTGAAGTACTGCTGCAGGGGTATTGGCTGGTTGTTGCAGGGTCTAAATATGATCTAATGTGGGTTAGGTTGTTGCTGGTTGAGACCCCATGACCCCTCGTTATGTATAATTAAAGGCGTCACAAAATAAAGGCTAGACGCCCTATTGAGATATCGTATTTTTGGAATAAGTCGTTTGGAGTGTATGTTGTATATTGTTGGTATGAATTGCTGCAGGTTGTTGTTGTTGGTTGGCTGTAGGTCTTAGGGACCTAATTGGAAATTCGGATAGGGCACATTATAGGGGAGGTGCTGCCCAATTTTCGTTAACACCTTAACAAACTAAAGGACTAGTCGAGGAAACAACTAAGGCAATAGATTCCATTAACATTAAGGCGTAATCCAAGATGCTGGAAAGTTAAGAGTAGTTGATATTTGTATTACTTTCATATTGAATAGGTTCAGAAGACGACGAGACGAGCAGGATAAAGGGTAACTCCCAAAAGGTATGTAAAGCTTTCTCTTGGCATGTTTTGGTATAAGTTCGTACAGCTATCTTTCTTTCCTTTTGGCAAGTTTTAGCCTTAAGTGAAGTGTGTGTGGAATGTGGGGATAATTCCATTCCCAAAACTCAAAGTATGCCTCATAACCCATATCCACTGCTTAGTATTGGAATTTCTGCAAGAATTGAGTATTGCCTAGTAAGGCTTCTATGTGTTAAACACTAGTATGTGGAAAACTATCTCTTATTTCCTTTGACACGTATTTGGTACGAAAGTGAGATTATGATGCCATAATGATTCACCGAGACCCATGATGGGCCGGGTATGAAATATGTGTATGCAGATCCCATAAAGGAAAGTATAGACCATATATAGTTTATTCTCTTTCTTCTTCTGGCATGTCTTGGTTGTAGGTTAAACATGATATGAGTTCCGGGGTAACTCCATTCTTAGCATCTCTTATTTACGTCTGAATATCGAACTTTTATAATAATCAAACTATTTCCCTGGAAACTTTTATATGTTAAAAAGGTAACAAATGTACAGGCTCCAAGTCTTACAGACTATATGTTAACAAATGTTTCTGGTTCCATAAGCGATTTGGCTTTACTTTAGTACATGTCTAGGAGCCCCGAGATTATAATTGAGACAACCCATAATGGCATTTAGAGGACACTCGAGATGACTACACCGTTACTCAGGTTCTCAAATAAAAGCTTAACTTTCTTATTCTGTCGAGTATCTGATAACGATTTAAATTGCATATAGTTACTCACTACTCTACTCGTGTATACCGTAACACTTCTTTCCTTGAGTCCCGGGCCAGGATATGTTCTCGTGCACAGTTCACTGCATTATTCACTGAGTCCCTCAATAGAGGGCCAGGATACGTGTATAAATATATGATGATGTGTTGTAATAAGGTGGTGATGGCACTGGGGCCATGATGGTTTTACAGAGATGATTCACCGGACCCCCGAAAGGGCCGGCTATATGATATGACTCGAACATGCATGTTTTTGTAACTCATAAAGTACAAGTACATGTTTTTGAATTGATATCTTATCCCCTGATTCTCTATCTCACATATGTTTCCAGTTGTATTATATTATGTTTTACATACTCAGTACACATATCGTACTGACCCCCTTTCTCGGGGGGCTGCGTTCATGCCCGCAGGTACAGATACAGATTTTGGGAGTCCGTCAGCTTAGGATTCCATGCAGCTCAGCTGGAAGAGGCTTCATTGTATCGGAGCCTAGTTTTTGATACTGTCCACGGATGTATAGAAATTGTTTTATCCATTCAGGGGTATGGCGGGGGCCCTGTCTCGCCATATGTTTTCATTTATATGTTTAGAGGTCTGCATACATGTATATGTGGGTGGTGTATGTCAGTTTGATTAAGCTGGGTCTATATGATATATGATATATGTTATTATGTTATGGCAGCCCTGTCGGCTTGCGTGCCCTGTTGTGATACAAACGAAAAGGGCTACAGGTTTATGAAAATGTTATCGCCCAGTGGGGCTCTGTTACATGATATTGTCTTATTTATGATTCAATGTGACCTCAGCTAATAGATATATGTACGGGGGGTCCAGGTCGGACCCCAGTTGTGGCCTACGGGGTTGGGTCGTGACAGAAGTGGTATTAGAGCAGTTCGTCCTCGGAGTGTCTGCAGACCGTGTCTAATAGAGTCTTGGTTATCGATGTGTTGCGCGCCACATCTATAAACAGGAAGCTATAAGACATTTAGGATGTTACCTTTCTTCTACATCTGAGATCGTGCTTTAGATCCGAGTCATAGGAAAAATTCCTTATACTAACCTTGGATCTTAACAGAAGGACGACACCAATAGAAAAAAGTAATTGATGACATGGAAAGTTATAAAGCATGCAGGTAAGTAAAGTAAAGCCACGGAAGATATTCGTCGGGTAAGGTATTAAAATATAAAGTTGAAACCTGAAAGAAAAGCAGACAGAAAGTACAACAGATGCAGTTTGAAGTGGGATATATGAGGTAAGTCCAATATTTTTATATTATTGTTGGCGTTGAAAGCCCTGTGTGGCTGCGATATGAGATGATATTGAAAGCCCTGTGCGGCTGTGATGTGATATGTATATATATATATTGGCCCTGTGAGGCATTGTTGGTATTTTCTGCGTGCAGGTTTTGGGATAAGTAAGAAATATAGAGGAAACTCTGCCAAAATTTTCCCAGAACAAGGAACAGGGAATGAAACATAGATTTTTGAGATGTTTGAGGAATTGATACTAAGTACCCCTACTATGTTTAACTAAAGTTGTAAGAGGTATCCTTCAGGTCGCCGACAAGGGGCACCCTTTTTACTTGAAGAATTTTATTTCCGAGGAACAAAGGCTTATTTAAGTAGTAAAGTTCAGATTACGGTATCTCCAGCCGTATTTGTATTGTAGGAATATACACAGAGGGCTCAGAATGAAGGATAAGATGTCCCGCGAATGAGTTTCACTCTTTTGGAAAAAAAATACCAAGCCCTCAACTCCTAATTGTAAATTAGATGAGTTGTTCATAACTCGAGGATATACTCAGAAGGAGACCAGATAGGTCAAGTACTAAAAAAAAAGTACTGTGATGTTTAAGAGGTTCTGATTTCTTCCAACAATGGTTGGAAAATGATGTACGATAATAGTTTATAATTTGCCACCGACTAATTGGGGAAAGAACTTCTAATAGAAGCACCTCAAAGAGATGTCAGGAATCAAATATATATACGAGTTAAAAGGGGGATATGTAAGTATGAACTGAACAGTGTGATACGAGTATGCAGGGATAAATTGGAACCACTAGTAAGATGCACTTAGTACGCGTTGCCTAAGTTAAAGGCCTGCATTGAGAACGCAGTAAGAGAATGGGGCTTAAAATACAAAGAAAAGACGCGTGTACACAATGTCGCCCAAAAAAAATAAAAATATAGTGGAATCCTTAAGGGACGAGGATGGAAAACTTAAGGAACAAATGACGTAACTTCTATTCGCCCCAAGAAGCAAAGGATATAGGTTGGGACAAAACAACTACTTCGAGAAAACCTGGAATAGTTATCGTCGGAATACTAGCACTACCTCATTGGGATTGGAACAACTACAGGTGCTAAGTAATTCTTGGAAAAAGAAAAAGTAGAAGGTGGCCTTGGACGAGTTGTTCCCTGGGTCACATTGTTCAAATACTGATTAGTAGATAAGACATCACGTTAAATATGGAAAGGTTCTCGTCGCTTTGTAATTTAATAAAGGCTCCGTATGCGGATAGTCAGATTGTAACATGTAGACAAACGAAGACATGATGCGGTACCAAATAGATTGGTGAAAGGAATTGGAAAAAAAATTAGACTGGACATAGAGACATAGAACAAAGTACAAATAAAGGAAAGTGCGGGTACCCCCTAAAGGGGGGAAGGTAATGAGAAAATGGCAAAGGTAGGAGGAGGCAATTGATATAGCAATAAATGTGAGATAGACGTCTAAACTTCGATAAGATATCTTGCTAAACCAAGTTGGAAAGGTCTGGAAGTTACCAATAATTGGATGGAAGCCGGAATGCTACATAAGGTAGCGTTAAGAAGTTTGTGACGAGACCCTAAACAACATAACACTAGAAGGCGGCTGCATATAAAAACAAAAGAATGTACCAATGAAAGGATATTGAATAATTCAACAGACACTACAAAGGATAACGACAGTATGCTAGACCAAAAGCCAAAATGTTGGTTATAGAGTTGGTCGCAAATGATGTTACGATAAATGTATAACCAAGGACAAAGGAATAGAAAGCCTCCTATGGTAGAAAATGAGAAGAACACAAAATGAATAAAGGATAGGGGAGCTCATATGTCAAATTCCTTTAAAGCTATGCCAGCTAATAATAGCCAAAACTCAAAATGGCTCCAAAGGTTACTATATGAAAGAACTTTAGCGCTACTCAGTAGCCCACCCTAATGAATGGGTGCGTACAGAAAGGGGGGAATACAATAGGGGAAGTTAAACCAAACTGACCAAAAAGGGACATGGTCATAGCGGAACTAAAGGTCTACGCCGATACTAGATGCAAGATAACAGACGAAAGGATAGGGCAAAACATAAAGACTCGCGAGACAACGCTGAGGTAAATCTGGAGCTAAGTTGAGTGCCCGTACCTCATGGAAAAGGTTATAATGAAACACGACATGAAGACTTCCCATGGAAGGTCACCCATCCCAATATTACTCTCGCCCCAGCACGCTTAACTTCAAAATTCTGATGGAACTTAATGCGTTAGTGCTGGTGTGATTGGGCAAGATGGAGGAATTTGAACTAGTGATGGAGAAACGATATGAGATTATGTACCCAGAGTATTATAAGATACGGTAAGGCAATTGTAACAAGGGTTTAAGCAAAATAAGAAGGATTAGCTAATTGCTAATTGACGACGCACTTGAATGCCACAGTTCTTCAACATAGAACCAGTTAACGAGTGGAAAACCACAGAATAACTATATAGGCCAGTTAAAGTTCTAAAGAAAGTTGAGAAAAACTATACGAAGCTAAGGATTCCCAAATTATCAACGTCACCACGCACCTATTCTAAACTTTTCAAGAGTAGGGTGCTATGCGGGTTATTGCGAGAAGGCTAACGAATCAACCCCTTTGCTTCCAAGCAAGACCACCTATGCAACTGGAACTAGGTGAAGCTATATGACAAGGAAGTAGTAAGATTCCGTGAAGTTCCCCAACTAATATCTCAGATAGAGGAACTTCAAATATGATTAACATTTGGACCTCAGTCCAAGAAAAGGTCGGGAGCACAGACAGACCTTCATACCGCATTTACCTCATGCTTCTGAATAGACTGAGCATACTATCAACTGCTAGAAAATATATTGCGAGCTTATGAGGTTGGCTTTAAGTGTAGCTAGGACTATCGTCCATCAATTATTAGGTTTGCCTACGAGAAGGGCTACCATTTCAGTGTCCAAATGACCCCTACAAGATGTTGTAAGGAAGCGCCTATAGGTCCCCCTGATGGGAAAAAGACTAAGCTGGTAGGCCAAACAGGATTAAGCAAACTATTGACTAAAAGCCCAGAGTCGGGAGGAATGATATACAGATAATCGACGTCGACATGCAGAGTTCAAGTTGATGATTGGATGTTTACAATGGGGTCACCTAGAAAAGGAACTTGACCCACAATATGTTAGACTGTATCAGGTTACGCGTAAGGTGGGCAACGCGGCTGGTAAGTTGAGCTTACCACTTGATTTGGAGACCATACGCCCAGCCTATCAGATATAGATATTTCGCGAATGTACTAGCGATCCACCCATAGTATATCTTATAAATGAAGTCCATGAGATGGGAGAGTTATCCTATGAGGAGAAACTTATTGCCATCTTCGATTGGCAAATTAGAAGGTTGCGAACTGAAGACGTGCCTTCCGTCAAGGTATTGTGGCAAAATCAAAACTAGAAAAGGGGATGACCTAAGAAATTAAAAAGAGGACATAAAACACCAGGTAAACAGGTAACCCCAACTCCTGAAACTCGTATACTAAGTACTTCGATGGAAATATGTGTAAGGAAATAGAAATGAATCCCCCGATGGTCAGTATAAGTTCTAAGGGAAGTTTTGTTTAACATTCGAGGACGAATGTTCTAAAGGGGGAAAGGATGTTACACCTCACCCTTTTAAACTCAGAATGTTATATAAGTTCCTTGGACATTACCATATGAACCGGATATGCTACGACACTATCAAATGACTCCAACGAAGGGAGGATGTGATGCCCCGTAGTAGAGAAGGTTGGAAGGGGAATCATATAAGAATCCGGAAGGAATAAGAGGCCAAGTAACGAGTCGTAGGACTCGACTTATCTACGCAAGCTACTAATTTAGAGATCTTACATACGTGAGTTACTTGATTACATACCAAACTTATGTAGCACGGATTACATAGGCTCTTAAAATAAGACGAGATTACGAACCTACGAGAGGGAGCAAAAACTAGTCTCCGAACTTACGAAAGTGAAGCAAGCAGGTGACAAGCAGGCAGGTGACTCACCTACTTGGGATGGACCCATGCTGCCACGTGGCAGCCCCTAACTGGTTGCATAGATATGGTGGACCAATCACGGCTGGACACGTGTCACCCTAGGGGGATGACACGTGTCACCCCCATAGCCACCCTATATATATGTGTATTGTGACTAATTAGTTCATTCCTAGCCAGAAAATCAGTCCAAAACATGGAGAGAAAACGTGAAAAATGAAGAAGGGAAAGGCAGCCATGTCTGGAAGAATTTAAGGGTAAGTTCTTCAATTTTCTTCCGTGAATTAATTATATACGGTGTACCTTAAGTACGTGGATACGTATATATGTATTTTAAGACCTTCATGGAAGTAAAACTCCAGCTTTGCAATTGGAATTTGGAAGAGAAAATAAGAGAAAACGTTAATTAATAAACCCGTTTTTGGAAGGGACAGTGGTTAGTAATATTGGTATAACTTCTTGTGTACAGATTCGTTTCGAGTGATTTAATATGTTTTGAAAAGGTATTTCGTGGTTATATAACTTTTATTCAGACTCCAAAATCCAGTTCTACTTGTATCAGCTTTAAAAGTGGTGATGAAGTGTAGAGGAGGTACTGCTCAAATTTGGTTTTGGAAATTCCACACGGACAGCTGTAAGTATTTTGGTCATATCTTTTTGTACAAAAGTGATGTAGGGATGATTCTAAATTGTTTGCGACCCTAAGACATATGTATATAACTTTCATGAAGGGCGTAAATCCTGTTTCCCTCCATTACCCCTTCGAAACGAAGCGACAAGGTAAAACAGTAAACTGTCCAGATTTCACATTTTGGATAGTTTTGGCGAGTTTGACAAGTTTAACGTAAGGTAAGGTTTCTTCTTTAAATTTGAGCTTTATGTGTTCTGATGGAGCATGTTACACGCCCTATTGGTGGCTGGAAATATGAAAATGGCTTAGAAATACTTGGCGTTCGGAATAAACTAATTTGTAGTCGTTATAGTTGAATTGTTGTCGAAATAAAGTATTGCTTTGTGAAGTACTGCTGCAGGGGTATTGGCTGGTTGTTGCAGGGTCTAAATATGATCTAATGTGGGTTAGGTTGTTGCTGGTTGAGACCCCATGACCCCTCGTTATGTATAATTAAAGGCGTCACAAAATAAAGGCTAGACGCCCTATTGAGATATCGTATTTTTGGAATAAGTCGTTTGGAGTGTATGTTGTATATTGTTGGTATGAATTGCTGCAGGTTGTTGTTGTTGGTTGGCTGTAGGTCTTAGGGACCTAATTGGAAATTCGGATAGGGCACATTATAGGGGAGGTGCTGCCCAATTTTCGTTAACACCTTAACAAACTAAAGGACTAGTCGAGGAAACAACTAAGGCAATAGATTCCATTAACATTAAGGCGTAATCCAAGATGCTGGAAAGTTAAGAGTAGTTGATATTTGTATTACTTTCATATTGAATAGGTTCAGAAGACGACGAGACGAGCAGGATAAAGGGTAACTCCCAAAAGGTATGTAAAGCTTTCTCTTGGCATGTTTTGGTATAAGTTCGTACAGCTATCTTTCTTTCCTTTTGGCAAGTTTTAGCCTTAAGTGAAGTGTGTGTGGAATGTGGGGATAATTCCATTCCCAAAACTCAAAGTATGCCTCATAACCCATATCCACTGCTTAGTATTGGAATTTCTGCAAGAATTGAGTATTGCCTAGTAAGGCTTCTATGTGTTAAACACTAGTATGTGGAAAACTATCTCTTATTTCCTTTGACACGTATTTGGTACGAAAGTGAGATTATGATGCCATAATGATTCACCGAGACCCATGATGGGCCGGGTATGAAATATGTGTATGCAGATCCCATAAAGGAAAGTATAGACCATATATAGTTTATTCTCTTTCTTCTTCTGGCATGTCTTGGTTGTAGGTTAAACATGATATGAGTTCCGGGGTAACTCCATTCTTAGCATCTCTTATTTACGTCTGAATATCGAACTTTTATAATAATCAAACTATTTCCCTGGAAACTTTTATATGTTAAAAAGGTAACAAATGTACAGGCTCCAAGTCTTACAGACTATATGTTAACAAATGTTTCTGGTTCCATAAGCGATTTGGCTTTACTTTAGTACATGTCTAGGAGCCCCGAGATTATAATTGAGACAACCCATAATGGCATTTAGAGGACACTCGAGATGACTACACCGTTACTCAGGTTCTCAAATAAAAGCTTAACTTTCTTATTCTGTCGAGTATCTGATAACGATTTAAATTGCATATAGTTACTCACTACTCTACTCGTGTATACCGTAACACTTCTTTCCTTGAGTCCCGGGCCAGGATATGTTCTCGTGCACAGTTCACTGCATTATTCACTGAGTCCCTCAATAGAGGGCCAGGATACGTGTATAAATATATGATGATGTGTTGTAATAAGGTGGTGATGGCACTGGGGCCATGATGGTTTTACAGAGATGATTCACCGGACCCCCGAAAGGGCCGGCTATATGATATGACTCGAACATGCATGTTTTTGTAACTCATAAAGTACAAGTACATGTTTTTGAATTGATATCTTATCCCCTGATTCTCTATCTCACATATGTTTCCAGTTGTATTATATTATGTTTTACATACTCAGTACACATATCGTACTGACCCCCTTTCTCGGGGGGCTGCGTTCATGCCCGCAGGTACAGATACAGATTTTGGGAGTCCGTCAGCTTAGGATTCCATGCAGCTCAGCTGGAAGAGGCTTCATTGTATCGGAGCCTAGTTTTTGATACTGTCCACGGATGTATAGAAATTGTTTTATCCATTCAGGGGTATGGCGGGGGCCCTGTCTCGCCATATGTTGTCATTTATATGTTTAGAGGTCTGCATACATGTATATGTGGGTGGTGTATGTCAGTTTGATTAAGCTGGGTCTATATGATATATGATATATGTTATTATGTTATGGCAGCCCTGTCGGCTTGCGTGCCCTGTTGTGATACAAACGAAAAGGGCTACAGGTTTATGAAAATGTTATCGCCCAGTGGGGCTCTGTTACATGATATTGTCTTATTTATGATTCAATGTGACCTCAGCTAATAGATATATGTACGGGGGGTCCAGGTCGGACCCCAGTTGTGGCCTACGGGGTTGGGTCGTGACACCTATACTAAGGATTTAATGAATATACGGGCTCCTAGTTGTAAGGACTATATAAAAACATGTATTCTGGAGTCCTTAAGCAGTTAGCATTATCTTAGTACGTGTCTAAGGACCCCAAAACACTAACTAGTATAGCCCTTAATGGTATTTAAAGGGCATTTAAGGTGATTACATTACAATCCTGATTCTCAGACAATAGCTTAATTTTCTTCTACGATTGAGTCTTCGATAATGATTTAAATTGCATATAGTTGCTCATTCATCTACTCGTGTATACCACCCATCTTTCCCTGAGTCCCAGGCCAGGATATGTTCTCGTGCGCAACTCACTGCATTATTCCTCGAGTCCCTCACTAAAGGGTCGGGATACGTGTATATATATATATGATGATATGTGGTAATAAGGTGGTGATGGCATTGGGCTGTGATGATATTACAGAGGTATCCACCGGACCCCTGATAGGGCCGGCTATACGATATAATTTGAACATGCATGTTTTGACACTTCACAGGGTACAGGTATAAGTTTTCATATGATATGTTATCCCCTGCTTCACTATTTCAGATATGTGTTCAGTTGTGCCATATTATGTTTTACATACTCAGTACATATGTCGTACTGACCCTCTTCTCTGGGGGGCTGCATTCATGCCCGCAGGTACAGGTACACAGTTTGGGGATCCGTCAGCATAGGAGTCCCACTCAGCAGTCCAAAAGTGCTCCATTGTGCTGGAGCCTAATTTTGGTACTAAACGTGGTGTATATATTCGTTTGGTTACGGGTACGGTGGGGGCCCTGTCCCGCCTTATGTTACTGTTTTCTTACTCTTAGAGGTCTGTGGATACGTATGTGGGTTGTGCCTGTATATGAGTGGGATCTGAGTTATATATATATATGTATGTACAGCTGTACTGATATGACCTGTGATTGTGGGCGTTCCCTGTATTGTGGAAGCCTTGTCGGCTTGCGTATATGTGTGTTATGGAACGACCCTATATATAGTACTACAGCCTTGTCGGCTTGTATGTTTTCATATATATTGATGCATTTTGGGTATAAACAGGAGACAGGTTATGTATAGGTAGCAGGGGTACGCGTGTGTGTTCAGTTCGGGCACTCGTCACGGCCTACGGGGTTGGGTCGTGACATTTTTGCTGCCCCAAATAGGTAAGTTACGTTATTAACCACCTCCTCTTGATAGAAGAATACCTTAGCTAATTAATTTATGGAGCGAAATCGGGACTTACCTATTTTTTTCCTCCAAGCCGTCACATTTTTCTCTCTTATTCTAGGGTTTGCTTTTCCTTTTGTTTGCTGAAGTTTAAGTGCAGGAACTGAACTTAAGACATGATATACATGTATATATGTGGTCCTAGGAGGTGACACGTGTCATCCCTGTAGGGTGACACATGTCCAACCCCTATTGGACCACAGATCCATGCCTTACCCCTAGGCTGCCACGTGTCCTTATGGGCCCCACCTCCAAGTAGGTGGGTCACCTACTTGACCCTAAGTAGGTGGGTCACCTGCTTGCTTGATGTGCTACCAAGTGTCGCTCCTCCATTGGCTGCCACGTATCGTCTTTTCCCCTTCTTTATGGGTTCGTAATCTCGTCTTATTTTAAGAGCCTATGTAATCCGTGCTACATAAGCTTGGTATGTCCTCAAGTAGCTCAAGTATGTAAGACTTCTAAGTTAGTAGCTTACGTAGGTAAATCGAGTCCTACGACCCATTACTTGGCCTCCAATTCCTTCCGGATTCTTATGACTCTATTTTCAACCTTTTCTACTATGGGGTATCACATTTGTCTTTCCTTAAAGTCATTTGATAGTGTCGTAGCTTATCCGGCACACATGATAATGCCTAAAGAACTTAAGAGACATTCCGAGCTCGAGAGTGTGGGGTGTAACATCCTTCCCCCCTTTAGAACATTCGTCCCCGAATTTTTGAATAAAACTTCCCTTAACACTTTATACAAACTTTAGGGAGATTCCCTTCTATTGCAATAACTTACATTTTCATCCAAGTAATTAATATATGAGTTCCAGGAGTGGTTTACCCGTAGACATTTGGAAATAGGTACGGATACCTGTGTTTCATGTCCTCTTCAGTTTCCTAAGTTATTTCTTCAAGATTCTTATTCCACCACGGCACCTTGACAAAAGTTTACATTAATAACTTACGTAGATAAATCGAGTCCTACGACTAGTTACTTGGCCTCTAATTCCTTTTGGATTCTTATGATTCCACTTCTAACCTTCTCTACTACAGAGTATCACATCCTCCCCTCTTTGGAGTCATTTGATAGTGTCGTAGTGTATCCGGCTCACATGATAATATCTAAGGAACTTATGAGACATTCCGAGTTTAAAAAGCATGGGGTGTAACATCCTTCCCCCCTTTAGAACATTCATCCCCGAATGTTAGACAAAATTTCTCTTAGCACCTTATACAAATCGTAAGAAGATTCTTTATTGTTTCCATAACACATACTTCTATCCAAGCACTTAATATACGAGTTTCAGGAATTGGGGTTACCTGTTGATGTAGGGAATAGGTGAGAATACTTGTTTCATGCTCTCATCAGTTCCTCCGGTCACTCTCTTTCTGGTTTTGGTTTTTCCACCGTATCTTGACGGAAGGCACGTCTTTAGTCTACAATCTTCCAATTTGCTGATTTACGATGGCGATAAGTTTTTCCTCATGAGATTTCATCTCCTGCACCTCATCTATGAAATATACCCTGGGTGACTCATCAGTACCCTTGCGAAGCATTCTTATCTGATGGACTGGGCGTATAGTTTCCAAATGAGGTGGTAAGCTCAACTTACCATCCACGTTGCCTACCTTATGAGTAACTTGATACAGTCTAATATATTTTGGGTTAAGTTCCCTTTTCTGGATGACTCCGTGATGAACATCCAATCATCCATTTGAACTCTGAATGTCGATGTCAATTATTTATTTCTCATTTCTGCCAACTCTAGGTTGTTAGTCAATAGTTTGCTTAATACTGTTTGGCCTATCAACTTAGTCTTTTTCCCTAACAGGGGGACTTATACACTTTGCCTTACACATCTTGTAGGGGGTCATCTGAATGCTGGAATGGTAGCCCTTCTCGTAGGCAAATTCAATAAGTGGTGGGCGATCATCTCAATTACTCTTAAAGCCAACCATATTAGTCCGCAATATATCTTCTAACGTCTGATAGTATGCTCAATCTATTCAACAGCTCGAGGGAAAAACTGGGGTACTAAGACCTACCTGTGTTCCCGATCTCTTCTTGGACTGATGTCCAAATGTTAATCTTAATTGAAGTTCTTCCATCTAAGATATTAGCTGGGGAAACCTCACGGAATCTTACTATCTTCATGTTCTATAATTCCACCTAGTTTCAGCAGCATAGGTGCTCCTACTTGAAAGCAAATGAGCTGATTTATTAGCCTACTCACAATAACCCATATAGCACCCTACTCTTACAGAGTACAAAATAGGTTCATAACGATGTTGATAATTTGGGAACTGTTAGCCTCGTATAGTCCTTCTCAACTCTTTTCAGAACTTTAACTGGCATTCGATCTTTTGGGTCCTTCTTCCCCTTTTTTTCTAATCCTTAGGGTTGGCTACCGAATAATGCTGCAGTCCCCTCATATAATAGCTCTCGTAGTCATTCTTTTCTTTGTCCAGCATGATCTGATATAATTCCAAAAGAGTTTTGGCATAGAAGCTCGCTATCCTGTAGTAACCAGCTAGTTTAGTTAGTTTTACTTAAACCTTTTCACAATTTCCCTTACCCCCGCTTGTAATCCTCTAGACACATTATCTTGTGGCATTCTTTACCTTTACAATAATATGAGAGGGTACATGAAGTATCCTATCATTACCTCGCTAGTCCTCATGTTTTACCCTGCCTTTTTCCCCCTTTATCCTACACTCGATGTTAGGGTAGATCTTTGGTCCACTCGTGGCCATGTCTTACTCTACTCGTAGCACTAATTCTAGCTCGGTAATTTGGCTTAACCTATCTTTGTGTCTCTCGATAGTCAATTACAACTTGGGCTCCCTTGCCTAGGACAGTAGTTATGGGGACTCCATAAGGTCCTACCACTCTTTTACTCTACAATTTTACACCTTCTCGGTGGAGTAGGTAACCTTTGATCGAAGGAACAGGGACTAACATCGTTAATCCACAAGTAACATTCCCTCCAGAATCATCTGACGCTGGAGTGCGAAATGAGTCTTGTAGTCCTGGTCATATTATTAAATTTTTGACCTTGGGCATTGCTTTCTGTCATTCGTAAATTACATCAGTTGGTACCCTTACCTTTTGGGTTCTACTTGTTCGCCCTCAGAGTTAGCTACTAAGTGGTGTCGAAATTCCCTCGCCCACTGGCCCATATAGTCATTCTGCGGTTTTCCTCTCATTAATTGGTTCTATGTTGAAGAGTTGTGGCATTTGAGTGTGTCGTCAGTTAGCAGTTAGCTAATCCTTCTTGTCTTGCTTAAATCCTTTTTACAATACCCTTAACGTAACGTATAGTATTCCAGGAACATAATATCATGTCGTTCCTCCTCCGCTAGTTCTGATTCTTCCATCTCGCATGATCATACCAGCACTAACACATTAAGTTCCATCAGAATTTCGAGGTTAAGCGTGCTGAGATGAGAGTAATACCGGGATGGGTGACCTCCCTGGGAAGTCTTCATGTCACGTTTCATTGTAATCCTTGCCATAATGTGTGGGGCACTCAATTTAGCTACAGATTTACCTTAGCATTGTCTCGCGAGTCTTTATGTTTTGCCCTGTCCTTTCGTCTGTTATCTTGCATCCAGTATCAGCGTAGACCTTTAGCTCCACTATCCTCTATTCACTTTATGTTCTCCTCATTTTCTACCACAGGAGGCTTTCTATTCCTTTTTCTGTGGTTATTTATCTATCGCAACATCATTTGCAACTAACTCTATAATCAACATTTTGGCTTTTGGTCTAGCATGCTGTCATTATCCTTCGTAATGTCTCTTAAGTTGGTTGATATCCTTTCATGGTTACACTCTTTTATTTTTATACGCAACCGCCTTCTAGTATTATGTTGTTCAGGGTCTTGTCACAAACTTCTTAACGCTGCCTTATGTAGTATTCTGGCTTCCATTCAATTATTGGCGGCTTACGGACCTTTCTAACTTGGTCCGTCAAGATATCTTATTGAAGTTTAGACGTCCATCTCAAATATATTGCCATATCAATTGCCTCCTCCTACTTTTGCCATTTTCTCATTAACTTCCCCCCTTTAGAGGGTACTCGTACTTTCCTCTGTTTGTACTTATAGTCATTCCAATTTCAATTAGGCAGTGCTAGTATTCTGACGATAACTATTCCAGGTTTTCTCAAAGTAGTAGCTTTGTCCCAACCTGTATCCTTTGTTTCTTGGAGTGAAGGTGGGTTGCACCATCTATTTCCTAAATTAGATGTTACACCCCACCCTTTTTAAACTCAGAATGTCTCATAAGTTCCTTGGACATTATCATGTGAGCCGGATACGCTACGACACTATCAAACGGCTCTAAGGAAGGGAGAATGTGATACCCCATACTAGAGAAGGTTGGAAGGGGAATCATAAGAATCCGGAAGGAATCGGAGGCCAAGTAACGAGTCGTAGGACTCGACTTATCTACGTAAGCTACTAATTTAGAAATCTTACATACGTGAGTTACTTGATTACATACCAAGCTTACGTAGAAAGGGTTTCATAGACTCTTAAAGTGAAACGAGATTACGAACCTACGAGAGGGAGCAAAAACTAGTTTCCGAACTTACGAAAGTGAAGCAAGCAGGTGACAAGCAGGCAGGTGACTCACCTACTTGGGATGGACCCCACGCTGCCACGTGGCAGTTTTGTATTGGAAGCTTAGACGAGGTGTCACCCTAGGAGGCTGCCACGTGTCACCCTAGGGGGCTGCCACGTGTCACCTCATAAGGAGGTGTATATATACATGTTGGCTGACTCTTTAACTCATTTTCCATCCAAAAACATCAGCCAAATGAGAGGAAAAACGTGAAGAACCAAAAGGAACAAGGCAGCAACATTTTTGAAGAATTAAAGGTGAGTTTTCCAATTTTCTTCCGTGAATTAATTATATACGGTGTACCTTAAGTATGTGGATACGTATATATGTATTTTAAGACCTTCATGGAAGTAAAACTCCAGCTTTTCAATTGGAATTTGGAAGAGAAAATAAGAAAACGCTAATTAACCAACCCGTTTTTGGAAGGGACAGTGGTTAGTAATATTGGTATAACTTCTTGTGTAGAGATTCGTTTCGAGTGATTTAATATGTTTTGGAAAGGTATTTCGTTTATCTATAATTTTCATTCAGACTACAAAATCCAGTTTTACATGTATCAGCTCGAAAAATGGTGATAAAGCGTAGAGGAGGTACTGCTCAGATTTGGTGTTGGAAATTCTACACGGACAGCTGTAAGTATTTTGGTCATATCTTTTTGTACAAAATTGATGTAGGGATGATTCAAATTGGTTGCGACCCTAATACACATGTCTATAACTTTAATGAAGGACGTAAATCCTTTTTCCCTCCATTACCCCTTCGAAACGAAGCGACAAAGTAAAACAGTAAACTGTCCAGATTTCACATTTTGGATAGTTTTGGCGAGTTTGACAAGTTTAACGTAAGGTAAGGTTTCTTATTTAAATTTGAGCATTATGTGTTCTGATGGAGCATGTTACACACCCTATTGGTGGCTGGAAATGTTACACCCCACCCTTTTTAAACTCGTAATGTCCCTTAAGTTACTTAAAAGTTAGCATGTGAGCCACTTAAGTTACGACACTATCAAACGTCTCTAAGGAAGGGAGAATGTGATACCCCATACTAGAGAAGGTTGGAGATGAAATCATAAGAGTCCGAAAGGAATTGGAGGTCAAGTAATGAGTCGTAGGACTCGATTTACCTATGTAAGCTACTAAGTTAAAAGTCATATGCACTTGAGCTACTTAAGCATATATCAAACTTACGTAGCACGGATTACATAGGTATATAAAATAAGACGAGATTACGAGCCCACGAGGAAGGAAAAAAAAAAAGACGACACGTTGTAGCCAATGAAGAAGCGACACGTGGCAGCACCTCAAGCAAGTAGGTGACCCACCTGCTTGGGGGGTGGTGGACCCCACTGCCACGTGGCAGCCCATAGTTGGCAGCATGATACGGTGGCCCAATAGGGGCTGGACACGTGTCACCTCTTGGGGTTGACACGTGTTACACCCTAAAGCCACATATATATGTTGATATATATCATATATTTCAGTTATCCATCAAAACATCAGCCAACTTAGAGAGAAAAAAACGTGAGGGAGAGAAATAGAGAAGCAGCCATGGTTCTTGAAGTTTAAAGGTTTGTTTTCCAATTTTCTTCCGTGAATTAATTATATACGGTGTATCTTAAGTACGTGGATATGTATATATGTATTTTAAGACCTTCATGGAAGTAAAACTCCAGCTTTGCAATTGGAATTTGGAAGAGAAAATAAGAGAAAACGTTAATTAATAAACCCGTTTTTGGAAGGGACAGTGGTTAGTAATAATCGTATAACTTCTTGTATACAGATTCGTTTCAAGTGATTTAATATGTTTTGGAAAGGTATTTCGTGGTTCTATAACTTTCATTCAGACTCCAAAATCCAGTTCCACTTGTATCAGCTTGAAAAGTGGTGATGAAGTGTAGAGGAGGTACTGCTCAAATTTGGTTTTGGAAATCCTACACGGACAGCTGTGAGTATTTTGGTCATATCTTTTTGTACAAAATTGATGTAGGGATGATTCGAAATTGTTTGCGACCCTAATACACATGTCTATAACTTTCATGAAGGACGTAAATCCTGTTTCCCTCCATTACCCCTTCGAAACGAAGCGACAAGGTAAAACAGTAAGCTGTCCAGATTTCACATTTTGGATAGTTTTGGCGAGTTTGACAAGTTTAACGTAAGGTAAGGTTTCTTATTTAAATTTGAGCTTTATGTGTTCTTATGGAGCATGTTACACTCCCTATTGGTGGCTGGAAATATGAAAATGGCTTAGAAATACTTGGCGTTCGGAATAAACTAATTTGTAGTCGTTATAGTTGAATTGTTGTCGAAACAAAGTGTTGTTCTTGTGAGTTGCTCTGCAGGGGTGTGGCTTGTTGTTGCAGGGCCTAAATATGTCCTAATGTGGGTTAGGGTGCTGCTGGTAGAAGCCACATGACCCCTTGTTATGTATAATTAAAGGCGTCACAAAATAAAGGCTAGACGCCCTATTGAGATATCGTATTTTTGGAATAAGTTGTTTGGAGTGTATGCTGTATATTGTTGGTATGAATTGCTGCAGGTTGTTGTTGTTGGTTGGCTGTAGGTCTTAGGGACCTGATTGGAAATTTGGATAGGGCACATTATAGGGGAGGTGCTGCCCAATTTTCGTTAACGCCTTAACAAACTAAAGGACTAGTCGAGGAAACAACTAAGGCAATAGATTCCATTAACATTAAGGCGTAATCCAAGATGCTGGAAAGTTAAGAGTAGTTGATATTCGTATTACTTTCATATTGAATAGGTTCGGAAGACGACGAGACGAGCAGGATAAAGGGTAACTCCTAAAAGGTATGTAAAGCTTTCTTGTGGCATGTTTTGGTATAAGCACGTACAATTATCTTTCTTTCCTTTTGGCAAGTTTTAGCCTTAAGTGAAGTGTGTGTGGAATGTGGGGATAATTCCATTCCCAAAACTCCAAGTATGCCTCATAACCCATATCCACTGCTTAGTATTGGAATTTCTGCAAGAATTGAGTATTGCCTAGTAAGGCTTCTATGTATTAAACACTAGTATTTGGAAAGCTATCTCTCATTTCCTTTGATACATGTTTGGTACGAAAGTGAGATTATGATGCCATAATGATTCACCGAGCCCCATGATGGGCCGGGTATGAAATATGTGTATGCAGATCCCATAAAGAAAAGTACAGACCATATATAGTTTATTCTCTTTCTTCTTCTGGCATGTCTTAGTTGTAGGTTAAACATCATATGAGTTCCGGCGTAACTCCATTCTTAGCATCTCTTATTTACGTCTGAATATCGAACTTTTATAATAATCGAACTATTTCCCTGGAAACTTTTATATGTTAAAAAGGTAACAAATGTACAGGCTCCAAGTCTTACAGACTATATGTTAACAAATGTTTCTGGTTCCATAAGCGATTTGGCTTTACTTTAGTACATGTCTAGGAGCCCCGAGATTATAATTGAGACAGCCCATAATGGCATTTAGAGGACACTCGAGATGACTACACCGCTACTCGGGTTCTCAAATAAAAGCTTAACTTTCTTATTCTGTCGAGTCTCTGATAATGATTTAAATTGCATATAGTTACTCACTACTCTACTCGTGTATATTGTAACACTTCTTTCCCTGAGTCCCGGGCCAGGATATGTTCTCGTGCACAGTTCACTGCATTATTCACTGAGTCCCTCAATAGAGGGCCAGGATACGTGTATAAATATATGATGATGTGTTGTAATAAGGTGGTGATGGCACTGGGGCCATGATGGTTTTACAGAGATGATTTTACAGAGATGATTCACCGGACCCCCGAAAGGGCCGGCTATATGATATGACTCGAACATGCATGTTTTTATAATTCATAAAGTACAGGTACAGGTTTCTGAATTGATATCTTATCCCCTGATTCTCTATCTCAGATGTGTTTCCAGTTGTTTTATATTATGTTTTACATACTCAGTACACATATCGTACTGACCCCCTTTCTCGGGGGGCTGCGTTCATGCCCGCAGGTACAGATACAGATTTTGGGAGTCCGTCAGCTTAGGATTCCATGCAGCTCAGCTGGAAGAGGCTTCATTGTATCGGAGCCTAGTTTTTGATACTGTCCACGGATGTATAGAAATTGTTTTATCCATTCAGGGGTACGGCGGGGGCCCTGTCCCGCCATATGTTGTCATTTATATGTTTAGAGGTCTGCAGACATGTATATGTGGGTTGTGTATGTCAGTTTGATTAAGCTGGGTCTACATGATATATGATATATATTATTATGTTATGGCAGCCTTGTCAGCTTGCGTGCCCTGTCATGTTGTGATACAAACGAAAAGGGCTACAGTTTATGAAAATGTTATCGCCAGTGGGGCTCTATTACATGATATTGTCTTATTTACGATTCAATGTGACCTCAGCTAATAGATATATGTACGGGGGGTCCAGGTCGGACCCCAGTCGCGGCCTACGGGGTTGGGTCGTGACAGAAGTGGTATCAGAGCAGTTCGTCCTCGGAGTGTCTGCAGACCGTGTCTAATAGAGTCTTGGTTATCGATGTGTTGCGCGCCACATCTATAAACAGGAAGCTATAGGACATTTAGGATGTTACCTTTCTTCTACATCTGAGATCGTGCTTTAGATCTGAGTCATAGGAAAAAAATTCCTTATACTAACCTTGGATCTTAACAGAAGGATGACACCAACAAAAGAGAGTAATTGATGACATGAAAAGTTACAAAGCACGCAGGTAAGTAAAGTGAAGGCACGGAAGATATCTGTTTGGTAAGGTAGTGAAGTATTATTTAAAATGTAAAGCTGAAACCTGAAGGGAAAGCAGTCAGGAAGTGCAATAGTTGCAGTTTGAAGTTGGACATATGAGGTAAGTCTAATATTTTTATATTATTGTTGACGTTGAAAGCCCTGTGTGGCTGCGGAAAAAAAAAATGACATTGAAAGCCCTGTGCGGCTGTGATATGACATGTAAATATATATGCTGGCCCTGTGAGACATTGTTGGTATTTTCTGCATGCAGGTTTTGGGATAAGTAAGAAATGTAGAGGAAACTCTGCCGAAATTTTCCCAGAACAAGAAAAAGGAAGTAAAGCATAGATTTTTGAGATGCCCGAGAAATTGATACCAAATACCCCTACTGTGTTTAACTAAAACTGTAAGAGGTATCTTTCAGGTCGCCGACAAGGGGCACTTTTTTTTTACTTGAAGAATTTTATTTCGGAGTAACAAAAGCTTAATTAAGTAGTAAAGTTCAGACTACGGTATCTCCAGCCGTATTTGTACTGTAGAAATATAAACAGAGGGCTCAGGGTGAAGGATAAGATGTCCCGCGAATGAGTTTCACTCTTTTTGAAAAAAATAATCCAAGCCCTCAACTCCTAATTGTAAATTAGATGAGTTGTTCATAACTCGAGGATAAACTCAGAAGGAGACCAGGTAGGTCAAGTATTAGAAGAAGTACTGTGATGTTTAAGAGGTTCTGTTTTCTTCCAACAATGATTGAAAGAAGGGTTACGATAACAGCTTATAGTTCTCCACCGACTAATTGGGGAAAGAGCTTTAGACAGAAGCACCTCAAGGAGGTGTCAGGAACTAAACAGGAATACGAATTAAAAGGGGGATATGTAAGTATGAACTGAACAGTGTGATACGAGTATGCAGGGATAAATTGGAACCACTAGTAAGATGCACTTCGTACGCGTTGCCTAAGTTAAAGGCCTGCATTGAGAACGGAGTAAGAGCATGGGGCTTAAGATACAAAGAAATGACGCGTATACACAACGTCGCCCCAAAAATAGTGGAATCCTTAAGGGACGAGGATGGAAAACTTAAGGAACAAATGACGTAACTTTTATTCGTCCCAAGAAACAAAGGATATAGGTTGGGACAAAACCACTACTTCAAGAAAACCTAGAATAGTTATCGTCAGAATACTAGCACTACCTAATAGGGATTGGAACAACTACAGGTGCTAAGTAATTCTTGGAAAAAGAAAAAGTAGAAGGTGGCCTTGGACGAGTTGTTCCCTAGGTCACATTGTTCAAGTACTGATTAGTAGATAAGACATTATGTTAGATATGGAAAGGTTCTATCGCTTCGTAATTTAATCAAGGCTCCGTACACGGATAGTCAGATTATAAACATGCAGATAAATAAAGACATGATGCGGTACCAAATAGATTGGTGAAAGGAATTGGACAAAAATTTAGACTGGACATAGAGACTTAGAACAAAGTACAAATAGAGGAAAGTGCGGGTATCCCCTAAAGGGGGGAAGTTAATGAGAAAATGGCAAAGGTAGGAGGAGGCAGTTGATATAGCAATAAATGTGAGATAGACGTCTAAACTTTGATAAGATATCTTGCTAAACCAAGTTGGAAAGCTCCAGAAGTTACCAATAATTGGATGGAAGCCGGAATGCTACATAAGGTAGCGTTAAGAAGTTTGTGACGAGACCCTGAACAACATAACACTAGAAGGTGGTTGCGGATAAAAACACAAAAAAATGTAACCATGGAAGGATATTGGATAACTCAAGAGACACTACGAGGGATAATGACAACATGCTAGACCAAAAAGCCAAAATGTTGGCTATAGAGTTTGTCGCAAATGATGTTGTGATAAATGTATAACCAAGGACAAAGGAATAGAAAGCCTCCTGTGGTAGAAAATGAGAAGAACACAAAATAAATAAAGGATAGGGGAGCTCATATGTGAAATTCCATTAAAGATATGCCAGCTAATAATAGCCAAAACTCAAAATGGCTCCAAAGGTTACTATATAAAAGAACTTTAGCGCTACTCAGTAGCCCACCCTAATGAATGGGTGCGTACAGAAAGGGGGGGGATACAATAGGGGAAGTTAAACCAAACTAACCAAAAAGGGACATGGTCATAGCGGAACTAAAGGTCTATACCGATACTGGTCGTAAGATAACAAAGGAAGGACAGGGAAAAACATAAAGACTCGCGAGACAACACTAAGGTAAATCTTGGGCTAAATTGAGTGCCCGCACATCGTAGAAAGGATTACAGTGAAACGATACACGAAGACTTCCCAGGAAGGTCACCCATCCCAATATTACTCTTGCCCCAGCACGCTTAACTTCAAAATTCTGATGGAACTTAATGCGTTAGTGCTGGTGGGATCCCGCGAGATGGAGGAATCTGAACTAGTGATGGAGAAACGATATGAGATTATGTACCCAGAGTATTATAGGATACGTTAAGGCAATTGTAACAAGGGTTTAAGCAAAATAAGAAGGATTAGCTAATTGCTAATTGACGACGCACTTGAATGCCACAGTTCTTCAACATAGAACCAGTTAACGAGTGGAAAACCAAAGAATAACTATATAGGCCAGTTAAAGTTCTAAAGAAAGTCGAGAAAAACTATACGAAGCTAAGGATTCCCAAATTATCAACGTCACCATGCACCTATTCTAAACTTTTCAAGAGTAGGGTGCTATGCGGGTTATTGCGAGAAGGCTAACGAATCAACCCCTTTGCTTCCAAGCAAGACCACCTATGCAACTGGAACTAGGTGAAGCTATATGACAAGGAAGTAGTAAGATTCCGTGAAGTTCCCCAACTAATATCTCAGATAGAGGAACTTCAAATATGGTGAACGTTTGGACCTCGGTCCAAGAAGAGGTCGAGAGCACAGACAAACCTTCATACCGCATTTACCTCGGGCTTCTGAATAGACTGAGCATACTATCAACTGCTAAAAAATATATTGCGAGCTTATGAGGTTGGCTTACGTGTAGCTAGGACTATCGTCCATCAATTATTAGGTTTGCCTACGAGAAGGGCTACCATTACAGTATCCAAATGACCCCCTACAAGATGTTGTAAGGAAGCGCCTATAGGTCCCCCTGATGGGAAAAAGACTAAGCTGGTAGGCCAAACAGGATTAAGCAAACTATTGACTAAAAGCCCAGAGTCGGCAGAAATGATATACAGATAATCGACATCGACATTCAAAGTTCAAATGGATGATTGGATGTTCATAACGGAGTCACCCAGAAAAGGGGACTTAACCCAAAATATGTTAGAAGGTATCAAGTTACTCATAAGGTGGGCAATGTGACTGGTAATTTAAGCTTACCACCTGATTTGGAAACCATACGCCCAGTCTATTAAATATAAATGTTTCGCAACTGTACTGGCGATCCACCCATAGTATGTCTCATAAATGAAGTCCATGAGATGGAAGAGTAATCCTATGAGGAGAAACTTATTGCCATCTTGGATTGGCAAATTAGAAGGTTGCGAACTGAGGACGTGCCTTCCGTCAAGATACTGTGGCAAAACCAAAACCAGAAAAGGGATGACCTGGGAAATTGAAGAGGATATAAAACACAAGTATTTGCACCTATTCCCAATATTTACAGGTAACCCCGATTCCTGAAACACGTATATGAAATATTGGTATGGAAGTACGTGTTAAGAAAATAGCAATGAATCTCCCTACGATTTGTATAAGGTGCTAAGAGAAGTTTTAGCTAACATTCGGGGACGAATGTTCTAAAGGGGGGAAGGATGTTACACCCCACCCTTTTTAAACTCGTAATGTCCCTTAAGTTACTTAAAAGTTAGCATGTGAGCCACTTAAGTTACGACACTATCAAACGTCTCTAAGGAAGGGAGAATGTGATACCCCATACTAGAGAAGGTTGGAGATGAAATCATAAGAGTCCGAAAGGAATTGGAGGTCAAGTAATGAGTCGTAGGACTCGATTTACCTATGTAAGCTACTAAGTTAAAAGTCATATGCACTTGAGCTACTTAAGCATATATCAAACTTACGTAGCACGGATTACATAGGTATATAAAATAAGACGAGATTACGAGCCCACGAGGAAGGAAAAAAAAAAAGACGACACGTGGTAGCCAATGAAGAAGCGACACGTGGCAGCACCTCAAGCAAGTAGGTGACCCACCTGCTTGGGGGGTGGTGGACCCCACTGCCACGTGGCAGCCCATAGTTGGCAGCATGATACGGTGGCCCAATAGGGGCTGGACACGTGTCACCTCTTGGGGTTGACACGTGTTACACCCTAAAGCCACATATATATGTTGATATATATCATATATTTCAGTTATCCATCAAAACATCAGCCAACTTAGAGAGAAAAAAACGTGAGGGAGAGAAATAGAGAAGCAGCCATGGTTCTTGAAGTTTAAAGGTTTGTTTTCCAATTTTCTTCCGTGAATTAATTATATACGGTGTATCTTAAGTACGTGGATATGTATATATGTATTTTAAGACCTTCATGGAAGTAAAACTCCAGCTTTGCAATTGGAATTTGGAAGAGAAAATAAGAGAAAACGTTAATTAATAAACCCGTTTTTGGAAGGGACAGTGGTTAGTAATAATCGTATAACTTCTTGTATACAGATTCGTTTCAAGTGATTTAATATGTTTTGGAAAGGTATTTCGTGGTTCTATAACTTTCATTCAGACTCCAAAATCCAGTTCCACTTGTATCAGCTTGAAAAGTGGTGATGAAGTGTAGAGGAGGTACTGCTCAAATTTGGTTTTGGAAATCCTACACGGACAGCTGTGAGTATTTTGGTCATATCTTTTTGTACAAAATTGATGTAGGGATGATTCGAAATTGTTTGCGACCCTAATACACATGTCTATAACTTTCATGAAGGACGTAAATCCTGTTTCCCTCCATTACCCCTTCGAAACGAAGCGACAAGGTAAAACAGTAAGCTGTCCAGATTTCACATTTTGGATAGTTTTGGCGAGTTTGACAAGTTTAACGTAAGGTAAGGTTTCTTATTTAAATTTGAGCTTTATGTGTTCTTATGGAGCATGTTACACTCCCTATTGGTGGCTGGAAATATGAAAATGGCTTAGAAATACTTGGCGTTCGGAATAAACTAATTTGTAGTCGTTATAGTTGAATTGTTGTCGAAACAAAGTGTTGTTCTTGTGAGTTGCTCTGCAGGGGTGTGGCTTGTTGTTGCAGGGCCTAAATATGTCCTAATGTGGGTTAGGGTGCTGCTGGTAGAAGCCACATGACCCCTTGTTATGTATAATTAAAGGCGTCACAAAATAAAGGCTAGACGCCCTATTGAGATATCGTATTTTTGGAATAAGTTGTTTGGAGTGTATGCTGTATATTGTTGGTATGAATTGCTGCAGGTTGTTGTTGTTGGTTGGCTGTAGGTCTTAGGGACCTGATTGGAAATTTGGATAGGGCACATTATAGGGGAGGTGCTGCCCAATTTTCGTTAACGCCTTAACAAACTAAAGGACTAGTCGAGGAAACAACTAAGGCAATAGATTCCATTAACATTAAGGCGTAATCCAAGATGCTGGAAAGTTAAGAGTAGTTGATATTCGTATTACTTTCATATTGAATAGGTTCGGAAGACGACGAGACGAGCAGGATAAAGGGTAACTCCTAAAAGGTATGTAAAGCTTTCTTGTGGCATGTTTTGGTATAAGCACGTACAATTATCTTTCTTTCCTTTTGGCAAGTTTTAGCCTTAAGTGAAGTGTGTGTGGAATGTGGGGATAATTCCATTCCCAAAACTCCAAGTATGCCTCATAACCCATATCCACTGCTTAGTATTGGAATTTCTGCAAGAATTGAGTATTGCCTAGTAAGGCTTCTATGTATTAAACACTAGTATTTGGAAAGCTATCTCTCATTTCCTTTGATACATGTTTGGTACGAAAGTGAGATTATGATGCCATAATGATTCACCGAGCCCCATGATGGGCCGGGTATGAAATATGTGTATGCAGATCCCATAAAGAAAAGTACAGACCATATATAGTTTATTCTCTTTCTTCTTCTGGCATGTCTTAGTTGTAGGTTAAACATCATATGAGTTCCGGCGTAACTCCATTCTTAGCATCTCTTATTTACGTCTGAATATCGAACTTTTATAATAATCGAACTATTTCCCTGGAAACTTTTATATGTTAAAAAGGTAACAAATGTACAGGCTCCAAGTCTTACAGACTATATGTTAACAAATGTTTCTGGTTCCATAAGCGATTTGGCTTTACTTTAGTACATGTCTAGGAGCCCCGAGATTATAATTGAGACAGCCCATAATGGCATTTAGAGGACACTCGAGATGACTACACCGCTACTCGGGTTCTCAAATAAAAGCTTAACTTTCTTATTCTGTCGAGTCTCTGATAATGATTTAAATTGCATATAGTTACTCACTACTCTACTCGTGTATATTGTAACACTTCTTTCCCTGAGTCCCGGGCCAGGATATGTTCTCGTGCACAGTTCACTGCATTATTCACTGAGTCCCTCAATAGAGGGCCAGGATACGTGTATAAATATATGATGATGTGTTGTAATAAGGTGGTGATGGCACTGGGGCCATGATGGTTTTACAGAGATGATTTTACAGAGATGATTCACCGGACCCCCGAAAGGGCCGGCTATATGATATGACTCGAACATGCATGTTTTTATAATTCATAAAGTACAGGTACAGGTTTCTGAATTGATATCTTATCCCCTGATTCTCTATCTCAGATGTGTTTCCAGTTGTTTTATATTATGTTTTACATACTCAGTACACATATCGTACTGACCCCCTTTCTCGGGGGGCTGCGTTCATGCCCGCAGGTACAGATACAGATTTTGGGAGTCCGTCAGCTTAGGATTCCATGCAGCTCAGCTGGAAGAGGCTTCATTGTATCGGAGCCTAGTTTTTGATACTGTCCACGGATGTATAGAAATTGTTTTATCCATTCAGGGGTACGGCGGGGGCCCTGTCCCGCCATATGTTGTCATTTATATGTTTAGAGGTCTGCAGACATGTATATGTGGGTTGTGTATGTCAGTTTGATTAAGCTGGGTCTACATGATATATGATATATATTATTATGTTATGGCAGCCTTGTCAGCTTGCGTGCCCTGTCATGTTGTGATACAAACGAAAAGGGCTACAGTTTATGAAAATGTTATCGCCAGTGGGGCTCTATTACATGATATTGTCTTATTTACGATTCAATGTGACCTCAGCTAATAGATATATGTACGGGGGGTCCAGGTCGGACCCCAGTCGCGGCCTACGGGGTTGGGTCGTGACAGGAAATATGAAAATGGCTTAGAAATACTTGGCATTCGGAATAAACTAATTTGTAGTCGTTATAGTTGAATTGTTGTCGAAACAAAGTATTGTTCTTGTGAGGTGCTGCTGCAGGGGTGTGGCTTGTGGTTGCAGGGACTAAACATGTTCTAAATGAGGTGGGGGAGATGCTGGTTTCATCCACACGACCCCCTCTTCACACGGTTAAAGATTTGACCAAAATGGAAACTAGAAACTTCATTTTGATATCGTATTTTGGATAGGTCGTTTGGAGTATATATTATATATTGTTGGTCTGAGTTGCTGCAGGTTATTGTTGTTGGTTGGCTGTAGGTCTTAGGGACCTGATTGGAAATTCGGATAGGGCACATTATAGGGGAGGTGCTGCCCAATTTTCGTTAACGCCTTAACAAATTAAAGGACTAGTCGAGGAAACGACTAAGGAAATAGATTCCATTAACATTAAGGCATAATCCAAGATGCTGGAAAGTTAAGAGTAGTTGATATTCGTATTACTTTCATATTGAATAGGTTCGGAAGACGACGAGATGAGCAGGATAAAGGGTAACTCCCAAAAGGTATGTAAAGCTTTCTCTTGGCATGTTTTGGTATAAGTTCGTACAACTATCTTTCTTTCCTTTTGGCAAGTTTTAGCCTTAAATAAAGTGTGTGTGGAATGTGGGGATAATTCCATTCCCAAAACTCCAAGTATGCCTCATAACCCATATCCACTGCTTAGTATTGGAATTTCTGCAAGAATTGAGTATTGCCTAGTAAGGCTTCTATGTGTTAAACACTAGTATGTGGAAAGCTATCTCTCATTTCCTTTGATACGTATTTGGTACGAAAGTGAGAGTATGATGCCATAATGATTCACCGAGCCCCATGATGGGCCGGGTATGAAATATGTGTATGCATATCCCATAAAGGAAAGTACAGACCATATATAGTTTATTCTCTTTCTTCTTCTGGCATGTCTTGGTTGTAGGTTAAACATGATATGAGTTCCGGGGTAACTCCATTCTTAGCATCTCTTATTTACGTCTGAATATCGAACTTTTATAATAATCGAACTATTTCCCTGGAAACTTTTATATGTTAAAAAGGTAACAAATGTACAGGCTCCAAGTCTTACAGACTATATGTTAACAAATGTTTCTGGTTCCATAAGCGATTTGGCTTTACTTTAGTACATGTCTAGGAGCCCCGAGATTATAATTGAGACAGCCCATAATGGCATTTAGAGGACACTCGAGATGACTACACCATTACTCGGGTCCTCAAACAAAAGCTTAACTTTCTTATTCTGTTGAGTCTCTGATAACGATTTAAATTGCATATAGTTACTCACTACTCTACTCGTGTATACCGTAACACTTCTTTCCTTGAGTCCCGGGCCAGGATATGTTCTCGTGCACAGTTCACTGCATTATTCACTGAATCCCTCAATAGAGGGCCAGGATACATGTATAAATATATGATGATGTGTTGTAATAAGGTGGTGATGGCACTGGGGCCATGATGGTTTTATAGAGATGATTTTACAGAGATGATTCACCGGACCCCCAAAAGGGCCGGCTATATGATATGACTCGAACATGCATGTTTTTGTAATTCATAAAGTACAGGTATAGGTTTCTGAATTGATATCTTATCCCCTTTTTCTCTATCTCAGATATGTTTCTAGTTGTATTATATTATGTTTTACATACTCAGTACACATATCGTACTGACCCCCTTTTCTCGGGGGGCTGCGTTCATGCCCGCAGGTACAGATACAGATTTTGGGAGTCCGTCAGCTTAGAATTCCATGCAGCTCAGCTGGAAGGGGCTCCATTGTATCGGAGCCTAGTTTTTGATACTGTCCACGGATGTATAGAAATTGTTTTATCCATTCAGGGGTACGGCGGGGGCCCTGTCCTGCCATATGTTGTCATTTATATGTTTAGAGGTCTGCAGACATGTATATGTGGGTTGTGTACGTCAGTTTGATTATGCTGGGTCTATATGATATATGATATATGTTATTATGTTATGGCAGTCTTGTCGGCTTGCGTGCCCTGTCATGTTGTGATACAAACGAAAAGGGCTACAGTTATGAAAATATTATCGCCCAGTGGGGCTCTATTACAAGATATTGTCTTATTTATGATTCAATGTGACCTCAGCTAATAGATATATGTACGGGGGGTCCAGGTCGGACCCCAGTCGCGGCCTACGGGGTTGGGTCGTGACATTAGCCGTCCTCGTCCTTGAAAAGTTCCACTATTTTCGGGGTGCCATTGTGTACACGCGTCATTCCTTTATACCTTACGCCTCTTGCCCTTACTGTGTACTCAACATAGGCTTTTAACTTAGTCAACGTATACTAGGTGCGCCTTACTAGTGGTCCTACTTTATCCCTCTATAATTGTATCCCACTATTCAATTCATACTTATCCCTCTTTTAATTCATACTCATATTCAGTTCCTGACATCTCTTTGAGGTGCTTCTATTAGAAGTTCTTTTCCCAATTAGTCGGTGGAGAACTATAAACTATTATCGTGAACCATTTTCCAACCATTGTTGGAAGAAACCAAAACCTCTTAAACATCACAGTACTTCCCTTTTAATACTTGCCTGACCTGGTCTCCTTCCAAGTTTATCCTCAAGTTATGAACAACTCATCTAATTTACGATAAAAATTGAGGGCTTGGGACTTTCAAAAAGAGTGAAGCTCAATTACTAGACACCTTACCCTTCAACCTGAGCTTTTTTTTTTTCCTATAACACAATTATGGTTGGAGATACTGCGGTCTGAACTGTACTGCTTAGACAGACTTTTGCTTCTTCGAAATACATTTCCCCAAGTAAAGAGGGTGTCCCTTATCGATGACCTAAAGAGTACCTCTTACAGCTTTAATTTGGCATAATATGGGTACTCGATATCAATTTCCAAGACATGTTATAAGCAATGTTTTACTCCCTTTTTCTTGTTCTGGGAAAATTTCGGCAGAGTTTCCTCTACATTTCTTACTTATCCCAAAACCTGCATGCAGAAAATACCAACAATGCCTCACAGGGCCAACACATATATATATACATATCATATCACAGCGGCACAGGGCTTTCAATGTCATCTCATATTGCAGCCACACAAGGCTTTCAACGTCAATAATAATATAAAAATACTGGACTTACCTCATATATCCAACTTCAAACTGCATCTGTTGCACTTCCTGTCTGCTTTCCTTTCAGGTTTCAACTTTACATTTCAATAGTACTTCAATACCTTACCCAACGGATATCTTCCGTGGCTTTACTTTACTTACCTGCATGCTTCGTAACTTTCCATGTCGTCAATTACTTCCTTCTGTTGGTATCGTCCTTCGGTTAATATCCAAGGTTAGTATAAGGAATTTTCTTATGACTCGGATCTAAAGTACGATCTCAGATGTGAAAGAAAGGTAACATCCTAAATGTCTTGTAACTTTCTGTTTATAGATGTGGCGCGCAACACATCGATAACCAAGACTCTACTAGACACGATCTGCAGACAATCCAAGGACGAACTACTCTGATACCACTTCTATGACAACCCAACCCCATAGGCCGCGACTGGGGTCCGACCTGGACCCCCCGTGTACCTAGCTATCAACTGTGGTCAAATTGAACTGTAAATAAAACAATATCATGTAACAAAGCCCCACTGGGCGATAACATTTCATAAACCTATAGCCCTTTTCATTTGTATCACAACATGACAGGTCACGCAAGCCGACAAGGCTGCCATAACATAATAACACAAACCATATATCATGTAGACTCAGCTGAATCAAACTGACAAACACAACCCGCATATACATGTCTGCAAACCTCTAAAAATATAAATGACAACATATGGTGGGATAAGGCCCCCGCCGTATCCTCGAATGGACAAAACAATTTTATACATCAGTGGACAGTATCAAAAACTAGGCCCTAATACAATGGAGCCTCTTCTAGTTGAGCTGCATGGAATCCTAAGCTGACGGGCTCCCAAAACTTATATCTTTACCTACAAGCATGAACGCAGCCCTCCAAGAATGGGGGGTCAGTACGATATATGTACTGAGTATGTAAAATATAACATAATACAACTGGAAGCATATCTGAAGTAGAGAAGCAGGGGATAAAATGTCAAATCAGAAACCGGTACTTGGAAAAGTAAAATCATGCATGCTCAAACTTTCAATATAGCCGGCCCTATCAGGGATCTGGTGAATCATATATGTAGTATCAATATCAGTCCCCGTGCCATCATCACCTTATTACAACACATCATCATAGTATCAGTATCAGGCCCCGTGCCATCGTCACCTTATTACAACACATCATTATTATATATATACATACGGATGTCGGCCCTCTAGCAAGGGACTCGGTGAATAATGTAGTGAATTGTACGAATCTGTTAACCGGCTCGAGACTCGGAGAAGAAGTGTTACAGTATACACGAGTAGAGTAGTAAGAAACAAAACACAGTTTAAATCATTATCTGAGACTCAATAAAGTCATCAAATGAATCATCACCTGGGGATCAAGGCAGAAGGTATCTGATGTATACTCTCTAACTGTCACTAAAGACTATGTAAAAAGGAGTTTTGGAAATCTTAGACATATACCAATGTGAAATATCTTATAGCAGTCTGAGCATTGATTATCTTAGAGCCTTTCTTTTTTACAAACAAGAGCTTAGTCGAATCAAATGTTATACAATCATATAGAAGACTCGAAGATAGTAGCTTACTACTTTAAAGTTTAATCATTCAAAAGTGAGCGAGGGTCCTGAAGTCATATTCAGAACTTGGGAATGGAATTATCCCCAAAGATCATATCATATCCTGCTTACATCTAAGACATGCCAAAAGAGAAAAGATAGGCTTTACATACCTATTGTCATGACCCAAACTCGTAGGTCGCAACTGGGGTCCAACCTGGACCCCCCCTATTTGTATCTATCAGCTATACCTAAGTTGAACCGTGTGTGATGTAACACTATACCCAAAAGCCTCAATAGTTGAACATTTTTTCATGTACAGGTAGTTTCTTTCATTTGCATCATATAATGAAAGGGTACGCAAGCCGACGAGGCTGCCATAACATAAAAACATTTACAACCTACCGTATAGGCACAGTCAAGACAAACTTATAAACAACCCACATATACATATGTCTACAGACCTCTAAGAATATTAACAACAACATATGGCAGGACAGGGCCCCCGCCGTACCCCTGGACAATTAAATACATACATATTACATGACTAGTATCAAAATTTAGGCTCCAGAACAATGGAGCGCTCCCAGTATCACTAAGTGGAAACCCTAAGCTGATGGATCTCCAAACTGAACATCTGTACCTGCGGGCATGAAATACAGCCCCCCAAAGAACGAGGGGTCAGTACAATATATGTACTGAGTATATAAATCATAACAATACATAACTGAGCTGACAACTGAAGTAGGGATGCAGGAAACAAATATAACAGTTAACGAATTTCTCTACCTGTATCTTATGACATGAGGGCATGTATACCTTCCTTACATACCATACCTAGCCCACTATGGGACTTGGTGCTACAAGTGTGTCACTATATTTCCACATGCATGCCTACAGACAGTATTCAGCCCTTCAGTGAGGGACTTAATGAAGATGTCATTACATCATTTATCATGCCCGTCCCTTCATGAGAAGCAGTGAATTTATCATGCCCGGCCCTTCATGGGATGCGGTGAATTTATCATGCCCGACCCTTCATGGGGCGCGGTGAATTTATCATGCCCGGCCCTTTATGGGATGCGGTGAGTTTATCATGCCCGGCCCTTCATGTGATGTAGTGAGTTTATCCTGCCCGGCCCTTCATGGGACGTGGTGAGTGACGTATTAACAACATGCACAAGTAAAGTAATGAGGAACCATATGCAATTAGTTTATCATCTGAGATTCGGTAAAAATCGTCATGGACTATCATTTGAGGATCAAAACTATCATCGTCTCAAGTATCCTCTAACTTCCATTAGGGTCTACATCGACGGAGTCTCAAGAGTCCTAGGCTTTTATTAAGGTAATACCAAACGGCTTATGCAATCAGAGATACTTGTCATTATAGAGTTCTTATGCATGGGAGATCATACATTCAATTAGTATTCATCATATAGGGACTCGAGTGTAGCAGTTCAACTACTTCAAGAACTTCGATATTAAGAAATGAATAGGAGTTATAGTTCATGCTTCCCATGCATCCGGTTACTATTTTCTGTATAGAAGGCTTGAGGGTGATAGCTCAGCTACCTTAAGAACCTTAGCATTTAGAAGTGAACACGAGTCAATAGGCTCTACATATATTGCCTTTTATCCTATAGAAGCCTTAAAAAGGCTATAGCTCAACTATTACAGGAGTTCTACCATTACGAAGTGGATAAGAATTATGAACTGTACTCGGAGCTTTACGAATGGAACTATCCCCAATTTCCATATACAAACCATTCATAACTTATATCTAAGACATTCCAAAATAAAGAAGAATAGCTTTACCTACTTATGTCAAAAACATGCCGAGAGAAGGAATAAGCTTTACATACTTATTCCAAAAATATGCCAAAAGAAAGCTTCACATACCTGTTATGGGTTAGTCTTTGTCCCGGTCGCCTTGTCGTCCCCTGAACCTAGGTAAAATGAAATCAATACGAACATCAACCTCTTTAGACCTTTCAGCATCTTACATTATTTAAGAGTATTCATAACCCCCATTCCCTCGCTCGCCTTCTCGACTAGTTCCTTAACTAGTTAAGGCGTTAACGAAAATCAAACAACACCTCCCCTATAATATGCCCTATCCGAATTCCCAATTATATACCTAATTATACAGCCAACCAACAACAACAACCTTCAGCTCATATACAAGTAAAACATGGCAACATTACACAATATAAACTCCACCCGACTTGCTAAAAATTGTAATACCAAAATAGGGTTTCTAGTCTTTGTTTCGCAAAACCTTTAATTATACGAAACGAGGGGTCATGTGGCTGAAACCATCAGCACCCAAACCCCTTTTAAAATACATTTAGTCCCTTCAAAAAAACACCACACCCCTACAGCATCACCCCACACGCACAACACCCCATTTCGACTACAATTTAACTACGACGACTTCACTTTCGATTGTTTCTATTGTCGAGCATTTCCACGACCTTTTTTATACTTCAAGCAGTATACAAGGTATATAATAACCTACATAAAAACCCCCATAAATTCCAAAATTAAAGGAGAAGTCTTAGCTTACCCGAAATTAGCCAAAACTCGCCAAAACTTGCCTCGGAACTTCTCTAGTCGCGCTGAAACTGTGTGGACTGTTTGCTGTCCGTTTGGTGCTTCTCCAAACCCTAACTTCACATTATTCACACCCTCATAACATGTACAAATCCTTGACAAAATGTGGGAGAAGAGAATCAAGCCATACCTTATCATATGGCTTCCCAAACTTGCTGAAAATTAACTTCGGAACCTCCTTGACGCGGTTGAAATGTTGTGGCTGGTTGTTACTCATTTTTGCTGCCCCAAATAGGTAAGTTACGTTATTAACCACCTCCTCTTGATAGAAGAATACCTTAGCTAATTAATTTATGGAGCGAAATCGGGACTTACCTATTTTTTTCCTCCAAGCCGTCACATTTTTCTCTCTTATTCTAGGGTTTGCTTTTCCTTTTGTTTGCTGAAGTTTAAGTGCAGGAATTGAACTTAAGACATGATATACATGTATATATGTGGTCCTAGGAGGTGACACGTGTCATCCCTGTAGGGTGACACATGTCCAACCCCTATTGGACCACAGATCCATGCCTTACCCCTAGGCTGCCACGTGTCCTTGTGGTCCCCACCTCCAAGTAGGTGGGTCACCTACTTGACCCTAAGTAGGTGGGTCACCTGATTGCTTGAGGTGCTACCAAGTATCGCTCCTCCATTGGCTGCCACGTGTCATCTTTTCCCCTTCTTTATGGGTTCGTAATCTCGTCTTATTTTAAGAGCCTATGTAATCCGTGCTACATAAGCTTGGTATGTCCTCAAGTAGCTCAAGTATGTAAGACTTCTAAGTTAGTAGCTTACGTAGGTAAATCGAGTCCTACGACCCATTACTTGGCCTCCAATTCCTTCCGGATTCTTATGACTCTATTTTCAACCTTTTCTACTATGGGGTATCACATTTGTCTTTCCTTAAAGTCATTTGATAGTGTCGTAGCTTATCCGGCACACATGATAATGTCTAAAGAACTTAAGAGACATTCCGAGCTCGAGAGTGTGGGGTGTAACATCCTTCCCCCCTTTAGAACATTCGTCCCCGAATTTTTGAATAAAACTTCCCTTAAGACTTTATACAAACTTTAGGGAGATTCCCTTCTATTGCAATAACTTACATTTTCATCCAAGTAATTAATATATGAGTTGCAGGAGTGGTTTACCCATAGACATTTGGAAATAAGTACGGATACCTGTGTTTTATGTCCTCTTCAGTTTCCTAAGTTATTTCTTCAAGATTCTTATTCCACCACGGCACCTTGACAAAAGCTACATCCTTAGTTCGCACCCCTTTTAATCTGTCAATCCAGGATGGCAATAAGTTGTCCCTCGTAGGATAACTCCCTGTTACATAGACCTCCTTCCCGGGAAATATTCTGGGAGGGTCGTTTATATACTTGCGGAGTATTGATCTGTGAAAACTGAATGTATTACTTCAAATAGGACAGTAGGTCCCACTCATAGGCAGCTTTATCCATCATAACCCATATAAACTTATACTTTCATAGAGTGTGAGGTCAACTTGGACTATAACCTACCTTAATTGCCTTCCATTTCCGAGTCGGGATTCCCATCCCCCATAACAAGCTATCAAGCCTCTGCTGCTCCACTTCGTTTAAGCTATTATACAATTCCTCTTAATTCAACTTGTAACACCTTACGTATGTTATCTTTCTCTTTTACTCAGATCTTCTTTCTAGTTTTACTACCAAACATTATGTTGTAATTCTTACACAAACGTGTGTAGGTACTTAGAGAAATTTAGAAAATGCCTTAGCATCGCTATACTAGCGGTTTACCTCCTTCAATCGAGGTCAGGGCTCCACTATGGCTTCTGCCCTTAATAGCGATTATATCTTAGTTATGCCTCAAACTATCTTATACTTTTCCTTAATCGATTTTAAATGTGGCCATCACATTGCTATTACCGACTTCTTTTTATCGAGTAATCCCTTGACCTTACTCTTAATATGCCAATGTTCGTAGGCCGCACAACTATTCTTGTGCTATTTGCATGAAGTGCATTCCATTTTAGTCATAATCTTTTTTGCTCTTGGATTACTCTACTCCATATGTGTCATTGCACTAACACGCACTTACAATCTCTTTTTGTCATACTGGTTTCGTTCCCTTTTTCACTTCTCAGGGGGTCACCCATCCTAGTGCTACTCTCACCCAAGCACGCTTAACTTTGGAGTTTTGACAGAATCCGATGCAGTAGTGCGGGTATAATTGCGTCTATCCCTTATGGCGCGTTTGAAGTTTAAGCATTCCCTTTTATATACGATAGCGTCTGTTGATTTTCTCTTATGCTTGTACTTCTCTTGTCGACTTTCCCCCTTTTAGGGTGTACCCATGTCATCCTCCGCTTATTTTCCGCTATTCACACGCGAATGATTCTACTCCAACATTTTTAACATACTGCACCATGTCCACATCTTCTTTTAGATCGTTCATACGTTTGATTACTCTTATAAGAACCCCTAGCACAACCATAGGGTGCTTTGGTATTTGCAATATATCATATAAAATCTCATCTGACGGTTGGTACTCGAGTAACATCCGTAATGTAGTAGTGCATTCAAAGTCATATTCTATTCATCCCAATCAGTAATTGGCTCGTGCCCATGATTGGTTCAAACTCTCCACTCGAGAGTACTTATACTTTGATGATCCGTGTTTCGAGCTTCATCATAACACTAGCCTGATTCCGGTGGATACCACTTATTCTTCTAATAACCTCGTAATACAGCAATTGTTCTGCAAATCTTTCAACTATAACTTGTCATAGTTTATCCCTATGTATCAATTCAGGCGATGCCTTACTATATTGTTTTATCCTGATCGATCAGTCTTCTCTAAGTCGTCTTCTTTGACCTATAGGTCCTTCCCGACTTCATTCTACTATACCCATATCGACCTCCTAGTTTTTATTGCCATTAATTCAGCAATTAACTCATTTCTTGAGGTCAGCCATACTGGTTTAGTCAAATCTCATCATTGTGTAAGCACAACCTTTCAAGACATACTACAACCCTGCATCTCATTCTCTTTTTTATTTCTAGAAAAATTTGGATAGAGTTTCCTCTGTATTTCTTAGTATCTCCACACCTGCACGCAGAAAATACCAACAATGCCTCACAGGGCACACATATATAGTCATTTCATCTCATATCGCAGCCACACAGGGCGCCCACAATTAGCAATATGAAAATGGACTTACCTCATATGTCCACTCGAACTGCACCTATTGCACTTTCCTGTATACTTTTCCTTTCATTTTTCAGCTTTATATATCAATCGTATTGCAATGACTTACCTGACATAGGTCCTTCGTGCCTTTGCTTACCTGCGTGCTTTGTAACTTTCAATATCGTCAGTTACTTTCTTCTATCGATATTGTCTTTCTGTTGAAATCACAAGTTAGTATGAGGAATTTCATTTCCTACGACTCAGCTCTATCGCACGATTCTAGATATAAAAGAAAGTAACATCCTAAATATCCTGTAGCCTCCTGTTTATAGATGTGGTGCACAACACACCGATAAACAAGACTCTACTAGACACGATCAGTAGACATTCCAAGGACGAACTGCTCTGATACCACTATTGTCATGACCCAACCCCGTAGGCCGCGACTGGGGTCCAACCTGGACCTCCCCTATGCATATCTATCAGCTACACCAAAGTTGAACCGTGTGTGATGTGACACTATAGCCAAAATCCTCAATAGTTAAAAACTTTTTCATGTACAGGTTAGCATCTTTCATTAGCATCAAATCATGAAAGGGCACGCAAGCCAATGAGGCTGCCATAACATAAAAATATTTACAACCTGTTGTATAGGCACAGTCGAGACAAACTTATAAACAACCCACATATACATATGTCTACAAACCTCTAAGAATAGTAACAGCAACATATGGCAGGACAGGGCCCCCGCCGTACCCCTGGACAATTAAATACATACATATTACATGACTAGTATCAAAAGTTAGGCTCCGGAATAGTGGAGTGCTCCCAGTATCGCTGAGTGGAAACCCTAAGCTGACGGATCTCCAAACTGAACATCTGTACCTGCGGACATGAAACGCAGCCCCCCGAAGAATGAGGGGTCAGTATAATATATGTACTGAGTATATAAAGCATAACAATACAAAACTGAGCTGACAACTGAAGTAGGGATGCAGGAAACAAATATAACAGTTAATGAATTTCTCTACCTGTATCTTATGACATAAGGGCATGTATACCTTCCTTATATACCATAACTGGCCCACTATGGGACTTGGTGCTACAAGTGTGTCATTATATTTCCACATGCATGCCTACAGACTATATTCAGCCCTTTAGTGAGGGACTCAATGAGGATGTCATTTCATCATTTATCATGCCCGGCCCTTCATGTGACGTGGTGAATGATCATTGCATCATATATCATGCCCGACCCTTCATGGGATGCGGTGAATAATCATTTAATCATACATCATGCCTGGCCCTTCATGGGATGCGGTGAATAATTATTTCCTTATACATCATGCCCGGCCCTTCATGGGATGCGGTGAATTTATCATACCTGGCCCTTCATGGGACGCGGTGAATTTATCATGCCCGGCCCTTCATAGGGCGCGGTGAATTTATCATGCCCGGCCCTTCATAGGGTGCGGTGAATTTATCATGCCCGCCCCTTCATGGAATGCGGTGAGTTTATCATGCTCGGCCCTTCATGGGACGCGGTGAGTTTATCCTGCCCGGGCCTTCAAGGGATGCGGTGAGTGACGTATTAACAACCTGCATGTGTAAAGTAACGAGGAACCATATGCAATTAGTTCATCATCTAAGATTCGGTACAACAATCGTCATGGACTATCATTTGAGAATCAAAACTATCATCGTCTCACGTATCCTCTAACTTCCATTAAGGGCCAAATCGATGGAGTCTCAAGAGTCCTAGGCTTTTATTAAGGTAATACCAAACGGCTTATGCAATCAGAGAGACTTGTCATTATAGAGTTCTTAGGCATGGGAGCTCATACATTCAATTAGTATTCATCATATAGGGACTCGAGGGTAGCAGTTCAACTACTTCAACAACTTCGATATTAAGAAATGAATAGGAGTTATAGTTCATGCTTCCCATGCATCCGGTTACTATTTCCTGTATAGAAGGCTTGAGGGTAATAGCTCAGCTACCTTAAGAGCCTTAGCATTTAGAAGTGAACACGAGTCAATAGGCTCTATATATATTACCTTTTATCCCATAGAAGCCTTAAAAAGGCAATAGCTAAACTATTATAGGAGTTCTACCATTACGAAGTGGATAAGAATTATGGACTGTACTCGGAGCTTTACGAATGAAACTATCCCCAAGTTCCATATACAAACCATTCATAACTTATATCTAAGACATGCCAAAACAAAGAAGAATAGCTTTACCTACTTATTTCAAAAACATGCTGAGAGAAGGAATAAGCTTTACATACTTATTCCAAAAACATGCCAAAAGAAAGCTTCACATACCTGTTATGGGTTAGTCTTTGTCCCGGTTGCCTTGTCATCCCGTGAACCTAGGTAAAATTAAATCAATACGAACATCAACCTCTTTAGACCTTTCAGTGTCTTACATTACTTAAGGGTATTCATAACCCCCATTCCCTCGCTCGCCTTCTCGACTAGTTCCTCAACTAGTTAAGGCGTTAACGAAAATCGGACAGCACCTCCCCTATAATGTGCCCTATCCGAATTCCCAATTACATACCTAATTACAAAAGACAACCAACAACAATAACCTGCAGCTCATATACAAGTAAAACATGGCAACATTACCCCCGACTTGCTGAAAATTGTAATACCAAAATAGGGTTTCTAGTCTTTGTTTCGCAAAACCTTTAATTATACGAAACGAAGGGTCGTGTGGATGAAACCATCAGCACCCAAACCCCTTTTAAAATACATTTAGTCCCTGAAAAAATCACCAAACACCTGCAGCATCACCCCACACGCACAACACCCCATTTCGACTATAATTTAACTACGACGACTTCACTTTCGATTGTTTCTATTGTCGAACATTTCCACGACATTTTTTATACTTCAAGCAGTATAAAAGGTATATAATAACCTACATAAAAAACCCCATAAAGTCCAAATTAAAAGGAGAAGTCTTACCTTACCCGAAATTAGCCAAAACACGCCAAAACTTGCCTCAGAACTTCTCTAGTCGCGCTGAAACTGTGTGGACTGTTTGCTGTCCGTTTGGTGATGCTACAAACCCTAAATTCACATTATTCACACCCTAATAACATGTCTAAATCCTTGATAAAACGTGGGAGAAGAGAATCAAGCCATAGCTTATCATATGGCTTCCCAAACTTGCTGAAAATTAACTTCGGAACCTCCTTGACGCGGCTGAAATGTTGTGGCTGGTTGCTACTCGTTTTTGCTGCCCGAAATAGGTATGGTACATTATTAACCACCTCCTATTGATAGAAGAATACCTTAGCTAATTAATTTATGAAGCGAAATCGGGACTTACCTATTTTTTTCCTCCAAGCCGTCACGTTTTTCTCTCTTATTCTAGGGTTTGGTTTTCTTTTTGTTTGCTGAAGTTTAAGTGCAGGAACTGAACTTAAGACATGATATACATGTATATATGTGCTCCTAGGAGCTGACACGTGTCATCTCCATAGGGTACACGTGTCCAACCCCTATTGGGCCACAGATCCATGCCTTACCCCTAGGCTGCCACATGTCCTTGTGGGCCCCACCTCTAAGTAGGTGGGTCACCTACTTGACCCTAAGTAGGTGGGTCACCTTCTTGCTTGACGTGCTGCCACGTGTCGCTCCTCCATTGGCTGCCACGTGTCATCTTTTCCCCTTCTTCATGGGTTTGTAATCTCGTCTTATTTTAAGAGCCTATGTAATCCGTGCTACGTAAGCTTGGTATGTCCTCAAGTAGCTCTAGTATGTAAGACTTCTAAGTTAGTAGCTTACATAGGTAAATCGAGTCCTACGACCCATTACTTGTCCTCCAATTCCTTCCGGATTCTTATGACTCTATTTTCAACCTTCTCTACTATGGGGTATCACATTTTTCTTTCCTTAAATTCATTTGATAGTGTCGTAGCTTATCCGGCACACATGATAATGTCTAAAGAACTTAAGTGACATTCCGAGCTCGAGAGTATGGGGTGTAACACCTATACCAAAAACATACCAAGAGAAGCTTTACATACCTCTTGTGAGTTACTCTTTATCCCGTTCGTCTCATCGTCCTCTAAACCTATTCAACATGAAAGTAATACGAATATCAACTACCCTTAGCTTTCCAGCATCTTAGGTTGTACCTTAGTATTTATGGAATCTATTTCCAGCACCTTTCCTATAATGTGCCCTATCCAAATTTCCAATTAGATCCCTAAACACTACATCCAACCAACAACAACAACCTGCAACATATGTTTACGCAATTCACATCAATAATATACAACATAAACTCCAAATGACTCGCTCAAAAATACGATATCAAAATAGGGTTTCTAGTTTTTATTTTGCAAAACCTTTAACCATACAAAGTGGGGGGTCGTGTGGCTGCAACTAGCAGCTCCCCCACCTCATTTAGAACATATTTAGACCCTGCAACAACAAGCCACACCCCTGCAGCAGCACCTCACAAGAACAATACTTTATTTCGACGACAATTCAACTATAGCGACTCCAATTTAGTTTATTCCAAGCGTCAAGTGTTTCTATGCCATTTTCACATTTTCAGCCACCTATAGGGAATGTAACACACTACGTAACAACACCATAAAGTCCAAATTAAAAGGAGAAACCTTACCTTACCCGAAATTGGCCAAAATTGTCAAATAGCAACTCGGAACTTCTTCAAACGCGCTGAAATTGAGCGGGCTGTTTATATGACTTCCTTGCTGCCCCAAGCAGTAAATTTATGTTATTATCACCCTAAATTCATCATAGTATACCTTAGATAATTTATTTACGGAGCGAAGCTCGGAGGCGTAACTTGGCAGCCCCTAGGCCGTATCCCTCCTCTCTTCTTCCTCTCACGTTTCTGTCCAACTTTTCCAAGTGTACAACTGAAGAAATGACTTCTTAGTCATAATAATATACATATATATACATGTATACATCTCCACATTCTTAAGTAACACCATAGATAATTAATTCAAGGAAGAATAATGAAGAACTCACCCTTAATTCTTCCAAACCAAAGCTGCCGTAGGTACTCTCTTTCTCTCACGTTTCCTCTCTATGTTTTGGCTAAGTTTTGGATACATAATGACTTAAGAGTCAGTAACATATATATCCACCCTTTTTAGAAGGTGCCACGTGGAAGCCTCTTGGGGGTGACATGTGGCATCCCTCTAGGTCGCCACCTAGGTTCATGCGGACTATGGCATGCCGCCACGTGGCAGCGGGGTCCACCCCTCAAGCAAGCAGGTTAGTCACCTGCTTGCTTGAGGTGCTTGCTTGTCACCTGCTTGCTTGAGGTGCTTGCTTCACTTTCGTAAGTTCGGAAACTAGTTTTTGCTCCCTCTCGTAGGTTCGTCATCTCACTTTATTTTAAGAGTCTATGTAATCCGTGCTATGCATACTTGGCATGTCCTATAGTACCTCAAGTATATAAAACTTTTACATTAATAACTTACATAGGTAAATCAAGTCCTACGACTCGTTACTTGGCCTCTAATTCCTTCCGGATTCTTATGATTCCACTTCTAACCTTCTCTACTATGGGGTATCACATGCTCCCCTTCTTGGAATCGTTTGATAGTGTCGTAGTGTATCCGGCTCACATGATAATGTCTAAGGAACTTATGAGACATTCCGAGTTTAAAAAGCGTGGGGTGTAACATATCATTCCCTCCAGAGTTATCTAGCGCTGGAGTACGAGGTGAGTCTTGTAGCCCTGGTCATATTGTGGGATTTTTGACCTCGCGTATTACTTCCTATCTTCCGTAAATTACATCAACTGGTACCCTTACCTTTTGGGTTTTGCTTTTCAATCCTTAGAGTTGGCTGCCAAGTGGTGTCGAAATTCCTGTGCCCACTGGCCCATATAGCCATTCGATCGTTTGCCTATCTTTAACTGGTACTATGTCGAAGAACTATGGCATTCGAGTGCACCGTCAGTTAGCAGTTAGCTAATCCTTCTTGTTTTGCTTAAATTCTTTTTACAATACCCTCAACGTAACGTATAGTACTCTAGGAACATAATCTCATGTCTTTTCTCCACCGCTAGTTCAGATTCTTCCATCTCGCGTAACCACATCCTCACTATCGCACTAAATTCCACCAAAATTTAGAAGTTAAGCGTGCTTGGGCGAGAGTAATACTGGGATGGGTGACCTCCTTGGGAAGTCCTCATGTCGTGTTGCATGGTAATCCTTGCAATAATGTGTGGGGTACTTGACTTAGCCCAGATTTACCTCAGTGTTGTCTCGCGAGTCTTTATGTTTTGCCTTGTCCTTTCCTCTGTTATCTTGCAACCAGTATCGGTGTAGACCCTTATCTCCACTATGACCATGTACCCCCCCCTTTTTTTGGTCATTTTGATTTAACTTCTCCTATTATATTCCCCCCTTTTCTGTACGCACCCATTCATTAGGGTGGGCTACTGAGTAGCGCTAAAGTTAGTTCATATAGTGACCTTTGGAGCCGCTTTGAGCTTTGGCTATTATTAGCTGGCATAGCTTTAAAGGAATTTGACATATAAGCTCCCCTATCCTCTATTCACTTTGTGTTCTCCTTATTTTCTACCATAGGAGGCTTTCTATTCCTTTTTCTTTGGTTATTTATCTCTCGCAACATCATTTGCGACTAACTCTATAACCAACATTTTGGCTTTTGGTCTAGCATGCTGTCATTATCCTTCGTAATGTCTCTTAAGTTGGTTGATATCCTTTCATGGTTACACTCTTTTATTTTTATACGTAGCCGCCTTCTAGTGTTATGTTGTTCAGGGTCTCATCACAAACTTCTTAACGCTGCCTTATGTATCATTCTGGCTTCCATCCAATTATTGGTAGCTTCCGGACCTTTCTAACTTGGTTCAGCAAGATATCTTATTGAAGTTTAGACGTCTATCTCAAATATATTGCCATATCAATTGCCTCCTCCTACTTTTGCCATTTTCTCATTAACTTCCCCCCTTTAGAGAGTACTCGTACTTTCATCTACTTGTACCTTTCTCTATGTCTCTTTGTCCAGTCTCAAATTCGCCCAATCTCTCCCTCCAATCTGCTTGGTACTACATCAGGTCCCCGTCTTCCTGTACATTTTACAACCCTATCTGCATACGAAATCTTGGCTAAATTATTAAACAACGAGAACCTTTTCATACCTAGTGTGACACCTCATCTAGTAATCTATACTTGAGTAATGGACCCATGGAACAACTCGTCTGAGGCCATATTCTACTTATCTTTATAAAAAATTAATATACACTGGTAGCCATTCTAAATTTTCTTTTAACTAGGCAACATTTGTATTCCGACATTCATTGTCCCATGTTCTCTTGGAGTAGTGGCTTTCCCAACCTATATCCTTTGTTTCTTGAGATGAATGGAAGCTATGCCTTTTATTCCTTGGGGTGAATGTAGGTTACACCAATTATTCCTTAAGTTTACCATCCTCGTCCCTTAAGGGTTCCACTATTTTCAGGGCGACGTTGTGTACCCGCGTCATTCCTTTATATCTTAAGCTCCAGACTCTTGTTGCGTACTCAACGCAGGCTTTTAACTTAGTTAGCCTCTACCAAGTGCACCTTAGTAGCGGTCTCACTTTGTCCCCGTACTGCTATACCATACCTTTAAATTCATACTCATATTCAGTTCGTGACATCTCTTTGGGGCGCTTTTATTAGAATTTCTTTCTCCAATTAGTCGGTGGGAAACTAATAAAATGTTATCACAGAACACTTTTCAACCACCGCTAAAAGAAAACTAGAGTCCTTTAAACATCACAATACTTCTTAATGTTTGACTTCCCTGGTTCCCTTCCAGGTTAATCCTCAAGTTATGAACAACTTATTTAATTTTTAACTATGAGTTGGGGCTTGGTACTTTTCAAGAAAAGTGAACTCAATATCTTTACATTTTACCCTTTATCCGGAGATTTTCTTTCATTTCTTACAACACAAATACAGCTGGAGATACCGTGATCTGAACTTTCCTGCTCAGATAGGCTTTTGTTTCTCTGAAATAAAACTCTCCCAGTAGGAATGGTGCCCCTTGTCGATGACATGAAGAGTACCTCCTACAGCTTTAATTACACATAATAGGGGTACTTGGTATCCACTTCCAGGACATGTTATAAAGCTATGTTTTATCCTCTTTTTCTTGTTCTAGGAAAATTTTGGCAGAAGGCCAACACATATATATTCTTATCATATCACAGCCGCGCAGGGCTTCCAATATCATCTTATATCGCAGCCACACAGGGCTTTCAATAACTATAATAGTATGAAAATAATGGACTTACCTCATATGTCCACTTTCAAACTGATTCTGTTGCACTTCCTGTCTGCTTTTCTTTCAGGTCTCAACTTTACATTTGAATAGTACTTAAATACCTTACCCAACGGATAACTTTTGTGCCTTTACTTTACTTATCTGCGTACTTCTTAACTTCCCATGTCCTCAATTACTTCCTTTTGTTAGTGTCGTTCTTCTATTTAGATCCATGATTAGTATAGGGAATTTTCCTATGACTCCGATCTAAAGCATGATCTCAGATGTGAAAGAAAGGTAACATTCTAAATATCCTGTAGCCTCCTGTTTATAGATATGGCACACAACACATCGATAATCAAGACTTTACTAGACACGGTCTGCAGACATTCCAAGGATGAACTGCTCTGATACCACTTCTGTCAAGATCCAACCCCGTAGGCCGCGATTGGGGTCCGACCTGGACCCCCCATGTACCTAGCTTTCAACTTTGGTAAAATTGAACTGTAAATAAAATAATATCATGTAACAGAGCCCCACTGGGCGACAACATTTCATAAACCTATAGCCCTTTTAGTTTGTGTCATAACATGACAGGGCACGCAAGCCGACAAGGCTGCTATAACATAATAACACATATCATATATCATGTAGACCCAGCTAAATCAAACTTATATACACAACCCACATATACATGTCTGCAGACCTCTAAAAATATAAATGACAACATATGGCAGGACAGGGCCCCCGCCGCACCCTCGAATGGACAAAACAATTTTATACATCAGTGGGCAGTATCAAAAACTAGGCCCCGATACAATGAAGCCTCTTCCAGGTGAGCTGCATGGAATTCTAAGCTGATGAACTCCCAAAACCTATATCTATACCTACGGGCATGAAAGCAGCCCCCCGAGAAAAGGGGTCAGTACGACATATGTACTGAGTATGTAAAATATAACATAATACACTGGAGGTATATTCAAAATAGAGAAGCAGGGGAACAAATTATCAAATTAAAGACATGTACCTGTACTCTGTGAATCACAAAAGCATGCATGCTCAATTTATACAATATAGCTGGCCCTTTCAAGGGTTCGGTGAATCACATCTGTACGACCATCATAAGACCGACATCATCACCACCTTATTATAATATATCATCATATATATACATACGTAGCCGGCCCTCTAGTGAGGGCTCGGTGAACAATACAGTGAATTGTGCACGATAACATACCCGCCTGGAACTCGATGAAAGAAGGGTTACAGTATACACAAGTAGAGTAGTGAGTAACTATATGTAATTTAAATTATTATTAGAAACTTAACAAAATAAGAAAGTTAAGCTTTTGTTTGAGGACCCGAGTAACGGTGTAGTCATCTCGAGTGTCCTCTAAATGCCATTATGGGCTGTCTCAAAAGTAATCTTGGAGACCCTAGACATGTATTAAAATAGGGCCAAATCATTTATGGAATCAAAAACACTTAATCTCGTATAGTCTTTAAGACTTGGAGCCTGTACATGTGGTACCTCTTTAACATATAAAAGTTTTCAGGGAAATAGTTCAACTACTATAGGAGTTCAATATTCAGAATTAAATAAGAGATGTTTAAGAATGGAGTTACCCCGGAGCTCAGATCATATTCAACTTACAACTAAGACAAAGTCATGCCCAAAAGAAGAAAGAGAAAAAGCTTTATGTAGTCTGTACTTTCCTTCAGGTGATCTTCATATACATATTTTGTACCCGGCCCATCATGGGGCTCGGTGAACCACTATGGCCTCATAATCTCATTTTCGTACCAAATACATATCAAGGGAAATAAGAGATAGCTGTACGTACTTATACCAAAACATACCAAGAGAAAGCTTTACATACCTCGTATGAGTTCCTCTTCGTCACGTTCGCCTTGTCGTCCTATGAACCTATTCAACATGAAAGTAATACGAATATCAACCACTCTGGACTTTCCAGCACCTTCAGTTGCACCTTAGTATTCATGAAATCTATTTCCTTGTTCATTTCCTCGACTAATCCTTTAATTAGTTAAGGCGTTAATGAAAATTAGGCAGCACCTCCCCTATAACGTGCCCTATCTAAATTTCCAATCACACCCCTAATAACTACAGCCAACCAACAAAAACAACCTGCAACATATATACAAGTATTTCACACCAACATTACACAATACAAACCCCAAACAACTCACTCAAAACTATCAAAATGTAAATTCTGGACAGCTTACTGTCTTGCATTGTCGCTTCATTTTGAAGGGGTAATTGAGGAAAACAGGATTTATGTCCTCCATGAAAGTTATATACATGTGTTTTAGGGTCGCATACAATTTCTAATCACCCCTACATCAATTCTGCACAAAACGATATGCCCAAAATACTAACAGCAGTCCGTGTAAGATTTTCAAAACCAAAATCTGGGCAGTACCTCCTATATACTTCATCACCCTCTTTCGAGAAGATAAAAGCAAAAGTAGATTTTAAAGGTTAAATGAACGTTATATAACTATGAAATATCTTTCCAAAACATATTAAATCATTCGAAACGAATCTGTACACAAGAAGTTATACAAATATTACTAACAATAGTCCCTTTCAAAAATGGGTTTGTTAACTAGTTCTTAACATTTTCTCTCTTTGTTCTTTCAACTTTCTCTCAAGTTCCAAGCTGAAGAATTAATTCTGTAGACATCGTAAGATACATATATAGACCTCCACGAGGTTGAGGAACATCGTAGATAATTAATTCACAGAGGAAAAGTGAAGAACTCACCTTTAATTCTTCTAAACCATGGCTGCCTCCTTCCCTTATTCTTCTCCACGTTTTTCTCTCTATGTTTTGAGCTAATTTTTGGATAAATAATAACTTAAGAGTCATTAACATACATATATATAGTTCCTTAGGAAGTGACACGTGTCAGCCCCTAAGGGTGACATGTGTTAAGCCCTTATTGGGCCACGAATCCATGCTGCCAATAGGGGGCTGCCATGTGGCGGTGGGGTCCACCTCCCCCAAGCAGCTGCATTACCCACTTGACCCTAAGTAGGTGTATCACATGCTGGTCCAAGTAGGTGCATCACCTATTTGCTTCGAGTAGGCGCTATCACGACCCAACCCCGTGTGCCATGACTAGGGTCCGACCTGGACCCCCCGTGTACCTAGCTATCAACTATGGTCAAATTGAACTGTAAATAAAATAATATCATGTAACAGAGCCCCACTGGGCGATAACATTTTCATAAACCTGTAGCCATTTTCGTTTGTATCACAACATGACAGGGCACGCAAGCCGACAAGGCTGCCATAACATAATAACACATATCATATATCATGTAGACTCAGCTGAATCAAACTGACATACACAACCCACATATACATGTCTGCAAACCTCTAAAAATATAAATGACAACATATGGCGGGACAAGGCCCCCGCCGTACCCCCAAATGGACAAAACAATTTTATACATCAGTGGACAGTATCAAAAACTAGGCCCCGATACACTGGAGCCTCTCCCAGCTGAGCTGCATGGAATCCTAAGTTGAGGGACTCCCAAAACTTGTATTTGTACTTGCGGGCATGAACGCAGCCCCACGATAAAGGGAGTCAGTACCACATCTGTACTGAGTATGTAAAACATAACATGATATAATTGGAAGCATATCTAAAGTAGAGAAGCAGGGGATAAAATGTCAAATCAGAAACCGATACTTGGAAAAGTAAAATCATGCATGCTCAAACATTCAATATAGTCGGCCCTATCATGGATCCGGTGAATCATATTTGTAGTATCAGTATCAGGCCCCGTGCCATCGTCACCTTATTGTAACACATCATTATAGTATCAGTATCAGGCCCCGTGCCATCGTCACCTCATTACAACACATCATCATCATATATATACATATGGATGCCGGCCCTCTAGCGAGGGACTCGGTGAACAATGCAGTGAATTGTACGAATCTGTTAACCGGCTCGGGACTCAGAGAAGAAGTGTTACAGTATACATGAGTAGAGTAGTGAGAAACAAAACACAGTTTAAATCATTATCTAAGACTCAATGAAGTCATCAAGTGAACCATCACCTGGGGATCAGGGCAGAAGGTATCTGACGTATACTCTCTAACTGTCACTAAGGACTATGTAAAAGGGAGCTTTCGGAAATCTTAGACATATACCAATGTGAAATATCTTATAGCAGTCCGAGCATTGGTTATCTCAGAGCCTTTCTTTTTTACAAACAAGAGCTTAGTCGAATCCATTGTTATGCAGTCATATAGAAGACTCGAAGATAGCAGCTTACTACTTTAAAGTTTAAACATTCAAAAATGAGTGAGGGTCCTGAAGTCATATTCAGAACCTGGGAATGGAATTACCCCCAAAGCTCATATCATATCCTGCTTACAGCTAAGACATGCCAAAAGAGAAAAGATAGGCTTTACATACCTATACCAAAAACATATCAAGAGAAGCTTCACATACCTCGTATGAGTCACTCTTTGTCACGTTCGCCTCGTCGTCCTTTGAACCTATTCATACTAGAAGTAATACGAATATCAACCACTCTTGACTTTCCAGCATCTTAGGTTGCACCTTAGTATTTATGGAATCTATTTTCTTGTTCGTTTCCTCGACTAGTTCTTTAATTAATTAAGGTGTTAACGAAAATTGGGCAGCACCTCCCCTATAATGTGCCCTATCCAAATTTCCAATTAGATCCCTAAACACTACATCCAACCAACAAAAACAACCTGCAACATATGTTTATGAAATTCACACCAACAATATACAACATAAACTCCAAACAACTCACTCAAAAATACGATATCGAAATAGAGTTTCTAGTTTCCATTTTGCAAACCCTTTAACCATATGAAGCGGGGGGTCGTGTGGATGCAACCAGCAGCTTCCCCACCTCATTTAGAACATATTTAGACCCTGCATCATGCACCATACAACCAGCAGCAGCCTCCACACACACAATACCTCATTTCGACTACAATTCAACTACGACGACTTCAATTTAGTTTATTTCAAAAGTTGAATATTTCTATGACTTAATTACACTTACAGAAGCCTAAAAGGTGTATAGTATAATCTATAACAATACCATAAAGTCCGAATTTAAATGAGAAGCCTTACCTTACCCGAAATTAGCCAAAACTAGCCAAAATTGTGCCTCGAAACTTTTCTAGCGCGACTTGAACGTCGTGGCTGCTTGCTGTCCGATTTTTGCTGCACCAAGCCATGATTTTATACTACTAATACCTCCATATCATCGTGGTATATGCTAGATAATTAATTTATGGAGCGAAATCGGGACTTACCTATTTTTTTCCCTTGGCCGCCCTCTTTTTCTCTCTAGTTTAGGGTTTTTGGTTTCCTTTGTTTGCTGCTGGAGTTTGTGAATACAAATTGAAAATATTTCATGATATACATGTATATTGGGGGGTCCTAGGAGGCGACACGTGTCATCCCCTAAGGGGGACACATGTCCAGCCCCTATTGGGCCACCGTATCTATGCAAGCAAGGAGAGACTGCCACATGGCAGTGGGGCCCACCTCCCCCAAGCAGGTGGGTCACCTGCCTGCTTGAGGTGCTGCCATGTGTCACCCTCCTAGGCTGCCACGTGTTACTTTTTTTTCCTTCCTCGTGGATTCGTAATCTCATCTTATTTTAAGAGCCTATGTAATCCATGCTACGCAAGCTTGGTACATACTCCAATTGCTTAAGTATGTAAGACTTCCAAGTTAGCAGTTTACGTAGGTAAATCGAGTCCTACGACTCATTACTTGGCCTCCAATTCCTTTCAGATTCTTATGACTCCATTTCCAACCTTCTCTACTATGTGGTATCACATTCCCCCTTTCTTAGAGTCATTTGATAGTGTCATAGCGTATCCGCTCACATGATAATGTCTAAGGAACTTAGGAGACAGTTTAAAAGTGTGGGGTGTAACATCCTTCCCCCTTTAGAACATTCGTCCCCGAATGTTAAACAAAACTGCTCTTAGAACTTTATACAGACTGTAGGGAGATTCTTTGCTATTTCCCTAACACATACTATTTCCATACAAATACTTAATATATGTATTTCAGGACTTGGGGTTACCTGTAGACATCGGTTACAGGTGCGAATACTTGTGTTTCATGTTCTCTTCAGTTTTTGGTCATCCTCTTTCTGGTTTTGGTTTTTCCACCGTATCTTGACGGAAGGCACGTCTTTAGTCTACCATCTTCCAGTTTGCCGATCTAAGATGGCGATAGGTTTTTTTTCTCACAGAATTCCATCTCCTGGACATCAGCTATGGAATATACCCTGGGTGACTCGTCAGTACCCTTGCGAAGCATTCCTATCTGATGGACTGGGTGCATAGTTTCCAAATAAGGTGGTAAGCTCAACTTACCAGCCATGTTGCCCACCTTATGAGCAACTTGATATAGTCTAACATATTCTGGGTTAAGTTTCTTTTTCTAGGTGACCCTGCTATGAACATCCAATCATCAGTTTGAACTCTGTATGTCGATGTCGATTATCTGTATATCCTTCCTGCCAAGTCTGGGATTTTAGTCAATAGCTTGCTTAATCATGTCGGGTCTTTTTATCTTGGTCTTTCTAACATCTACCCATCCAATAGAGGACTTACACATCTTACTCTACCAGTCTTGTACGGAGCCATTAGGATACCAGAGTGGTAGCCATTATGGTAGGTAACCTTAATAAGTGGTGGATGATTGTCTCAGTTGCTCCTAAAGCCAACTATATAATAGTATGCTTAGTTTGTTCAGCAGCTCGATGGAGAATGCGATACGAAGACCTGTCTGTGCTCCCGATCTTTCCTTGGACTGATCTCTAGATGTTAACCATAATTGAAGTCCCTCTATCTGAGATATTAGCTAGGGAAACCTCACGGAACCTTACTACCTCCATGTTGTATAACTCCACCTAATACTAGCTGCATATGTCACGACCCAACCCCGTAGGCCGCAACTGGGGTCCGACCTGGACCCTCTTATGCGTATTTATCAACTACACTTAAGTTGAACCGTGTGTGAGGTGATACTATATACAAAAGCCCCAATAGTTTAAAACTTTTTTTATGTACATGTAGCCTCTTTCATTTGTATCATATCATGAAAGGGCACGTGAGCCGACAAGGCTGCTATAACAAAGACATTCACAACATATCGGATAGGCAACATCGAAACTAATTCACAAACAACCCACATAAACATATGTCTACAGACCTCTAAGAATAGTAACAACAACATATGGCGGGACAAGACCCCCGTCGTACCACTGAATGTACAAATATATGCATTAACTGACCAGCATCAAAATTTAGGCTCCAGAACAGTGAAGCACTTCCGACACAGCTGAGAGGAACTCCTATGCTGATGGATCTCCAGAATAAACATCTGTACCTGCGGGCATGAAACGCAGCCCCCCGAGAAAAGGGGGGTCAGTACGATATATGTACTGAGTATGTAAAGCATAACACATCGTAACTGAGATCATAACTGAAATAGGAATGCAGGGGACAAGTATAATAACTAAATAAATTACTGTACCTGCACCTTAGGACACATAAATCATACACATCATCATATGCTGTGCCCGGCCCTCTAGTGAACTCGGTGTTATAATCACTTCTTCATAATCACATATCATCATATCATAATGCATTTCATTTCATCATATCATCGTATACGGTATCATACCATCGTATACGGTATCATCTTATCATGTATATCATCGTATCACACCTGGTTCACTGCGGGGCTCAGGGTCACAATGTATTGCTTTAATCTCATATGCATGCCTACATAAAGTATCCGGCCCTTTAGTGAGGGACTCGGTGAATGGAGTGGTGTACGTCTATAGCGTACCATCATAATATACATATATACCCGGCCCTCTAAGGAGGGACTCGGTGTTCCTTCCTTATTTCACCACATATACTATCATATTACAGCCGGCCCGGGACTCGGTGAATAATCGTATCGTCATAACATATAACATATATCACACCTCACGTACGGCATCGTCTCCTCGTGCGTGGAACTATACACATTCGGCCCGGGACGCGGTGAAAGAAGTAGTAACACTGTGCACGATAACATATCCCGGCCCATCGTGGGACTCGAGGAAGGATGGGTTACAGTATGTACGAGTAGAGTAGTGAGAAACCATATGCAACTAAGTCATTATCTAAGACTCGATGAAACAGTCAAGTGAACCGTCACCTGAAGACTGGGGGAGTAATTATCCGAGGTATCCCTTTAGATGTCATTAGGGCTTACATCAGTTGGGGCTTCAAGAATCACAGACATGCATCCAGACAATGCCATATAGCTTATGCAATCAGAAACATGGTTTATGCAATCAAAGACACAGTTATGCAATCAGAGACACAGTTATGTAATTAGTGGCATTGATCATTCCAGAGATTTCAAGGAAAGGAGCTTGTATCTCCACTTACTATTCACTGTATAGCAGTCTTGAGAATAACTGTTTGACTACTTTCACACTCTTAATATTCAGGAGTAACTACAAGTCACGAGTTACAATCAGAGCTCATAAATGGAATTACCTCTAAACCTATATCATATACCATTTAACTTAAAATTAAGCCATTCCAAAGGAAAGGAGAAATAGGCTTCACATGTACTAGTTTTCATCACATAAAAGACTTAAGGGCAACAACTCAGCTATTGCAGGAGTTCTAACATCAAGAAGTAAATAAGAGTTTTGACTTATATTCAGGGCTTTACGAATGGATTGAATCCCAAATATCATATACATATCATTCATAACTTATATCTAAGACATGCCAAAAGAAAAGAAGAATAGTTCTACATATCTATTCCAAAAACACGCCAAAGGAACGCTTCACATACCTTGTATGGACTTCTCTTAATCACGTCCACATCGTTGTCCTCAAAACCTATTTAACATGGAAGTAATGTAAGTATTAACAACCTTGGACTTTTCATCAACTTAGATTACCCACGAGTATTCATAACATTCATCCCTTCGCTCGCCTTCTCGGCTAGTTCCTTAACTAGTTAGGATGTTAACGAAAATCGGGCAGCACCTCCCCTATAATGTGCCCTATCCGAAATCCCAACCATGTCTTTAGAACCTGCAGCCAACCAACAATGCAACCAGCAGCCCATACATATACATATTATGACAAAATTACTCAATATGAACCCCCAATAATTCACTCGAAACTAAGATACCAAAACTAGAGTTTTTAATCTTTCTTTCGCGAATTCTTTAATTGCAAAGCCTGTGGCTGCAACCAGCAGCTCCCACACCTCATTTAGATAACTTTTAGACCCTGCAACACGCCACAACACAACCAGCAGCAGCCCCTACACGTACAACACTTTATTTCGACAACAACTTAACTATAGCGATTCTAAATTCGTTAATTTCGAACGGTGAACTTTTCAAACCTTTTCTCCAACTTCCAGCAGCTCCTAAGGTGTGTAATACACCATAAGTTAACATCATAAACTTCAAATTAGAGGGTAAGAACTTACCTTTCCCGAAATTGGCTAGAACTCGCCAAAATCGTGCCTCGGAAATATTTTCAGCATGCTGTAACGTCGTGGCAGCTTGCTGTCCGTTTTTTGCTGCATCAAATCCTAATTTTGTACTACTAATACTTCCATATCATCGTAGTATACGCTAATTAATTAATTTACGGAAGAAAGTTGAGAAACTCACCTTTAATCTTCAAGAACCAAAGCTGCCTCTCTTTTCTCTCTTCTCACGTTTGTTTTCTGTTTGTTTTGCTGCAGTTTGAAGACCAAAACTGAAGTATATCCCTAATATACATACATATATGTGGTCCCAAGGGGTGACACGTGTCATCCCCTAAAGATGACACGTGTCAAGCCATGATTGGCCACCGTGTCATGCTGCCAATTAGGGGCTGCCACGTGGCAGCGGGGTCCACCTCCCCCAAGCAGCTGCATCACCTACTTGACCCTAAGTAGGTGCATCACCTGCTTGCTTGAGGTGCTGCCACGTGTCGCTCCTCCATTGGCTGCCACGCGTCATCTTTTTCCCTTCCTCGCGGGTTCGTAATCTCGTCTTACTTTAAGAGCTCATGTAATCCGCACTACGTAAGCTTGGTATATCCTTAAGCAACTTAAGTGTATAAGACTCTTAACTTAGTGTCTTACGTAAGTAAATCGAGTCCTACGACTCATTTCTTAGCCTCCAACTCTTTCCGGATTCTTATGACTCTATGTCCAACCTCCCTTCTCGCGAGGTATCACAATCTTCTTTCCTTAGAGTTGTTTGATAGTGTCGTAGCTTATCCGGCTCACATGATAGTGTCTAAGGAACTTAAGAAGACGTTCCGAGCTCAAGAGTGCGGGGTGTAACATCCTTCCCCCTTTAGAACATTCGTCCTCGAATGTTGAATAAATCTTTCCTTAAGACTTTATACGGATCATAAGGAGATTCCTTTCTACTGGAATGACATACATTTTCATCCAAGTACTTAATATACGAGTTCCAAGACTGGAGGCTATCTGTAGATATCGAGAATAGGTACGGACACCTGTGTTTCATGTCCTTTTCAACCTCCCAGGTTATGCCTTCACGATTCTTATTCCGCCACAGTATCTTGACGGAGGCTATGTCCTTAGTTCGCAACCCTTTTAATCTGCTGATCCCGGATGGAGATAGGTTGCCCCTCGTAGGATAACTCCCTATTACGTGGACCTCCTCCACGGGCAATATTCTGGGAGCGTCGTTCCCATTCTTACAGAGCATTGATCTGTGAAAACTGAATGTATTGTTTCAAATCGGACGGTAGGTCCTACTCATAGGGAGCTTTATCTATTCTAAAAATGCTCTGCGAAGGATCAATGTATCCCCTTCTTGCTGACTTTAGGCTGCTAATCGATATCTTGTTCCGGAATAAGCTTTACTTCATCAATAATTTAGTGGGTCACATCTGGGCCTGTCCCTTAATCGAAGGGCAAAATGTCATACTAAGATTCATCTGGGTTCCTCAATCCCTTTCGAAATAATTTCCAGCAGTTAGCTGTAAATTGAACTTTTCTATCTAAGATAATAGATGTGGGGACTCCGTGAAATCTTACTGTTTCCCCACTATGTCATTTCGCAGAACCCTCAGCTAAATATGACTTTCTAACTGGAGGGGAACAGGTTGATTCTGTCAGCCCATCTACCATAGCCCGTATGAACTCCCAGTTCCTTAGAATGCGAGGTCAGCTCGTACTATAATACATATTAACTGCTTTCCACCTCTGAGTCGGGGTTTTCATTCCCTGAGATAGGCTATCAGACTGCTGATGCTTTTTTTAACTTAAGCTATTGTACAACTCCTCTTAATCCAACTTGTAATACCTTAGGTATGCTATCTTTCTCTTTTACTCAGATCTTTTTTCCAGTTTTCTTACCATACATCATATTGTAATCCTTACATAAACGTGTGTACGGACATAGAGCAGTCCAAAAAATTCCTTAGAGTTACTATACTAGTGGCTTACCTCCTTTAGTCGAGGTCAAGGCTCCACTTTGGCTCTTGTCCTTAATACCGATTATATCTGAATAGTTCTGCCTCGAACCATCTTACACTTTTCCTGAATAGATTCTAAATATGGCAATCACATTGTTATTACTTACTTTCTTTTATCGAGTAATCATTTGACCTCGCTCTTAGTATGCCAATATTCATAAGTTGCACAACTATTTTTGTGCCATTTTCACGAGGTGCGTTGTATTTCAGTCATAATCTTTTTCTGCTCTTGGCGTACTCTGTTCTATATGTGTCGTTGTACTAACCCGCTTTTATAATCTCTTTTTGTCATACTTGTTTTGTTCTCTTTCTCACTTCCCAGGGGGTCACCCATCCCAGTGCTACTCTCATTCGAGCACGCTTAACTTCGGAGTTTTGACGGAATCCGGTGCATCAGTTTGGGTATGATCACGTCCATCTCTTATGGGGTCTTGTTTGACGTTTAAGCGTCCCCATTTACATGCGATAGCATCAGTTGATTTTCTTTTACGCTTGTACTTCTTTTGTCCACTTCCCCCCTTTTAGGGTGTACCTATATCATCCTCTGTTTATTTTAATCCATTCATATGCGAATGATTCCACTCCACCATATTTAACGTGCTGTACCATATCTACACCTTATGTTAAATCATCCCCACGTTAGGTTGCCTTTCTAGGAAACCCTAGCACAACCGTAGGGTGCTTTAATATTTGGAATATCTCGAATCGAGTCTCATCTAATGATTGATACTCGAGTAGTATCCGTAATGTAGAAGTGCATTCAAAGCCACATTCCATTCATCCAAACCAGTAATTAGGGAGGGCTCATAATTGGTGCACATTCCCCACTCGAGTGTACTTATACTTTAATGACTCATGTTTCGAGCTTCATCATTATACTAACTTTATTCCAGTGGATACCACTAATCATTAGAGTGGAGTCACGTGTACACCATACTTCTTTGCGCCTCCTGAGCTTGCACCTTTGTCGTGTGCCTAAGGCTCATTTCTAATCCTGCTTAAAACCATATCAATTTCGTGGTAGTAGGGGCCTTATCTTATTACTTTTTCATCATACTATACTTTCAATTCGTAACTGTCTATGTCTCTTTTTGTTCGATACTTAAACTTAATTAATCACATCTATCTTGAGTGCCTCTATTAGAACTTCTGTATTATTCCTTCAACTCATTTCCATTTTTGGTTGGGCGTAAGGAATTCCATATTACCCTTTATTTCCTTACACTAGCCATCCTTTTCGTCATAATATAACCTTAATTCGAAACTTTCCTTATGGAACTTGATAAATCTTCCTTATTTGTTCCATAGCTTGCTTTTCCGTTCCACACCTATCTTTACATTCCATTTACATGGACCACATCATACCTTCTAGTTAATTCCTTACTAAGTTTTGCTTATTCTAATAATGGTTTTTGCTATGTTCACCTGGTACCTTGTTCGCATTCAGACCAATAGTATAATACCGCTTGACTTTCTTCACGATTCTTACTATGGGTTACTTACCCTTCTTAGCTAGTCTTGTCCTTAATGTCTCACAAGCTATCTTATTAACACTTCATATCCGTCACAATTCTTTTCCCTTTGTACTCTTGTCTTACTCTTGTCTTAACCATACGGTTACTTCCTTCAACTATCACTTGTCATAGTTTATCCCTATATCAATTCAGGAAATGCCTTACTATCTCATTTTATCCCGATCTATCATTCCTCTCTGAGTCATTTTCTTTGGCTTATAGGTCCTTTCTAACTTATTCTACTATTCCAGTATCGTCCTCCTAGTTTCTATTGCCATTAACTCAGCAATTAACTTATTCCTCGAGGTCGGCCATACTTGTTTAGTCAAATCTCATCATTGTTACGAGAATAACCTTTCAAGACATACTATAGCCCTGTATCTCATTCTCCTCTTATTTCTAGGAAAATTTGGGCAGAGTTTCCTCTGTATTTCTTACTATCTCAACACCTGCACGCAGAAAATACCAATAATGCCTCACAGGGCACACATATACACATTCATATTGTATAACATCTCAGCCACACAGGGCACACATATATAGTCATATCACCTCACATCGCAGCTACACAGGGTGCCCACAATTAACAATATGGAAATGAACTTACCTGTTATGTCCACTCGAGTTGCACCTGTTATACTTTCCTATTTACCTTTCCTTTCACTTTTCAATTGTATCTGTCAATCGCATTTCAATACCTTACCTAACATAGGTCCTTCGTGCCTTTGCTTACCTGTGTGCTTCATAACATCTAATATCGTCAGTTACTTCCTTCTACCGGCGTTGTCTTCCTGCTAAAATCGTAGGTTAGTATGAGGAATTTCATTTCCTATAGCTCGGCACTATCGCACGATCTTAGATATGAAAGAAAGTAACATCTTAAATGTCCTGTAGCCTCCTGTCTATAGATGTGGTGCACAACACACCGATAAACAAGACTCTACTAGACACGGTCTGTAGACATTCCAAGGACGAACTGCTCTGATACCACTTCTGTCACGACCCAACCCCGTAGGCCGCAACTGGGGTCCGACCTGGACCCTCTTATGCGTATTTTTCAACTACACTTAAGTTGAACCATGTGTGAGGTGATACTATATACAAAAGCCCCAATAGTTTAAAACTTTTTTTATGTACATGTAGCCTCTTTCATTTGTATCATATCATGAAAGGGAACGTGAGCCGACAAGGCTGCTATAACAAAGACATTCACAACATATCGTATAGGCAACATCGAAACTAATTCACAAACAACCCACATAAACATATGTCTACAGACCTCTAAGAATAGTAACAACAACATATGGCGGGACAAGACCCCCGCCGTACCACTGAATGTACAAATATATGCATTAACTGACCAGCATCAAAATTTAGGCTCCAGAACAGTGAAGCACTTCCGACACAGCTGAGAGGAACTCCTATGCTGATGGATCTCCAGAATAAACATTTGTACCTGCGGGCATGAAACGCAGCCCCTCGAGAAAAGGGGGGTCAGTACGATATATGTACTGAGTATGTAAAGCATAACACATCGTAACTGAGATCATAACTGAAATAGGAATGCAGGGGACAAGTATAATAACTAAATAAATTACTGTACCTGCACCTTAGGACACATAAATCATACACATCATCATATGCTGTGCCCGGCCCTCTAGTGAACTCGGTGTTATAATCACTTCTTCATAATCACATATCATCATATCATAATGCATTTCATTTCATCATATCATCGTATACGGTATCATACCATCGTATACGGTATCATCTTATCATGTATATCATCGTATCACACCCGGTTCACTGCGGGGCTCAGGGTCACAATGTATTGCTTTAATCTCATATGCATGCCTACATAAAGTATCCGGCCCTTTAGTGAGGGACTCGGTGAATGGAGTGGTGTACGTCTATAGCGTACCATCATAATATACATATATACCTGGCCCTCTAAGGAGGGACTCGGTGTTCCTTCCTTATTTCACCACATATACTATCATATTACAGCCGGCCCGGGACTCGGTGAATAATCGTATTGTCATAACATATAACATATATCACACCTTACGTACGGCATCGTCTCCTCGTGCGTGGAACTATACACATTCGGCCCGGGACGCGGTGAAAGAAGTAGTAACACTGTGCACGATAACATATCCCGGCCCATCGTGGGTCTCGAGGAAGGATGGGTTACAGTATGTACGAGTAGAGTAGTGAGAAACCATATGCAACTAAGTCATTATCTAAGACTCGATGAAACAGTCAAGTGAACCGTCACCTGAAGACTGGGGGAGTAATTATCCGAGGTATCCCTTTAGATGTCATTAGGGCTTACATCAGTTGGGGCTTCAAGAATCACAGACATGCATCCAGACAATGCCATATAGCTTATGCAATCAGAAACATGGTTTATGCAATCAAAGACACAGTTATGCAATCAGAGACACAGTTATGTAATCAGTGGCATTGATCATTCCAGAGATTTCAAGGAAAGGAGCTTGTATCTCCACTTACTATTCACTGTATAGCAGTCTTGAGAATAACTGTTTGACTACTTTCACACTCTTAATATTCAGGAGTAACTACAAGTCACGAGTTACAATCAGAGCTCATAAATGGAATTACCTCTAAACCTATATCATATACCATTTAACTTAAAATTAAGCCATTCCAAAGGAAAGGAGAAATAGGCTTCACATGTACTAGTTTTCATCACATAAAAGACTTAAGGGCAACAACTCAGCTATTGTAGGAGTTCTAACATCAAGAAGTAAATAAGAGTTTTGACTTATATTCAGGGCTTTACGAATGGATTGAATCCCAAATATCATATACATATCATTCATAACTTATATCTAAGACATGCCAAAAGAAAAGAAGAATAGTTCTACATATCTATTCCAAAAACACGCCAAAGGAACGCTTCACATACCTTGTATGGACTTCTCTTAATCACGTCCACATCGTTGTCCTCAAAACCTATTTAACATGGAAGTAATGTAAGTATTAACAACCTTGGACTTTTCATCAACTTAGATTACCCACGAGTATTCATAACATTCATCCCTTCGCTCGCCTTCTCGGCTAGTTCCTTAACTAGTTAGGATGTTAACGAAAATCGGGCAGCACCTCCCCTATAATGTGCCCTATCCGAAATCCCAACCATGTCCTTAGAACCTGCAGCCAACCAACAATGCAACCAGCAGCCCATACATATACATATTATGACAAAATTACTCAATATGAACCCCCAATAATTCACTCGAAACTAAGATACCAAAACTAGAGTTTTTAATCTTTCTTTCGCGAATTCTTTAATTGCAAAGCCTGTGGCTGCAACCAGCAGCTCCCACACCTCATTTAGATAACTTTTAGACCCTGCAACACGCCACAACACAACCAGCAGCAGCCCCTACACGTACAACACTTTATTTCGACAACAACTTAACTATAGCGATTCTAAATTCGTTAATTTCGAACGGTGAACTTTTCAAACCTTTTCCCCAACTTCCAGCAGCTCCTAAGGTGTGTAATACACCATAAGTTAACATCATAAACTTCAAATTAGAGGGTAAGAACTTACCTTTCCCGAAATTGGCTAGAACTCGCCAAAATCGTGCCTCGGAAATATTTTCAGCATGCTGTAACGTCGTGGCAGCTTGCTGTCCGTTTTTTGCTGCATCAAATCCTAATTTTGTACTACTAATACTTCCATATCACCGTAGTATACGCTAATTAATTAATTTACGGAAGAAAGTTGAGAAACTCACCTTTAATCTTCAAGAACCAAAGCTGCCTCTCTTTTCTCTCTTCTCACGTTTGTTTTCTGTTTGTTTTGCTGCAGTTTGAAGACCAAAACTGAAGTATATCCCTAATATACATACATATATGTGGTCCCAAGGGGTGACACGTGTCATCCCCTAAAGATGACACGTGTCAAGCCATGATTGGCCACCGTGTCATGCTGCCAATTAGGGGCTGCCACGTGGCAGCGGGGTCCACCTCCCCCAAGCAGCTGCATCACCTACTTGACCCTAAGTAGGTGCATCACCTGCTTGCTTGAGGTGCTGCCACGTGTCGCTCCTCCATTGGCTGCCACGCGTCATCTTTTTCCCTTCCTCGCGGGTTCGTAATCTCGTCTTACTTTAAGAGCTCATGTAATCCGCACTACGTAAGCTTGGTATATCCTTAAGCAACTTAAGTGTATAAGACTCTTAACTTAGTGTCTTACGTAAGTAAATCGAGTCCTACGACTCATTTCTTAGCCTCCAACTCTTTCCGGATTCTTATGACTCTATGTCCAACCTCCCTTCTCGCGAGGTATCACAATCTTCTTTCCTTAGAGTTGTTTGATAGTGTCGTAGCTTATCCGGCTCACATGATAGTGTCTAAGGAACTTAAGAAGACGTTCCGAGCTCAAGAGTGCGGGGTGTAACAGCATAGGTGCTCTTGATTGGAAGCAAATAGGATGATTCACTAGCCTACTCACAATAACCTATATAGCACCCTACTCTTACAGAGTATAAAATAGGTTCATAACGATATTGATAATTTGGGAACCGTTAGCCTCGTATAGTCCTTCTCGACTCTTTTCAAAACCTTAACTAGCACTCTATCTTTTGGGTTCCCCCTTTTTTTCCATCCTTAGGGTTGGCTACTGAATAATGCTGCAGTCCCCTCATATAATGGCTCTCGTAGTCATTCTGTGCTTTGTCTAGCATGATCTGGTATAATTCCAAAGGAATTTTGGCGTATATACTCGCCATCTTGTAGTAACAGGCTAGTTCTGCCAGTTTCATTTAAACTCTTTCACAATTTCTCTTACCCCCACTTATAATCCTCTAGACCCATTATCTTGTGTCATTCTTTATCTTTACAAAATTATGAGAGGGTACAAGAAATATCCCAGTGCTACCTCGTTAGTTCTCATGTCTTACCTTGCCTTTTTCTCCCTTATACTACATTTGATGTTGGGGTAGATCTTTGGTCCAATCGTGGCCATGTCTTACCTCACCTATAGTACTAATTCCATCTCGGTAGTTTGGCTTAACTTATATTTGCATATCATGGTAGTTAATTGTAACCTGGGCTCCTTCGCTTGGGAATATAGCTGTGGGGACTCCGTAAGGTCCTACCACTCCTTTACCTTACAATTTTTCACCTTCCCGGCTGAGTAGGTAGCCTTTTATCGAAGGAGCAGGGGCTAATATCGTTAATCCATAAGTAACATTCCCTTAAGCGTTATCTGGCGCTGGAGTGCAAAGTGAGTCTTGTAATCCTGGTCATATAGTGGAATTTTCGACCTTGGGTATCACTTCTTGTCATCCATAACTTACATCAGCTGGTACCCTTAACTTTTGGGTTTTGCTGTTTCTCGCCCTCAGAGTTGGCTGCTAAGTGGTGTTGAAATTCCCTCGCCCACTGGCCCATATAGTCATTCTGCGTTATTCCTCTCATTAACTAGTTCTATGTTGAAGAGTTGTGGTATTTGAGTGCGTCGTTAATTAGCAGTTAGCTAATCCTTTTTGTCTTTCTTAAATCCTTTTTACAATACCCTAAACGTAACGTATAGTATTCCATGAACATAATCTCCTATCGTTCCTCCGCCTCTAGTTCTGATTCTTCTATCTCGCGTGATCATACCAGCACTAACGCATTAAGTTCCATCAGAATTTCGAGGTTAAGCGTGCTGGGGCGAGAGTAATACTAGGATGGGTGACCTCCCTAGGAAGTCTTCGTGTCGCTTTTCATTGTAATCCTTGCCATAATGTGTGGGGCACTCAATTTAGCTCCAGATTTACCTCAGCGTTGTCTCGCAAGTATATTTTACCCTGTCCTTTCGTCTATTATCTTGCATCCAGTATCGGCGTAGACCTTTAGCTCCACTATCCTTTATTCACTTTGTGTTCTCCTCATTTTCTACCATAGGAGGCTTTCTATTCCTTTTTCTTTGGTTATTTATCTATCACAACATATTTGCGACTAACTCTATAACCAACATTTTGGCTTTTGGTCTAGCATGCTGTCATTATCCTTCGTAATGTCTCTTAAGTTGGTTGATATCCTTTCATGGTTACACTCTTTTATTTTTATACGTAGCCGCCTTCTAGTGTTATGTTGTTCAGGGTCTCATCACAAACTTCTTAACGCTGCCTTATGTATCATTCTGGCTTCCATCCAATTATTGGTAGCTTCCGGACCTTTCTAACTTGGTTCAACAAGATATCTTATTGAAGTTTAGACGTCTAGCTCACATATATGGCTATATCAATTGCCTCCTCCTACCTTTGCCATTTTCTCATTAACTTCCCCCCTTTAGAGGGTACTTGTACTTTTATCTGCTTGTACCTTGCTCTATGTCTCTTTGTCCAGTCTCAATTTTGCCCAATCTCTTCCTCCAATCTACTTGGTATTACATCATGTCTCCGTTTGTCTTCATATTTTATAATCGGACTATCCACATACGGAGCCTTAGCTATATTATGAAGCGACGAGAACCTTTCCATATTTAATATGATATCCTATCTACTAATCGATACTTGAATAATGTGACCCAAGGAACAACTCATCCAAGGCCACCTTCTACTTTTCCTTTTCCCAGAATTACTTCACATCTGTAGTCGTTCCAATTCCAATTAGGCAGTGCTAGTATTCCGACGATAACTATTTAATGTTTTCTTGAAGTAGTAGCTTTATCCCAACCTATATCCTTTGCTTCTTGGGGCAAATAGAAGTTGTGCCATTTGTTCCTTAAGTTTTCCATCCTCGTCCCTTAAGGGTTCCACTATTTTTGGGATGACGTTGTGTACACGCGTCATTTTTTTTTTGTATCTTTAGCCTCATGCTCTTACTGCGTTCTCAACGCAGGCCTTTAACTTAGTCAATGCGTACTAACTGCATCTTACTAGTGGTTCCACTTTATCCCTGCATACTCTTATCACACTGTTCAATTCATACTTACATATCCCCCTTTTGATTCGTATTCGTGTTCCGTTCCTGACATCTCTTTGAGGTGCTTCTGTTAGAAGTTCTTTTCCCAATTAGTCGGTGGAGAACTACAAACTATTATCGTGAACCATTTTCCAACCATTGTTGGAAGAAACCAAAACCCCTTAAACATCACAGTACTTCCCTTTTAATACTTGCCCGACCTGGTCTTCTTCCAAGTTTATCCTCAAGTTATGAACAACTCGTCTAATTTACGATAGGAATTGAGGGCTTGGGACTTTCAAACAGAGTAAAGCTCAATTACTAGACACCTTACCCTTCAACCTGAGCTTCTTTTTTTTCCTATAACACAATTATGGTTGGAGATACTGCGGTCTGAACTGTACTGCTTAGACAGACTTTTGTTTCTTCAAAATAAATTTTCCCAAGTAAAGAGGGTGTCCCTTATCGACGACCTGAAGAGTAACCTCTTACAGCTTTAATTTGGCATAATATAGGTACTCGGTATCAATTTCCAAGACATGTTATAAGCTATGTTTTATTCCCTTTTTTTTGTTCTGGGAAAATTTCGGCAGAGTTTTCTCTACCCTTCTTACTATCCAAAAACCTGCACGCAGAAAATACCAACAATGCCTCATAGGGCCAATATATATATATATACATATCATATCACAGCTGCACAGGACTTTCAATGTCATCTTATATTGCAGCCACACAGAGCTTTCAACGTCAATAATAATATAAAAATACTGGACTTACCTCATATGTACAACTTCAAACTGCATCTGTTGCACTTTCTGTATGCTTTCCTTTCAGGTTTCAACTTTACATTTCAATAGTACTTCAATACCTTACCCGGCGGATATCTTCCGTGGCTCTACTTCACTTACCTGCATGTTTCATAACTTTCCATATCGTCAATTACTTCCTTCTGTTGGTGTCGTCCTTCTGTTAAGATCCAAGGTTAGTATAAGGAATTTTCCTATAACTCAGATCTAAAGCACGATCTCAGATGTGAAAGAAAGGTAACATTCTAAATGTCCTGTAGCTTTCTGTTTATGGATGTGGCGCACAACACATCGATAATCAAGACTTTACTAGATACGGTTTGTAGATAATCCAAGGATGAACTGCTCTGATATCACTTTTGTCACGATCCAACTGCGTAGGCCATGACTAGGGTCTGACCTGGACCCCCCATGTACCTAGCTATCAACTATGGTCAAATTGAACTATAAATAAAATAATATTATGTAACAGAGCCCCACTGGGCGATAATATTTTCATAAATTTGTAGCCCTTTTCATTTGTATCACAACATGACAGGGCACGCAAGCCGACAAGGCTGTCATAACATAATAACACATATCATATATAATGTAGACTCAGCTGAATCAAACTGACATACACAACCTACATATACATGTCTGTAGACCCTACAAATATAAATGACAACATATGGTGGGACAGGGCCCCCGCCGTACCCCAGAATGGACAAAACAAGTTTATACATAAGTGGACAGTATCAAAAACTAGGCCCCGATACACTGGAGCCTCTCCCAGCTGAGCTGCATGGAATCCTAAGCTGACGGACTCTCAAAACCTGTATCTGTACCTACAGGCATGAACGCAACCCCACGAGAAAGGGGGTCAGTACGACATATGTACTGAGTATGTAAAACATAACATGATATAACTGGAAGCATATCTAAAGTAGAGAAGTAGGGGATAAAATGTCAAATCAGAAACCGGTACTTGGATCGTCACCTTATTACAACACATCATCATAGTATCAGTATCAGGCCCCATGCCATCGTCACCTTATTACAACACATCATCATCATATATATACATACGGATGCCGGCCCTCTAGCGAGGGACTTGGTGAACAATGCAGTAAATTGCACGAATCTGATAATCGACCCAGGACTCGAAGAAGAAGTGTTACAGTATACACGAGTAGAGTAGTAAAAAACAAAACACAGTTTAAATCATTATCTGAGACTCAATGAAGTCATCAAGTGAACCATCACTTGGAGATCAGGGCAGAAGGTATCTGACATATACTCTCTAACTGTCACTAAGGACTATGTAAAAAGGAGTTTTTGGAAATCTTAGACATATACCAATGTGAAATATCTTATAGCAGTCCGAGCATTGGTTATCTCAGAGCCTTTCTTTTTTACAAATAAGAGCTTAGTCGAATCCATTGTTATACAGTCATATTGGTTATCTCAGAGCCTACGATTCATTACTTGGCCTCCAATTCCTTCTGAATTCTTATGACTCCATTTTCAACCTTATCTACTATGGGGTATCACATTCCCCCTTCCTTAGAGTCATTTAATAGTGTTGTAGCGTATCCGTCTCACATGATAATGTCTAAGGAACTTAGGAGACATTCCGAGTTTAAAAGTGTGGGGTGTAACAGGCGCGTCGTTTCCTTATTTCTCTTTCATGAGCTCATAATCTCGTCTTATTTTAAGAACCCATGTAATCCTTGCTACATAAGCTTGGTATGTCTTTAAATAGCTCGAGTGTATAAGACTTCTAAATTAGTAGCTTACGTAGGTAAATCGAGTCCTACAACTCATTTCTTAGCCTTCAACTCATTTCGGATTCCCACGACTCTATTTCCAACCTTCCCTACTACAGGGTATCACATCCTCCCCTTCTTAGAGTCATTTGATTGTGTCTGGACAATGGGGATCTCATGGACACTTTTAAGAAGACTAGGAACACGTTTCAAGGTTCAAAAGTGCAGGGTGTAACATAGACGAGTCGTAGAAATGACTCGTGATGAAACTTCAGAGACTTCAAACTTGTAGGTGTTTAGAACCTGCAGGATGACTTGAGTCTATGACTCATCATCAAGACTATGACTTGTAAGGACGACCTGTAGAGGATGTTCAGAACTTCAGTCCGTCGGGGTTCTCTGACCCTATAGGATAAGTCACTTCTATGAATCTTAAAAATATCTACGACTCGTAGAGATGAGTCATAAAGAAAGTCCTGAGGGTCAGTCCTGAGGGTATTTGAAAAACCCTGCAGGCGAGTCATTCCTACGACTCATCGACACTTCTATGAGTCGTAAGGATGACTCATAGGAGGAGTCCAACTAGTTTTTAAAAGGGCATTTTAGACCTTTTCCCATTTTAACATCAAAGTGTAGTAATTTTAGGGACTAAAACTACGCTTATCTAAGGATGCTAAGTTATTGTAATCCATCATTATAACACTTATGTCACGACCCAATCCCGTAGACCAGGACTAGTGCCCGAGTTGGACACTTGTGTACATATCTGTTAGACATCGTCAAACTGAAACCAAACAGAATATGGAAGCTTTGTGAAAATAGGACATCATTTCAAGCGTTACATACATATATTAGGGTAACATATCTCTTTAGGAATCAAAATCAATTAAAACCTCATAATACATGAGCCGACAAGGATATCACTACATACAAGATCCCAAAATACAAGTCATATATGCATAACTAAACACATATACACATAACTCACATATATGTCTACAGACCTCTAAGAGTATCAACAGTCTCATATGGCGGGACAAGGCCATATCGTACCCCTGAATTAAACATATATATACATCTAAAAGGGTTCTATACCAAAAGTCTAGGATCCGTGACAAAGGAGTACTCCAATATAGATGAATAGAAATCCTACATTGGCGAATTACCGAAGCTAGTACCTATACCTGCGGGCATGAAACGCAGCCCCCCGATGAAGGGGATCAGTACAAGATATGTACTGAGTATGTAAAACATGAAATACCATAAGAAAGATGATAACTGAAGTATAGAGCCCAAGAGTCAAGTATGATAATCAAGAACTCACTGTACATGTTCGTTACAAAGCAAATCATGCATATCATTATCATATACCGCACCCGGCCCATTATGGGAATCAGTGCCTTAATCATATCATCATATACATATACTATACCATACCCGTCCCTATAATAAGGGACTCATTGAACAAAGTCGTATCGTCATGTTATCATATCATCATATACATATACTATACCATACCTAGCCCTTTAATAAGGGACTCGGTGAACAAAGTCGTATCATTATGTTATCATATCATCATATACATAGACTATACCGTACCCGTCCCTCTAATGAGGGGCTCGGTGAAGATGTAATAAAGTTGTACATGATAACATACCCATCTCGGAACTCGGTGAAAGAGATAATAATAGTATAAACTAGTAGAATATGATAAGCATCCATATACAATTAGATCACTGGCTGAACTTAATAGAATAATCAAAATGAACCATTATTTGAAAATCAAGATAGTAGTCATCTCAAGTACCTTTTGAATGTCACTATGGACCATATCAAATAGAGCCTCAAGAATCATAGACATGTATCAAGATAATACGAAACAACTTATGGAATCAGAGACATTTGTCATTATAGAGTCTTTAGGAATATGAGCTTATACATCCAACTACTATTCAACATATAGAAGGCTCGAGGGCAGTAGCTCAACTACTTTAAGAGTTTTAACACCAGAAGTGAATAAGGATCATGAATCTTGTTCAGAAATTATGAATGGAATTACCCCAAAGCTCATACCATTCATCACTTACATCTAAGACATGCCGAAAGAAAGAAGGGAAAGGCTTTACATACCTTCAACGCTTATTTGCAACACAACACACATACACTGTCCAATAGTGTCTCAACCTATATTAAGACGTCAAGAACTATGGTTAAGCTACAGAAAGGTTTGAAAATGCACTCCAATATTAGCAATTCATTTCTAGAAAATTAGGCGACATTTCCCTTATATTCAAACCAACTACATAACAACCAAGTCAACATCAACAACCACACATTCAAGTTCTATATTAAAGTTAGCCAAGGGAAGATTCAAGAATGTTCCAAAAGAGCCCGCACATTATTCCAAATCAGCCCACACATTACGCCGTTCCATAATTTTTAACATAACAACTATAACCTAATCAAGTTACTCTTAATAATCTATATCCACAATATTTCATCAGATGACATTATAACAATCAAACAATTACAACAATACTATAGCTTTAACTACTCTTAGTCCTTCAATTTAACAAGAACAACAACATAACCAACCTAGATCATTCTCAGTATAATATAATTATAACTTTAAATATCAAATTCCTTCACTTTTATCATATAACCAATGGCAACAACAACTCCAACATTAATCGAAATTAATCCATCATCTTTATATTAAAACAACCCCAATAATTATAACCATACAATGTATAAGCATAACCACACTTAATTTTTTAATTCAACACAAATAATCACACGTTACAATTACAACTCCAACTTGAAATATCAAATTCTTTCATTTTCATTATATAACTCATGACAACAACAACAAAAATGTTAATTAAAATTGATTCACCATTTACAAATGAAATAACCCCTACACGGCTTTAACAAATTTCCAACACCAACATACATAATTGTATACCTCCAATTCATGTTTACACATTCACAACACGTTCAAATTCATCCTAAAACATATAGAAAATGAATACTTCTTACCTTAACAACTTGGCTTCACAACTTGACAGAAATATTTGGATTGCACGTTAGGTCTTCTTGCTGCCCCAATGATTAATTAATGTTCTTAATCACCTCTAATTGGTTGAAAATACCTTATAAAAATAGTGTGGAGATCGGAATTTGGGAGCTTGCTTGCTTAGCCATGGCCTTGAGTTGCCATGGCTTCAACTCTCTTTCTTTTTCTCTATATTTTCGTCAAAGAAGAATGAGCTAAAATGAGCTCTTAGCCATTAATTTTTAACTATATATACAGCCCCTAAGAGTGACACATGTCCATCCTTGACATGTGTCCCATGGTCATCCATGGCAGCCCCTATGAGTGACACGTGTCCAGCTTTGACATGTGTCCATTGTGGACATGTATCCTACTATCATCCACCCTCCAATCATATTCTGGGGCCCACTTAGTATTCTAATTAACTTAATTAATCCTAATTAATCCCAAATCCCCACTTAATGATCTAGACAAAATAAAATCTATAACCAATTTGTGTATTAATTAAAATTGGGAATAAAAATCTCTATCTTGCATCCCGGAATAGTCTTGTAAATTACTTTAAGAAAGTAGGTGCATCACTTCCTTAATTCCTTCCACAATTTCATAAGTAGTTGCATCACCTACTTGCCTTTTTTTTAATTTAAATGCAGTCCATACATTCTAAGTAGGTGCATCACCTACTTGAAGTAGGTACATCAACTACTTGAAGTAGGTGCATCACCTATTTATTCTTTTTAGTAGGTTAGAATTCAGTCTTACCTTAAGAACATGTGTCATCCTTGCTACTTAAGCTAGACGTGTACTGAAGTAGCATAATTATGTAAGACATTCAAACCAGTAGTAGCTTAAACAAGTAGGTCATTTACTGTGACAAATTATTTGGCCTCAAACACCTTCCAAATCCTTCCAAACCTATTTCAAACCATCATTACTATTACACCCCACACTCTCGAGCTCAGAATGTCTCTTAAGTTCCTTAGAAATTATCATGTGATCTGGATAATCTACGACATTATTAAACAACTCTAAGGAAGGGAGAATGTGTTACCCCATAGTAGAGAAGGTTGAAAATAGAGTCATAAGAATTCAGAAGAAATTGGATGCGATATAAGGAGTCGTAGGACTCGATTTACCTACGTAAGCTACCAACTTAGAGGTCTTACATACTTGAGCTACTTGAGGACATACTAAGCTTACGTAGCATGAATTACATAGGCTCCTAAAACAAGACGAGATTACGAACCCACGAGGAAGAAGAAAAGACGACACATGGCAGCCAATGGAGGAGTAACATATGGCAGCACCTCAAGCAAGCAGGTGACCCACCTGCTTGGGGTCAAGTCAGTGACCCACCTACTTGGGGGAGGTGGGCCCCACTCCCACTTGGCAGCCCCTCCTTCAATGCATGGATACGGTGGCCCAATAGGGGCTAGACACGTGTCCCCCTTAGGGACTGACACGTGTCACCTCTTGGGACCACATATATGTATGTATATGAAACATATACTTCAGTTCCTGCACCTAAATCTGCAGCAAAACAAAGAAAAAAACCCTAAACTTTGAGAGAAAAGTGTGGCGACTAGGAGAAAAAAATAGGTAAGTCCCAATTTCTTTCCGTAAATTAATTATCCAGTGTATACTACGATGATATGGAGGTATTATAAGTATAAATTCATGACTTGGTGCAGCCAAAACAGACAGCAAATAGTCCATACAGTTTCAGCGCGACTAGAGAAGTTCCGAGGTGAGTTTTGGCTAATTTCGGGTAAGATAAGACTTCTCCTTTAAATTTGGACTTGATGGAGTTTTATGTAGGGTATTATATACCTTTTATACTGCTGGAAGTATAAAAAAGGTCGTGGAAATGCTCTATAATAGAAACAATCGAAAGTGAAGTCGTCGTAGTTAAATTATAGTCGAAATAGAGTGTTATGTGTGTGGTGTGATGCTGCAGATGTGTGGTGATGTGTTGCAGGGACTAAATGTATTTTAAAAGGGGTGTGGGTGCTTCTGGTTGCAGCCACACGACCCCTCGTATCGTATAATTAAAGGTTTGGCGAAACAAAGACTAGAAACCCTATTTTGGTATTATAATTTTTAGCAAGTTGGGTGGAGTTTATATTGTGTAATGTTGCCATATTTTACTTGTATATGAGCTACAGGTTGTTGTTGTTGGTTGGCTGTAGTAATTAGGTATGTAATTGAAAATTTAGATAGGGCATATTATAGGAGAGATGCTGCCCAATTTTCGGTGACACTTTAAACAAGTTAAGGAACTAGTCGAAGAGGAGAGCGAGGAAATGAGTTATGTGAATACTAAGGTGCAATCGAAGGTGCTAAAAAGTTTAAGTTTGTTGATACTCGCCTTGCTTCCATGTTAAATAGGTTTGGATGATGACATCGTGGACGTGATTAAGATAAGTCCATACGAGGTATGTGAAGCTTTCTTTTGGCGTGTTCTTGAAATAAGTATGTAGAGCTATCTTTCTTTTCTTTTGGCATGTCTTAGATGTAAGTTATGAATGATATGTATGTGATATTTGGTATTCAATTCATTCATAAATCCCTGAATATAAGTCGAAACTCTCGTTTACTTTTTGATGTTAGAACTCCTGCAATAACTGAGTCATTACCTTTAAGTCTTCTATGTGATGAAAAGTAGTACATGTAAAGCCTATCTCTTCTTTCCTTTAGAATGACTTAATTTTAAGTAAAATGATATATGATATGGGTTTAGAGGTAATTCCATTTATGAGCTCTGAGTGTAACTCGTGACTTGTAGTCACTTCTGAACATTAAGAGTCTAAAAGTAGTCAAGCTACTATTCTTGAGCCTGCTATATAATGAACAGTAAGTGGAGGTACCAGCTCCTCTTTTTAAAGGCTCTGAAATGATAAATGCATCTGATTGCATAAGTTGAATCTTTGACTAGATAAATTGTGTTTCTGATTGCATAGACTATATTTCTGATTGCATAAATTGTGCAGCATTATCTTGATGCATGTCTGTGATCCCTGAAGCCCCAACTGATGTAAGACCTAATGACATCTAAAGGGGTACCTCGGATAATTACTCCCCTAGTCTTCAAGTGACGGTTCACTTGACTGTTACATCGAGTCTCAAATAATAACTTAGTTGCATATTGTTTCCCACTACTCTACTCATGCATACTGTAACCCATCCTTCCTCGAGTTCCGCGATGGGCCGAGAATGTTATCATGCACAGTTTTACTACTTCTTTCACCACGTCCTAGGACGGATGTGTACAGTTCCATGCACAAGGAGACGATTCCGTATGTGAGGTATGATATATGTTATATGTTATGATGATACTATTATTCACCGAGTCTAGCCGGCTGTAATATGATGGTATATATGGCGTAATAAGGAAGAAACACCGAGTCCCTCCTTAGAGGGCCGAATACAGTATATATATTATGATGGTACGCTATAAACGTACACCACTTTATTCACAGTCCCTCACTAAAGGGCCGGATACCTTATGTAGGCATGCATTGAGATTAGAGTGATATATTTGTGACCCCGAGCCCCATAGTGAACCGGATATAATACGATGACATACATGATAAGATTATACTGTATACGATGATATGATGCCGTATACGATGATATGATGAAATAAAATGCATGATGATACGATGATGTATATGATTACATGTCCTAAGGTACAGGTACCGTAAATCGTTCTATTATTATACTTGTCCTCTGCAACCCTATTTCAATTATGGTCTCAGTTATGATGTGTTATACTTTACATATTCAGTACATATATCATACTGACCCCCCTTTTCTCGAGGGGCTGCGTTTTATGCCCGTAGGTAAATGTGTTCAGTTTGGAGATCCGTCAGCTTAGGATTTTCCCTCAGCTATGTTGGAAGTGCTCCACTGTTCTGGAGCCTAATTTTTGATACTGGTCATGTAATATGTATATATTTGTATATTCAGGGGTACGGTGGGGGCCTTGTCCCGTCAAATGATGTAGTTATTAATCTTAGAAGTCTGTAGACATGTGTATGTAGGTTACTTATAAGTTTGTTTCAATTGTGGTCATATGACTTATTGCAAATGTTTTCGTGGTATGGCAGCCTCATCAGTTCGCGTGCCCTTTTCTATTATGATACAGGTGAATGAGGCTACAGGTTTATGAAAATTTTTTTTGACCCATTGGAGTTGTGTATAGTATCACATCACACACAGTTCAACTTAAGTGTAGCTGATAGGTATGTATACGGCGGTCCAGGTTGGACCCCAGTCGCGGCCTACGGGGTTGGGTCGTGAAAGAAGTGGTATCAGAGCAGTTCGTCCTTAGAATATCTACAGACCGTGTCTAGTAGAGTCTTGTTTATCAGTGTGTTTTGCACTATATCTATAGACAGGAGGCTATAAGACATTTAGTATGTTACCTTTCTTTCATATCTAAGATTGTGTAATAGAGCCGAGTTATAGGGAATAAAATTCCTCATACTAACTTGTGATTTCAGCAGAAGAACAATATCGATAGAAGAAAGTAACTAATGATATGGGAAGTTACAAAGCACGCAGGTAAGCAAAGGCACGAAGGACCTATGGCAGGTAAGGTGTTGCAATACAATTAATATATAAAGTTTGAAAATGAAAGGAAAAGTATACATAAAAAGGCAACAGGTGTAGTTCGAGGGGATATACGAGGTAAGTCTATTTTTATACTGCTAATATGGGCGCCCTATGTGAATGAGATATGAGATGATATGAATATATATGTGTGCCTTGGGTGGCTGTGATATGATACGATATGAATATATATATGTGTGCCCTATGAGGCATTGTTGGTATTTTCTGCGTGCAGCTGTTGAGATAGTAAGAAATACAGAGGAAACTCTGCCCAAATTTTCTTAGAAATAAGAAAAGAATAAGATACAGGGCTGTAGTATATCTTGAAAGGTTCTGGTCGCAACAATGATGAGATTTGACTAAACGAGTATGGCTAACCTTGAGAAATAAGTTAATTGCTGAGTTAATGGCAATAGAAACTAGGAGGTCGATACTGGTATAGTAGAACGAAGTTAGAAAGAACCTATAAGCCAAAGAAGATGACTCAGAGAGGACTGATAGATCAAGATAAAATGATATAGTAAGACATCTTGATACATAGGGATAAACTATGACAAGTTATAGTTAAAGAAAGTAACAGTATGATTAAGACAAGAGTACGAGGGATAAAGAATTGTGATGGATATGAAGTGTTAATTAGACAGCTTGTGAAACATTAAGGATAATACTAACTAAGAAGGGTAAATAGCCCATAGTAAGAATCGTGAAGAAAGTCAAGCAGTGTTATACTATGGGAGTGAATGCGAACAAGGTACCAGGTGAATATAACAAAAACCGTTATGAGAATAAGTAAAGCTTAGTAAGAAAATAACTAGAAGGTATGACGTGGTCCATACAAATGGAATGTAAAGATAGGTGTGAAACGGAAAAGCAAGCTATGGAACAAATAAGGAAGATTTATCAAGTTCTGTAAGGAAAGTTTCGAATAAAGGTTGTGTGATGACGAAAAAGATAGCTAGTGCAAGGAAATAAAGAGTAATATAGAATTCCTTGCACCCAACCAAAAATGGATATGAGCTGGAGGAATAATAGAGAAGTTCTAATATAGGCGTTCAAGATAGATGTGATTAATTAAGTATGAGTACCGAACAAAAAGGGAAATAGACAGTTACGAATTGAAAGTATAGTACGATAAAAAGGTAATAAGATAAGTTTCCTACTACAACGAAGTTAATATGGTTATAAGCAGGATTAGAAGTAGGCCTTAAGCACATGACAAAGATGAAAGTTCAGGAGACATAAAGAAGTATTGTGTATACGTGACTCTACCTTGATGATTAGTGAGATCCTGCAAGGAGAGGGAATATCAATTTGCAGAACAACTGCTGTATTACGAGGTTATTAGAAGAATAAGTGGTATCCACTGGAATAAGGTTAGTATAATGACGAAGCTTGAAACACGAATCATCAAAGTATAAGTACTCTCGAGTGGAAAATTTGAACCAATTATGAGAACGAGCTAATTACTGATTGGGATGAATGGAATGTGGCTTTGAATGCACTGCTATATTACAGATATTACTCGAGTATCAACCATTAGATGAGATTTTATACTATACATTGTGAATATTAAAACATCCTATGGTTGTGCTAGGGTTTTATATAAAGGCAACCTAACGTAGGGATGATTTAACAAAAAATGTAGATATGGTGTAGCAAGTTAAATATGTTGAAGTAGAATTATTCACGTGTGAATAGCTGAAAATAAATAGAGGGTGACATGGGTACACCCTAAAAGGGGGAAGTGGACAAGAGAAGTACAAGCGTAAGAGAAAATCGACTGACGCTATCGTATATAAATAGGAATGCTTAAACTTCAAACGAGACCCCATAAGGGATGGACGCGATCATACCCGCACTAATGCACCAGATTTCGTCAAAACTCTAAAGTTAAGCGTGCTTGGGTGAGAGTAGCATTGGGATGGGTGATCTCCTGGGAAATGAAAAAGGCAACGAAAGGAGAATGACAAAAAGAGATCGTAAGTGTGTGTTAGTGCAATGACACATATAAAACAGAGTAAGCGAAGAGCAGAAAAGATTATGACTAAATTGGAAAGCACCTCGTGCAAATGGCACAAGAATAATTGTGCAGCCTACGAGCTTTGGCATACTAAGAGTAAGATCAAGTGATTACTCGATAAAAAAAAAATCAGTAATAGCAATGTGATTGCCATACTTAGAATCTATTCAAGGAAAGTGTAAGATGGTTCGAGGTAGAACTATTAAGCTATAATTGGTATTAAGGACAAAAGCCATGGCGGAGCCCTAACCTCGACTGAAGGAGGTGAGCCGCTAGTATAGCGATGCTAAGACATTTTCTGAATTGCTCTAAGTACCTACACACGTTTGTGTAAGAACTACTACATAATGTATGGTAATAAAACTGGAAAAAAGAGGAGTTGGATAGCATACCTAAATTGTTACAAGTTGGATTAAGAGGAGTTGTATAATAGCTTAAACGAAGTAGAGCATTAGAGGCTTGATAGTCTGTTATGGGGGATGGAAATCCCAACTCGGAAATGGAAGGAATTAAGGTAGGTTATAGTGCAAGATGACCTCGAACTCTACGGAAGTATAAGTTTATATGGGTTATGATAGATAAAGCTGCCTTTGAGTGGGACCTACCATCCGGTTTGAAATAATACATTCAGTTTTCACAGATCAATGCTCTGCGAGTATATAACGACCCTCTCAGAATATTTCCCATGGAGGAGGTCTACGTAACAGGGAGTTATCCTACGAGGGGCAACTTATTGCCATCCTGGATCGGTAGATTAAAAGGGTTGCAAACTAAGGACGTAGCTTTTGTCAAGCTGTTGTGGAGGAATAAGAATCATGAAGAAATAACTTGGAAAGCTGAAGAAGATATGAAACACAGGTATCCGTACCTATTCCTAATGTCTACAGGTAAACCCCCACTCCTGGAACTCGTATATTAATTACTTGGATGAAAATGTATGTTATTGCAATAGAAAGGAATCTCCCTACAGTTTGTATAAAGTCTTAAGGGAAGTTTTATTCAACATTCGGGGATGAATGTTCTAAAGAGGGGAAGGATGTTCTAAAGAGGGGAAGGATGTTACACCCCACACTCTCGAGCTCAGAATGTCTCTTAAGTTCCTTAGACATTATCATGTGAGCCGAATAAGCTACGACACTATCAAACGACTCTAAGAAAGGGAGAATGTGTTACACCATAGTAGAGAAGTTGAAAATAGAGTCATAAGAATCCGGAAGGAATTGGAGGCCAAATAATGTGTTACCATGTCTTGTTAGTCTCTGAATACCCTGCCCCATAGAGAGCATAGCCACGGAAGAAGATGAACCAACAACTAACCTAGTAGGCTGAGCTGCACCACCTGGACTACCTTCGAATGGACACACCCTCATATTATAGCCTTGATGCCCACATGTAAAGTAAGCATATATAGCAAAATGACATTCCCAAAATGGGCCTTACCACAATGAGAACACCGAGGCAAAGGTGGCCTCGACTGGCATGAACCCTTGTTCATTTGAAACCATAAAGCTCTAATTGGCTCTAAATACCCTGTGCTATCGAATCTCGTACCTGTGAATTGTGGGGGTGCACTCCGGGATGGCTTAGAAGGATATCTACTATACTTCTAAGGCTGCCCGCCTCGAAACTCACTCGAATAACCAGCCGATCTAGCTCTCTTATGCTGGCCTTTATCATGATCTTTTTCGGGATGATGCCCTCTATGCCGATCCTCTACCCCATTGCATATTCCTTCACCCGAGTAATAACCATACCTGGGTGAGAAGCCATTGCTATACAACTATCAATTGAATAACGATCCAGTCCCATCACATACCGATGCACTCTATCAGCCATATCAGCTATAATAGTAGACGCATGTTTAGCCAACAAATCAAAATCAAGATTATAATCTCAAACCCTCCTGCCAAATATCCTCAAATGTAAGAATCTATCAACTCTGGCTCATCTCATCTCTGGAGGTAGAAAGTGGCCAAGAAAGGACTCCACAAACTCATCACATACCATTAGAGGATCACCCTCATCCCTATACAACTCCCAAGATTCATACCAAATAATGGCTGCATCATGCAGCCGATATAAAGCCAACTCAATAGAGTAAGTCTCAGAAGCCCTCATTATCCTCAACATATGCTACATCTGTCGGATAAACTCCTGTGGGTCATCCATAGGCATCGACCCATAGAACTATGGGGGGTTACAAGTCAAGATGTCACAAACCCTTAAACTATCATGTCTATCTACATAATCTACTCCTAGCCCATGCCTGCGAGCCTACCTGCCATTAATCTGGTCAGTAACTGAACTGCGTCTCTCATGGACCTATCCTCCGCCCCTGGCTGGGGAGCTAGAGGCTCAAGTACTGGGGCTTCAGGAGTTGGTAGTGGAGCCGGCCCCTCATCTGCAGTTGCTGCTGCTCTAAGCACCTCTAGAAGTGGTGGTGTAGCAGAGCTCGCTGATTGAAGTATAATCTCGAGTATGGACTGGGCACGGGCCCTAGTAACTCTATGAGTTTGACTAGTCTCTCTTGTTACACCCTGTACTTTGGTACCTTGGAACGCTTCTTAAGGTTCTTAAGTTTCTGGAAAGGCTCTTAATTTTCTTAGAAGTCGTCATGTGAGTCGGGTAATCTATAACGCTTTCAAATAATCCTAAGGAAAGGAGAAGGAGATACTTCATAAGAGAGAAGATTGGAAATAGGGTTATAAGAATCCGGAAGAATTTGGAGGTTAAATAGTGATTCATAGGACTCGACTTACTTGTGAAAGATATTACTTGGGACATTTTACATACTAAGCTACTTGAGTACACGCCGAGCTTAAGTAGCAAGAAATACATAGGCTCTTGAAGTAAGATGAGATTACGAGCTCACGAAAGAGAAATAAGGAAACGACGCGCCTACTCGAAGCAAGTAGGTGATGCACCTACTTGGACAAGCAGGTGATGCACCTAGTTAGGGTTAAGTAGGTGATGCAGCAGCTTGGGCGGACCCCACACTGCCACGTGGCAGCCAATGATTGGAGGCATAATTGAGGTGGCGCCCTAGGGGATGCCATGTGTCACCCCTAGGGGCTTCCATGTGGCACCTCCTAAGGATGCATATATATATGTATGGATGACTAAGGAGTCATTTTCAACTTTGGATTTAGCCAAAAATTGAGAGCAAAAATGTGAGAACAAGGGAGAGGCAGCCACGGGTTGCTCCAATTTAAGGTAAGCCCTCCGATTTTATTCTGTGAATTAATTATTTAAGGTATCCCACGGCTACATAACGGGGTTTAATAGCATAAAATTACTATTTTGGTCAGAAAAGAAGGGACACAAACAGTCTGCAACTTTCAGCATGTTAAGGAGTTTCCAAAGTTAATTTTCAGCAAGTTTGGGAAGCTGTTTGTTAAGGTATGGCTTGGTTATCTTCTACCACGTTTTGGTAAGGGTTTTGAAATGATATGAAGGTGTTAATAATGTAAAATCATGGCTTGAAGCAGCACCAAATGGATAACAAGCAGTCCGCGCGATTTCAGCAAGTTTGAAGAGTTTCCGAGGCACGATTTGGCGAGTTTGAGCCAATTTCGGGTAAGGTAAGGTCTTTTCTTCCAATTTGAAGTTTATAGTATTGTTATATGGTGTATTACACGTATTTTATGCTGCTAAGTGTAAAAATGCTGTAGAAATGTTTAACGTTCGAAGCAAGCTAAATTGTAGTCACTATAGTTAAATTGTAGTCGAAGCAAGGTGTTGTGCTTGTGGTGTGCTGCTGCAGGTGTGTGGTGGTGTGTTGCAGGGCCTAAAAGTATTCTAAAATAGGTGTGGGGTCTTCTGGTTGCAGCCACATGGCCCCTCCTTTCGTACAATTAAAGGTTTTTCGAAATAAAGACTAGAAACCCTATTTTGGTATCATAATTTTTAGCAAGTTGTTTGGAGCTTATGTTGTGTAATGTTGCCATGTTTTAGTTGTATATGAGATGCAGGTTGTTTTTTTGGTTGGCTGTAGTGATTAGGGATCTAGTTGGAAATTCAAATAGGGCATGTTATAGGGGAGGTGCTGTCCAATTTCCGTTAACTCCTTAACTAACTAAGGAACTAGTCGAGAAGGCGAGCGAGGAAATAAGTTCTATGAATACTCGTATGTAACTTAAGATGCTGGAAAGTCGAGGGTTGTTGATGCTCGTATTGTTTTCATGTTAAATAGGTTCAAAAGACAACGAGGCAAACGTATTAAGAGTAATCCGTAAGAGGTATGTAAAGCTAATATTTCCTTCTTTTGGCATGTTTTTGGCATAAGTATGTAAGGCTTAGACTTTGTTTTGGCATGTCTTCGGCATAAGTGTATTAAACTTATTCTATCTCGTGGCATATTTTGGGCACAAATATGTAAAGCTAATCTTCCTTTTTGGCATGGTTTTTACGAAACAAGTATATGACTTTCATATGATTTCAAAGAAGTTCCTATTCTTAAAGCCACTAGGGTGGCCAATTTCTTGACTTCCAAAAGATATTCTGTTATGCCTTGATACGTGTATATGATTTCTAAAAGTTCTATTTTGACATAGTCAATAGTGACTTTCGAAAGGTACTTGATATGACTCTTATCTCGATTTTGAACGAAAGCTCATTTTGATTATTCCGTCGAGTCTCAAATATGATTTAAATTGCATATAGTTTCTCAATACTCCACTCGTGGATGCTTCAATTCTTTCTTCACCGAGCCCGAGTCAGGTTTTGTTATCATGCATACTTTTCTGCATTGTTCGCCGTGCCCCAACGTGAGGGAGAAGGTATGACCTGCATATGGGTTTGATTTGTGGAGTTATGATGTACCATATACACCTATGATATGATATGATCTGATATGACCATATGATATGATATGATATATTATGGAGATATTCCCTACTCCGGAGTTATGATGTACTGTGGCGCCAGTAAAGGGGCGGCGCGACCACATTTTGTATTTGGTCACCGAGTCCCATAATGGGGCCGGATATAGCATATGTTCTTCTGCATATATTATCTGTGGTTATGAAAAGCATTTTGATATTCTGGATATTTTCCTCACTTTTGCACCTTCTATTCTGGTAATGGACTTACTTGTTATAGTTCATGCTTTACATACTCAGTACATACGTCGTACTAACCCCCCTTTCTTTGGGGGGCTGCGTTTCATGCCCACAGGTACAGATGTTCATTTTGGAGATCTGCTAGCTTAGGGTTTCCACTCAGCTTTGTTGGAAGTGCTCCACTTTTCTGGAGCCTAACTTTTGATACTGGTCATTTGATGTACATATTTATTTATTTAGGGGTACAACGAGGGCTCTGTCCCTCCATATGATATAGTTATTACTTTTAGAGGCTTGTAGACATATTTATGTGGGTTATTTGTGAGTATGTCATGTTATACACATTAGTGTGTTATGGCAGCCTTGTCGGCTTGCGTGCCCTTTCAGAATATGGTACGAATAAAAGAGGCCATACATACATGAAAAAAGTTTTAATTCATTGGGATATTTGTGAGTAGTATCACTTTGTTTATAGTTCGATTTCACTACACCTGATAGGTATGTATATGGGTGCCCAACTCGGGCACCAGTTGCGGCCTACGGGGTTGGGTCGTGAAATCTCTTGCTACTGATTTACCTTTCTAGGCAATTGTCGCTTTCTTTGGAGGCATAGCTGTAGACATAATAATCTATTAGTGAGGGATTATCCTAATAACATAGCTCTATCACACGATCTAGATTAAGAAACAAAGAAAATATCCAAAATGTCCTCTAGCTTTCTATTTATGATGTGGTGCACAACACACCAATAAATAAGACTCTTCTAGATACGGTCTGTAGACACTCCGAAGATGAACTACTCTGATACCACTTTTGTTACAATCCAACCCCATAGGCCGTGATTAGTACCCAAGCTCGACACTCATGTACATATCTTTTAGACATCATCAAACTGAAAATAAACACAATATGGAGTCTTCATGAAAATATAATGTCATCTCAAAACTTTAAATACATGTATCATGGTAACCTATCTCCTAAGAAGTCACAATCAACCAAAATATGATAATACACGAGACGACAAGGCTGTTACTACACATGGAAACATCCCTCATATATACACAAGCCAATAAGGCTGCCACTACATACAATATCTTAAAATATGCATATACACGCAAGCCAACAAGGCTGCTACTACGTATAGGAACACCCCAAAATAAGTCATGCTAACACAACCGAACAATATCTATACACAACCCACACATATGTATACAGACCTCTAAGTGTATCAACAGTAATATATAGTAGTAAAGGGCCCCACTATACCCCTGGATAAACATATATATACATCAAAGGATCTGTACCAAAAGTCTAGGCCGTGGATAATGGATAACTCCAAGACAGCTAAATAGGGGTCCTAAGATGGCGGATCACCAAAGTGAGTATCTATACATGCGGGCATGAAATATATCCCCCCAAAGAGAGGGGATCAGTACGAGATATGTACCGAGTATGTGAAGCATGAAATACTATAAAAATGATCATACTGAAGTAGAGATTCAAGGAGACAAGTATGATAATCAAGAAGTCACTGTGGGACTCGGTGTCATAATCGTATTATCATATTATCATAACATCATATCCTCATATCATCATATACATATACCATACCCAGCCCTCTAGTAAGGGACACGATGAATAAAGTTGTGTGCATGTATACCGTATCCGGCCCATCATGAGACTCAGTGAATGATGCAGTAAATCTATGCATGATAACATACTCGACCCGGTACTGGTGAAAAATGTAATAACAGTATGCTCGAGTAAAGTAGTGAGTAACCATATGCATTTAGATCATAATTTGAGACTCCATAGATAAGTAGGCTAATTAATACTTGAGTGTTAGGGTGATAATCATGTTCAGTACACTTTGAAGGTCATCATAAACTATATTAAATAAAGCCTCAGGGATCATATACACATATAAAGATAATGCGAAACAACTTACGAAAGTTAAGAATATTAATCATTATAGAGTCTTTAAGAATATGGACTTTCGCATACCAACTAATGTCCGACGTATAGAAGACTTAAGGGCAGTAGCTCAACTACTTTACTAGTTTTAGCATCAAGAAGTGAATAACCATCATGAATCATACTCAAAACCTATGAATGAAATTACCCCAAACGTCATATCATATATCACTTATATTTAAGATAGGCCAAAAGAAAGAAGGGATAGCTTTACATACCTTTAGCGCTTATTCGCCACACAGCACATATGATGCACAATAGTATCTCAACCTATATTAAGATATCAAGAACAACGGTTAAGCTACGGGAAGATTCAAAACATATTCTAATGTTAGTAGCTCCTTTCTAGATAACTAGATGACGTTCCTTACATTCAAACCGATCACACAATAGTCAAGCCAATACCAATAACTATACGTTCAAGTATTACACTATACCAAAGCTATTCAAGGCAGATTCGAGAACACTCTGAACAGTCCACACAACATTCCAAATAGCCCACGTTCCCAACATTCGATAACAATCCACATATGACTACCAAATATCCAATCTATCCTTAATGACCCATAGTCTCAACGTTTTCATCGAAATGATCTTCTAACAGCCCAACCAATACAATAACATCATGTAAAACTTTAGTCACAATCTTCTCAGCCCAACAACAACAACAACGACATATTAAAACAACCCCTAACTAATCAATATAAAAGATGCTCGAAAATCTTGCGAATACCTATGAACACACCAAGTAAACCACATATGATTCTTACACATTATTTCATATAATCTTTTCATCTAGTTTTAGTGAAATATAACAGCAGCCATATGATAACTATATCACCTATTCATATGCAAGTAAACAACATTATTATCACTATAATCCTTACAATAGACCACAAACAAATTTAACTTCAACTTCCTTTATTAAATATATTCATTCTCACCATAAAATTAATAACAACAATAATCAAAATACTAAATAAAATTAGTTCACCATTTGCACATAAAACAGTCCCTTATGGCTTGAACAACTTTCCAACATCAACATACATAATTTCATAAATCCAATTCACATTTATATACTCTCAACACGTAAAAACTCACCCTAAAACCTATAGAAAATGATCAACTTTACCTTAATAGACTTAGCTTCTTAACTTGCTGAGATTGATAGCTTCAATTAACGAACACTTTCCTTCCCTCAAGGATCAATTCACATTACCATAGACTCTTCAAATGGTTGAACTACCTTAGAAAAATTATCTTTGGATTACAACTAAAAGCTTCAAGTTTAGCCAGCCATGGCCGAACTCCCTTTCTCTCTCTATGATTCAATTTGTGGCTTAAGGAGAGCCTCTCTCTCTCTATCCTTCAACTTTGTGGTTGAATAGTAAATATGAGTCATCCATTTAGTTTATATATGCTTCCTATTTGGTTGACATGTGTCCATCCCTTGACATGTGTCCCATTAATATTCCATGAGCCAATCAAATTAAGCTACATTTTATAGGGCCCACTTATGGTCTAATTAAGCTAATTAATTATTAATCCCCACTTAATAATCTAATCATGGTAAATTAATCCCAAATCTCCACTAATATTCCCACTAACATTTATTAATTAGCAAATTGTGCAATTATTAAAATTGGGATTAAAAGTCCTTGTCCTCAGACTTATGTCGATTAGTTTACGAATAATCCATCATATAAAAATATGGGATATAACAATCTTAAATGCAAAGATTATGGAGACTTGAACTTGAGATTTCTTGAACCCTAACTTGTCTTGAAAATGAAACCCTTGGGAGAGTATTTAGATAGAGAAATATTTTTTTTTATTTTAACGACCCTTGAGTGGGTCAGGGGCTTAGCAACACCCCCAGGCCTTAGCATAAATAAAAAGTAGCAAAAGTACAAAGGAGGGGGACATAAACCTTACCTTCGAGCCTAGGTGGTTTAATATTCTACTAACCTACTAAGGTCGATCGAGTCATCCCCAATACTATCAAAATGTAATCCTAGATACTAAGCACCTAAAAGAGAGGACTCCTCTCGATACAAATATCTAGGAAAACTTTAAAGGATGGAGACTCTCCACTCACAATACAAAATAAAAAGAAAATCTGACACCTATGACCTATTCAACAGAGCTTTAACTGAACATAAGAAATAGCTAAATTGAATAGGAAAGAGTAGCCAATAGACATAGAGACTTCTATATCAAATTCAAAATACAACAAGTCAAGGTGGTTGTTTGATCCTTTTTATCTTTCTTCTTCTAGAACTTGCCATCCCTAGCTTGTCCAACTTGAAGTAGCCTTTCATTTCTTGTGGAGGTTGATGAAGATTGTAGAAGTTTTGTATATGCTGTAGTATATAGTTTTACTTGGACAATATATCTGTAGTAAAATTTGCTTCTCGAAAGACATGTGTGCATTGGAAGATGGACCACAACCTGCAGCACTGCAGTGCACCTATAATGCTCCAAGATGGTAACTCCATCATCTTGTGAATATGTTTTCATTGGAAGAACTCCAAGGATTGGATCAGTTGTTGTAGCTCTACAGCATACCTGCACAAAATTGGCAAAAGAGAGGAACCTACACTATTCCTATTAAAGTAGAAAATAAGATAAATGAGGTATTCTAAGTTCCAAGAACTGTGGGAGCATGAAAAGAAGGTGGTGGATTTCATGTGTACCCTAACAAAAACCCAAAATTACAGCTTGCTAGATAGATCCTCAAGGGGGTTGTTTGATCCTTTTCATCTTCTTTCTCCTGAAATTAGCCATTCCAGCTTTGTCCATTTTCAAGTACACTTTGGTCTTTTTTGGAAGTTGGTGATAGTTGTAGTAATGTTATGTGTGATCAACAATGTGGCTTTGCTTTGAAAGGGTGTCTGCAGGGAAATTAGTTTCCCTAAAGATATGTCTGTAGTCAAAGACATTCAGTAGCTTAACCAATTCCTGCAGTTCAATGATGTAGCAGTGGATGCTCCATGGAGGCTTGATGTCATGTTGGAGCAACTTGACCAGCAATTCAGAGTCAACTTCAAGGAGTACCCTACTATAACAGTAAGCACCATAGAATACCAAAAGTTTCTGCTTGCACTTCATCTTGGTTATTAGAAACAAAGCCTAAAGGAGTGGCAAATTCATAAATTAGCACACCCTTATGGTCCCTCAGAATTCCCCCTACCCCTATCTTTCCTGGATTATCAATTGCACTATCATCTGTGTTATGTTTGACCAAGGTGGGATGGGGATTGGCCCAACATATTTTGATTACTCTCATCTCATGTCTGCTATTTTCAATCATGGTAACCAGTTCATTCAAATTACCAGGCCAACCCACATAAGGGTACACAGTGGAGATCAACATCTATAAGTCTTTGATAGTGGAGAAGATTAATTTGGTAGTGCTGGACCTCTGCCTCCCATATTTACTAGCACATCTATTCTTCCACATATTTCAACATATGAAGATAGGAGTAGCTTGAAGGATAAGTTGATGAGCAGAGTTCTTAGGCTTAAAAGTCCACCATTTCATCAAAATGTTCCTCAGAGGACTATCAACATGCAGGATCCCCAACCAGCTAGAGAAGTTAACTCAAATGTACTTAGCAAATATTCTTGATACAAAAATATGGTCTACATTATCTAAGCTAGGTCTGAAACAACAAGAACAGGCTGCTAGTGGTACCCCAAAAGTAGTATCTTTTTCATTGGTAGGAAGTTTGTATCTCAAGGCTCTCCAAAGCAAGAATAAAGCCTCTCAAGGGATATTATTATTCCAAGTAAAAGTATCAGTCAAAGTCTTACTCTTTTTCTTCCTCACATGTTCCCAAGCTAATTTACAGGTAAAGTTTCCATGTGACTGCAGCTTCTAGTAAGCCTAATCAAGAGTACCTTTCTGGAACCTAATTTCAGTGTTGAGAATTGTTTGGATCAAGTGTTGGGGAGCTTGTTTTTTGACTTTATCTTCATTCCATCTTCCATTCCTCAGAAACATGGAGACAACAGAGTTGTTGACCCTTGGAATATATTCATTGTGATTGGCTAAAGGACCAACTGCCAACCAGTCATCCCACTAGAAACTGCAACTCCTAGAGTATAAAGTCCACTGTATATGAGGCTCTATATCACCCTTATTCTTCATCATGTTTTTTCATATGAGAGATTGGCCTATGTTCCACTTTTTTATGACAGGGTGGGCTCTTTGGAAATATTTAGCATTAAGGAAATCTCCCCATAAAGTTCTCTTAAACCTGAATATCCACCAGTGCTTGTATTGCAGGGCTAAGCAAACATCTTCCAATGTTTTGACACCAATACCTCCTTACTCATATGGTAAGCTAAGAGTTTCCCATGAGGCCCAATGGTACTTCCTTTTCTCCTTATCCCAACCCTAGAAAAAAATTAGCAATAAGGCATCTGATCTACTTCAAAGTAGTCCCGGTAGGGGTTATAGTAGACAATAAATGTATAGGGTGTGATTGAAGCACTGATTTAACCAAAGATGTTCTACCCCCATAATTCAGAATCCTTGTTAGCCATCCTTGGATTTTAGCAATCACTTTTGCAACATACTATTAAAATCGATGATCCTTTCCCTTCTTATGTACAATGGACATCCCAAGTAAGTAATAGGACCATGTGTACATTTGTAACCTGTGATGGAAACCACTCTGCCAATTATATCAGTAGGGGTGTGAGAAGGGATCAAAAATTAGCTCTCGTCCTTATTAATAAGTTGCCCAGAAGTATCCTCATACACCTGCAACATCTTCATGATTAGCTTAAGGGAGAACTTGGAAGTTGAGGTGAAAATGATAATGTCATTTGGAAAACTCACGTGGTTAATTTGAGGGCCCCTTTTTTACATTTAAAAACCAGTGTAAAGGTAGTGATGATGAAGGTTGTTTAGCATTATGGACAACACTAATACTATGAATAAAGAGAGTAGGGGAGGAGGGGTCTCCTTGTTTGAGGTCTCTTGTTAGGATAAAACAATGCCTGCTACCATTGATGATGACTGAGTACCAATTTTTGGATATTGCTCTCCATACCATGTCAATAAACATTTCTCCAAAACCTATTTTTCTCATGACAAGACAAATAAAGGACCAAGAGACCCTATCATATGCCTTAGCCATGTCAAGCTTAATAACCACATTATCACCATTTTTAGGCTTCTTTATGTTACGGATGATTTCTTGAGCCAAATTGATGTTCTCAGATATGCTTCTTCCCTGTACAAATCTAGACTGATTATCTGAGATAAGGTAAGGGAGAATTGGAGCAAATCTGATGCTGAGGAGTTTAGAGATTATTTTGCTTGTAAAGTTGCTAAGAGAAATAGGTCCAAAGTTAGCTAGTTTGTTAGGATGGTATACTTTTGGGAGTAGAACCAAACATGCATAGGAGATATATTTAGAAATTTCATGGATATTACAGAAGTACTAAATCAGCTCCAATAAATCCTCACTGATAATGTCCCAGCAAGCCTAGAAGAACTTGCCACTCATCCCATCAGGACCTGCAACTAAGGTAGCACTCATAGAGAAAACCACTCTTTTCAACTCCTCTTTTGTAGGTAGCTCTACCAACAACTGATTTTGTTGGTCATTGACCAATCTAGGAATGTAGTTAACTACATCTTCATTGATCTTCTAGCTATCCCCAGTAAATATCTTTTCAAATTGATCATAGGCAGCCTTAGCAATCTCTACATCACCTTGAATAATATTACCCTGATCATCATCAATTTTGTGAATGTACAACCTTCTTCTTCTCCCTCTAATGATAGCATGGAAGTACTTTGAGTTAGCATCCCCTTTCTTAAATCATTGAAGCTGTGTTTTTTGTTCAAGGATGGACTGCTCCACCTTCAAAAACCTGATATATTAAGCATTGATCTAGTTTAGCATGGTTTTATTATCTTCTGTGTTATCTCTGATAATTTCAATCTCAGCATCTCTGACTTTTGCCTCAAACTCTGTGATAGAAGCAAAAATATCCCCATACTCTTGTCTTGACCAATTACTCATAGTTCTTGACACTCTTTTCATTTTCTCTCCTGAAATCTTCTCATAGGATTTCCTGCAACAGGTCTCCCCCAATATGTTTTCACAACATCAAGGAAGCTATCATTGTCAGTCCAGTAGTGTAGGAACTTAAAACATTTGATGGAGTTACTTTGTCTCTCTACACACTCCATGAACAATGGGCAATGGTCTGATCCAGTGGAAGCTAGATAAGTTATAGTTATCATAGGCATCATATCTAACCACCTCTCATTGACCATAACTCTATTAAGTCTCTTCTAAATTCTGGCATCATTATCCTTGTTGTTGCACCAAGTTTGCACCATGAAAATATAAGTCTATGAGTCCAAAAGCTTCAATAACACTTATGAATTCAAAACTTTTATTCATATTATATGACCTCTTAACTTGAAATGTCAAAACAAAGAAATGTTTTGGAAGATGGACTGAAAGTGGAGTACTATGACCTAGTCTAAGGGTCGTAGAGGTTCCTACGAGTCATAAGACTGACTCTAGAACCAATGGTAAGGCCTAATATTTTGGGAAATAGAAAAAGGGAGTTGACGAGTTCAGTTACGACTCATAGACATTTAGACGAGTCATAAAAATGACTCGTGATGAAACTTCAGAGACTTCAAACTTGTAGGTTTTTAGAACCCACAGGACGACTTGAGTCTATGACTCATCATCAAGACTATGACTTGTAAGGACGAGTTGTAGAGGATGTTCAGAACTTCAGTCCGCTGGGGTTCTCTAACCCTACAGGACAAGTCACTTCTACGAATCTTAAAAGTATCTACGACTCGTAGAGATGAGTCATAAAGAAAGTCCTAAGGGTCAGTCCTCAGGGTATTGGAAAAACCCTGCAGGTGAGTCATTCCTACGACTCGTCGACACTTCTACGAGTCGTAAGAATGACTCATAGTGGGAGTCCAACTAGTTTTTAAAAGGGCATTTTAGACTTTTCCCCATTTTAACATCAAAGTGTAGTAATTTTAGGGACTGAAACTACGCTATCTAAGGATACTAAGTTATTGTAATCCATCATTGTAACACTTATGTCATGACCCAATCCCGTAGGCCATGACTAGTGCCCGAGTTGGGCACTTGTATACATATCTGTTAGACATCGTCAAACTGAAACCAAACAAAATATGGAAGTTTTGTGAAAACAGGACATCATTTCAAGCATTACATACATATATCAGGGTAACTTATCTCTTTAGGAATCAAAATCAATTAAAACCTCATAATACATGAGCCGACAAGGCTATCACTACATACAACATCCTAAAATACAAGTCCTATATGCATAATTGGACACATATACACATAACTCACATATATGTCACAGACCTCTAAGAGTATCAACAGTCTCATATGGCGGGACAAGGCCCTGTCGTACCCCTGAATTAAATATATATATATACATCTAAAAGGGTTCTATACCAAAAGTCTAGGATCCGAGACAAAGGAGTACTCCAATATAGATGAATAGGAATCCTACGCTGGCGGATCACTGGAGCTAGTACCTATATCTGCGGGTATAAAATGCAGCCCCCCGAGGAAGGGGGTCAGTACAAGATATGTACTGAGTATGTAAAGCATGAAATACCATAAGAAAGATGATAACTGAAGTAGAGAGCCCAAGAGTCAAGTATGATAATCAAGAACTCACTATACCTATTCCTTACAAAGCAAATCATGCATATCATTATCATATACCGCACCCGGCCCATTATGGGAATCGGTGCCTTAATCATATCATCATATACATATACTATACCATACACGTCCCTCTAATAAGGGACTCATTGAACAAAGTCGTATCATCATGTTATCATATCATCATATACATATACTATACCATACCTAGCCCTCTAATAAGGGACTCGGTGAACAAAGTCGTATTATTATGTTATCATATCATCATATACATATACTATACCATACCCGTCCCCCTAATGAGGGGCTCGATGAAGATGTAATAAAGATGTACACAATAACATACCCATCTCGAGACTCGGTGAAAGAGGTAATAACTGTCACGACCCAACCCCGTAGGCCGCAACTGGGGTCCGACCTAGACCCTCTTATGCGTATTTATCAACTACACTTAAGTTGAACCGTGTGTGATGTGATACTATATACAAAACCCCAATAGTTTAAAACTTTTTTATGTACATGTAGCCTCTTTCATTTGTATCATATCATGAAAGGGCATGTGAGCCGACAAGGCTGCTATAACAAAAACATTCACAACATATCGAATAGGCAACATCAAAACTAACTCACAAACAGCCCACATATACATATGTCTACAGACCTCTAAGAATAGTAACAGCAACATATGGCGGGACAAGACCTCCGCCGTACCCCTGAATGTACAAATATATACATTAAGTGACCAGCATCAAAATTTAGGCTCCAGAACAGTGAAGCACTTCCGACACAGCTGAGAGGAACTCCTATCCTGATGGATCTCCAGAATAAACATCTGTACCTGCGGGCATGAAACGCAGCCCCCCCGAGAAAAGGGGGGTCAGTACGATATATGTACTGAGTATGTAAAGCATAACACATCGTAACTGAGATCATAACTGAAATAGGGATGCAGGGGACAAGTATAATAACTAAATGAATTACCTGCACCTTAGGACACGTAAATCATACACATCATCATATGCTGTGCCCGGCCCTCTAGTGAACTCGGTGTTATAATCACTTCTTCATAATCACATATCATCATATCATAATGCATTTCATTTCATCATATCATCGTATACGGTATCATACCATCGTATACGGTATCATCTTATCATATATATCATCGTATCACACCCGGTTCACTGCGGGGCTCAGGGTCACAATGTATTGCTTTAATCTCATATGCATGCCTACATAAAGTATCCGGCCCTTTAGTGAGGGACTCGGTGAATGGAGTGGTGTACGTCTATAGCGTACCATCATAATATACATATGTACCCGGTCCTCTAAGGAGGGACTCGGTGTTCCTTCCTTATTTCACCACATATACTATCATATTACAGCCGGCCCGGGACTCGGTGAATAATCGCATCGTCATAACATATAACATATATCACACCTCACGTACGGCATCGTCTCCTTGTGCGTGGAACTATACACATCCGGCCCGGGACGCGGTGAAAGAAGTAGTAACACTGTGCACGATAACATATCCCGGCCCATTGTGGGACTCGAGGAAGGATGGGTTACAGTATGTACGAGTAGAGTAGTGAGAAACCATATGCAACCAAGTCATTATCTAAGACTCAATGAAACAGTCAAGTGAACCATCACCTGAAGACTGGGAGAGTAATTATCCGAGGTATCCCTTTAGATGTCATTAGGGCTAACATCAGTTGGGGCCTCGAGAATCACAGACATGCATCCAGACAATGCCATATAGCTTATGCAATCAGAAACATGGTTTATGCAATCAAAGACACGATTATGCAATCAGAGACACAGTTATGCAATCAGAGACAGTTATCTAGTCAAAGACTCAACTTATGCAATCAGACGCATTTACCATTTTAGAGCCTTTAAAAAGAGAGGAGCTGGTACTTTCACTTACTATTCGTTATATAGAAGGCTCGAGAATAGTAGTTTGACTACTTTCAGACTCTTAATGTTCAGGAGTGACTACAAGTCACGAGTTACAATCAGAGCTCATAAATGGAATTACCTCTAAACCTATATCATATACCATTTCACTTAAAGTTAAGCCATTCCAAAGGAAATGTTACACCCCACATTCTTGAACTCGAAAGGTTCCTAAAGCTACTTAAAAGCTATCATGTGATCCGCCTAAGTTACGACACTATTAAACAATTCTAAGAAGGGAAAATGTGACACCCCATAGTAGGGAAGATTGGAGATAAGGTCAAGAGAAGTCGGAGGAAGTTGGAGGCCAAGCGATGAGTCGTAGGACCTGATTTGCTTACGTACGCCTCTAACTTAGAAGTTTACTTACCTAAAGCTATTTGAGTACACCCCAAGCTTCCATAGCATGAATGACATAGGCTCTTAAACTAAGACGAGATTACGAACCCACGTGGAAGAAAAAAAAATTTCGTGGGGCAGCCAATAGGAGAGTGACACGTGGCAGCCCTAAGCAAGCAGGTGACCCACCTACTTGGGGTCAAGTAGGTGACCCACCTGCTTGGGGGAGGTGGACCCCGCTGCCATGTGGCAGCACCCCATTGGCCGCATGGTTGAGGTGGCCCAATGATGGCCTGACACGTGTCACCCTTAGGGGCTGACACGTGTCACCTTATATATATTAATATGTGATGCTTCAGCTGTAACATATCCTAAAACAGTAGCTGAACTTAGAAAAAAATACGTAGAAGAGAGAAAAAGAGGCAGCTTTGGTTCTTGAAATTTTAAGGTAAGTTTCTCAACTTTCTTCCGTGAATTAATTATATACGGTGTATATTAAGTACGTGGATACGTATATATGTGTTTTAAGACGTTTATGGAACTGAAACTCCAGCGTTGCAACTGAAATTTGGAAGGAAAAAAAAAGAGAAAACGTGAAAAGGGGCAAGGGAGAGGGTTACGGATTTGGCCCTTGTTAGGTAAGCTTCCGGGTTTCGTTCCGTGAATTAATTATTTGACGTGTCCCTAAGTTGTATATTAGTGTTTTATAACCTAAAAATTTAATTCGGGGCAGTGAGGAAGTACCACAAGCAGCCCGCTCAATTTCAGCAAATTGAAGAAGTTCCGAGACACAATTTCGGCTAGTTTTAACCAATTTCGGGAAAGGTAAGTCCTTCCCCTTTAATTTGAAGTTTATGATGTTAAATTGGAGTGTATTATACACCTTATTATCTGGTGGAAGTTGGGTAAAATGCTTCAAAAGTTCGACGTTCGAAATAAGCGAAATTGGAATCGCTATAGTTAATTGTAATCGAATAATGCCTCGTACTTGTGGTATGTGACTGCTGGTCGTGTGATGAGTTGTTAGGGTGCTGGAATGTGTGTTGCTAAGGGCGTGGGTGGCTGCTGATTTCAGCCACACGACCCTCCGCTTTGCAATTAAAAATTTCGCGAAAGAAAGATTAAAAACTCTAGTTTTGGTATTTTAGTGTGGAGTGAATTGTTGGGAATTTATATGGTGTAATGTTGTCGTAATATGTATATGTATGGGCTGCTGGTTATGTTGTTGGTTAGCTGCAGGTGTTAAGGACATGGTTTTGGATTTGGATAGGGCACGTTATAGGGGAGGTGCTGCCCGATTTTTTGTTAACTTCTTAAACTGGTTAAGGAACTAGTCGAGGGTGCGAGCGAGGGGACGAGCTCTATGAATACTCGTAGGTAGTCTAAGTTGCTGAAAAGTCTAAGGTTGTTAATACTTACCTTACTTCCATGTTAAATAGGTTTCGAAGACAACGACGTGGACACGATTACGGAAAATCCATAAGAGGTAGGTAAAGCCTATTCTTTCTCTTCTTTTGGCATGTCGTAGAGGTAAGTAAAGAATGATGTGATCTCTGAAGTAATTCCATTTCTAAGTGTCTTTTATTCACTTCTGGGTAATGAACTTTTATAACAGTTAAGCTACTTTCCTTGAGCCTTACCTATACTAAGGATTTAATGAATATACGGGCTCCTAGTTGTAAGGACTATATAACAACATGCATTCTGGAGTCCTTAAGCAGTTAGCATTATCTTAGTACGTGACTAAGGACCCCGAAACACTAACTAGTATAGCCCCTAATGGCATTTAAAGGGCATTTAAGGTGATTACATTACAATTCTGATTCTCAGACAATAGCTAAATTTTCTTCTACAATTGAGTCTTCGATAATGATTTAAATTGCATATAGTTGCTCATTAATCTACTCGTGTATACTGTGACCCATCTTTCCCTGAGTCCCGGGCCAGGATATGTTCTCGTGCGCAACTCACTGCATTATTCCTCGAGTCCCTCACTAGAGGGCCGGGATACGTGTATATATATATATATGATGATATGTGGTAATAAGGTGGTGATGGCATTGGGCTGTGATGATATTACAGAGGTATCCACCGGACCCCTGATAGGGCCGGCTATACGATATAATTTGAACATGCATATTTTGATACTTCACAGGTTACAGGTATAAGTTTTCATATGATATGTTATCCCCTGCTTCGCTGTTTCAGATATGTGTTCAGTTATTCCATATTATGTTTTACATACTCAGTACATATGTCGTACTGACCCCCTTCTCTGGGGGGCTGCGTTCATGCCCGCAGGTACAGGTACACAGTTTGGGGATCCGCCAGCATAGGAGTCCCAGTCAGCAGTCCAGAAGTGCTCCATTGTGCTGGAGCCTGATTTGGTACTAAACGTGGTGTATATATTTGTTTGGTTATGGGTACGGTGGGGGCCCTGTCCCGCCTTATGTCACTGTTTTCTTACTCTTAGAGGTCTGTGGATACGTATGTGGGTTGTGCCTGTATATGAGTGGGATCTGAGTTATATATATATGTATGTATAGCTGTACTGATATGACCTGTGATTTTGGGCGTTCCCTGTATTGTGGCAGCCTTGTCGGCTTGCGTATATGTGTGTTATGGAACGACCATATATATAGTAATACAGCCTTGTCGGCTTGTATGTTTTTATATACATTGATGCATTTTGAGTATAAACAGGAGACAGGTTATGTATAGGTAGCAGGGGTACGCGTGTGTGCCCGGTTTGGGCACCCGTCACGGCCTACGGGGTTGGGTCGTGACAGAAGTGGTATCAGAGCAGTTCTTCCTTGGAGTGTCCACAGACCGTGTCTAGTAGAGGCTTGTTTATCGGTGTGTTGTGCACCACATCTATAAATAGGAGGCTACAGGACATTTAGAATGTTACTTTCTTTCTTATCATAGATCGTGCGATAGAGTTATGTTTTAGGATGATCCTTCACTAACCTACCTTTATGTTTGTAGTGATGACTCCACGGAAAGCAACCACTGCCCAGAAGGGTAAGTCAGCAGCTGGGGAAACTAGTCAGACCCCAAGAATTACCAGGGCCCGTGCCCAGTCTATGCCGAGGATTGTACTTCAGTCGGCAAGTTCTACTACGCCGCCACCCCCAGAGGAATTTAGGGCGGCAGCAGCTGCAGATCCCGAACCTCCAGTACAGGATCCTCCAGTCCCACAACATGGAGTGGAAGACAGAGCTATGAGAGATGCAGTACAGTTGCTGACTGGACTGATGGCAGGACAGGCTCGGAGGCATGGCCCAGATGATGCAAATAGACAAGATAGCTTGAGGGTTCGTGACTTCCTAGCCTGCAATCCCCCAGAATTTCATGGATCGAGACCTACAGAGGACCCACAGGAGTTCATTAGACAGATGCAGCGTACACTGCGAATCATTAGGGCCTCGGAGACTGAGTCGGTGGAATTAGCCTCTTATCGGCTGCGTGATGTGGCAGCTAACTGGCATGAGTCTTGGGAGTTATCGAGGGGAGAGGGTGCTCCTCCAGCTGAATGGGATGAATTTGCAGAAGCCTTTCTTAGACACTTCCTGCCTCCCGAAATGAAACAAGCTAGGGTTGATAAATTTTTGCAGTTAAAGCAGAACGGCAGGAGTATTCGCGACTATAGCCTAGAGTTTGACTCATTGGCGAGGTATGCCCCTACAGTTGTGGCAGATATGGCAGACAGGGTGCATCGGTATATCATGGGCTTAGACCTTTATTTGGTTGATAGCTGTATGGCCATGGCTTCTCAGCCAGGCGTGGACATTGCCCGGGTACAAGCATATGCCCAAGGGGTAGAAGAGCGACATAGGAGGCGTCAGCCTGACAGATGGTTTGATAGAATTCAGCCAAAAAGGGCTAGGTCAGCTGGTTATCCAGGAGAATTTCACAGCGGGCGATTCCAGCAATCTGGTAGGTATCCCTCCCAGCCAGCTCGGAGTGTACCTCCACAGTTTCCAGGTAGAAGAGTTGAGAGCACCAGATATTTGGGGCCTAGTCAAAGCTCCAGAGCATCAGGTACACAGATGGACCAGAGTTCTCGACAGTCAAGACCACCAGTACCACAGTGTCCCCATTGTAATAGACTTCATTTTGGGGAATGTCGTCGAAGTATAGGTGCCTGTTTTTCTTGTGGCCGCCAAGGCCATATTGCGAGGGAATGTCCGTTTAAAAGTACTCCAGGTGGTATAGCTCAGCCAACTGGGTCGGTCGCGGGTTCTTCTTCTTCTGCGTCGATGCGCCCGATAGGGCGGGGTATGCAGATACCGGCAGGCCGTGGTAGAGGTCGTGGTGGAGTTTCTAGTTCTGATGGCCCTTCTAATCGTATATATGTTTTGGCTAGTAGACAAGATCAGGAGGCGTCGCCAAACGTAGTCACAGGTACATTATCAATCTTTGCTCGGGACGTATATGCGTTGATGGATCCCGGCTCTACTTTATCATATATATCTCCTTTTGTTGCTAATAGAATTGGGATTAAGCCTGAATTAATAGAAGCATTTGAGGTGGCTACACCAGTAGGAGATTCTCTTGTGGTGAAACAAGTATATAGAAATTGCCCGGTTAATGTATATAGTCATCGTACCTTGGCTGATTTGATAGAATTGGATATGGTGGAATTTGATGTTATTATGGGTATGGATTGGTTAGCTTCATGTCGTGCCAATGTAGACTGTAGAAATAAAGTAGTTCGGTTCCAGTTTCCGGGTGAATCAATTGTTGAGTGGACAGGAAACACGGCGTCGCCGAAGGGTAGGTTTATTTCATACCTTAAGGCAAGGAAAATGATCAGGAAGGGATGTATTTATCATTTAGTCCGCGTGCATGATCTGGAAGCAGAGGTGCCAACTCTTCAGTCGGTACCCGTGGTTAATGAATATCCGGATGTGTTTCCAGATGAACTTCCAGGTCTTCCTCCCGAACGGGAGATAGAGTTCACGATAGACATGCCACCAGATACTCAGCCTATTTCTATTCCCCCATATAGAATGGCACCCGCGGAATTAAAGGAGCTAAAGGAGCAACTGAAGGATTTGCTGGAAAAAGGCTTCATTAGGCCCAGTACATCACCATGGGGAGCGCCGGTATTATTTGTTAAAAAGAAAGATGGATCGCTGCGAATGTGCATTGACTATAGGCAGCTGAACAAGGTAACAATTAAGAATAGATATCCCCTCCCCAGGATTGATGATTTGTTTGACCAGTTGCAGGGTGCTAAATGCTTTTCGAAGATAGACCTACGGTCAGGCTACCATCAGGTACGGGTAAGAGAAGCAGATATCCCAAAGACCGCATTCAGAACCCGATACGGACATTATGAATTCAGAGTGATGTCTTTTGGGTTGACAAATGCTCCAGCGGTGTTTATGGACTTGATGAACCGAGTGTTCAAACCATTTCTAGATTTGTTCGTGATTGTATTTATTGATGATATTTTGATCTATTCACGATCAGAAAAGGAACATGCAGATCATTTACGGGCAGTACTGGGAATACTCCAACACCAGAAATTATACGCTAAATTTTCTAAATGTGAATTTTGGTTAACTTCAGTGGCTTTTCTGGGGCATATTATTGGGATTGATGGTATTCGCGTAGATACACAGAAGATTGAGGCCGTGAAGGCATGGCCAAGACCTACAACTCCTACGGAGGTACGTAGCTTTTTGGGATTAGCAGGATATTATAGAAGGTTCGTAGAACGGTTTGCTTCCATTTCGGCGCCTTTAACAAGACTGACTCAAAAGGCGGCTAAGTTCCAGTGGACTGATTCTTGTGAACGGAGCTTTCAGTTGTTAAAAGAAAAATTGACTACAGCTCCTGTTCTAACCCTTCCAGAAGGACCCAATGGCCTTGTTATTTATTGTGATGCTTCCGGTATTGGACTTGGATGTGTATTGATGCAACATGGTAAAGTTATAGCTTATGCCTCCCGACAGCTCAGAAAACATGAAAAGAATTATCCAACTCATGACTTGGAATTAGCAGCGGTGATTCATGCCTTAAAAATATGGAGGCACTATTTATATGGTGTGCATGTGGATATTTATACAGATCACAAAAGCCTCCAGTATATCTTCAAACAAAAGGAATTGAACTTACGGCAGAGAAGGTGGTTGGAATTGCTGAAAGATTATGATGTCGACATCTTATACCACCCTGGGAAAGCGAATGTGGTGGCGGATGCGCTCAGCCGTAAATCAATGGGTAGCTTAGCAGAGGTACGACCGGGACAGAAGGAAATGATCCGTGAGATCTGTCAACTTGCCAGTCTTGGAGTCCGCTTAGTTGATTCAGGTGAGGACGGGGTTTCTGTTCGAGGAATTGCTGAATCCTCCATCATGGAGGAAGTAAAGCGATATCAATACCAGGACCCTGTTCTAACGAAGTATAGAGATGAAATTCTCCAAAATAAAAAGACTGCATTTGACCTTACGGCCGGTGGGATATTACGATACCAAGGCAGAGTCTGTGTACCGGAGGTTGCAGGACTACGACAGCAAGTACTAGGAGAGGCACATTACGCTCGCTATTCTATTCATCCAGGGTCAACCAAGATGTATCACGACCTCAGATGTCTGTATTGGTGGGATGGTATGAAAAGAGATATAGCAGAGTTCGTAGCCCAATGCCCAAACTGCCAACAAGTTAAAGTTGAACATCAGAAACCGGGTGGGCTACTACAGGAGATGGAGATTCCAACTTGGAAATGGGAAGCGATTAATATGGACTTTATTACAGGTTTGCCTCGGACTCTTCGAAAGCAGGATTCCATATGGGTTATCGTGGATAGGCTGACAAAATCAGCCCACTTCCTTCCAGTCCGGACCACTTACTCAGCCGAGGACTATGCAAAGTTGTACATTAAGGAAATAGTACGACTTCATGGAGTTCCCACATCTATTATTTCAGACAGAGGAGCTCAATTCACAGCCCACTTTTGGAAGTCATTCCAGGAAGGCTTGGGGACACAGGTAAGCCTTAGTACAGCATTTCATCCTCAAACTGATGGGCAAGCGGAGCGTACGATTCAAACGTTAGAGGACATGTTGCGGGCCTGCATAATTGACTTCAAAGGTAGCTGGGATGATCATGTACCCCTTATTGAGTTTGCCTACAATAACAGTTATCACTCTAGCATCCAGATGGCGCCGTATGAGGCTTTATACGGCAGGAAGTGCAGATCGCCTATCGGTTGGTTTGAGGTTGGTGAAACACAACTAATAGGCCCAGACATGGTCCAGCAGGCGGTAGATAAAGTAAGGCTTATTCGGGAAAGATTATTAGCAGCCCAGAGTCGACAAAAATCATATGCAGATAATCGACGTCGACCCTTGGAATTTCAAGTAGGTGATTGGGTGTTCTTAAAAGTATCACCCATGAAAGGGGTAATGAGGTTCGGCAAGAAAGGGAAGCTGAGTCCAAGATACATTGGGCCTTACCTAATTCTTCGCCGAATAGGCAAAGTGGCGTACGAACTAAACTTACCAGCGGATCTAGAAGCTGTACATCCAGTCTTCCACGTGTCAATGCTTCGTAAATGTGTGGGTGATCCATCCCGGGTACATCCCGTAGACGATATCCAGGTCACAGAGGAGTTAGCCTATGAAGAACAACCTATCGCCATCCTGGATCGGCAAATCAGAAGACTGCGGACTAAGGACGTAGCCTCTGTCAAGGTGTTGTGGCGAAATAAGAATCGGGAAGAAATGACCTGGGAAGCTGAGGAGGACATGAAAAACAAATATCCATACTTATTTTCGACACCTACAGGTAACCCCAACTCTTAGAACTGGTATATTAGTTATTTAGATAAAAATGTATGTTATCATAGTAGAAGAAGACCTCCCTATAATTGGCATAAAGTCTTAAGAAAAGTTTTATTCAACATTCGGGGACGAATGTTCTAAAGGGGGGAAGGATGTTACACCCCACATTCTTGAACTCGAAAGGTTCCTAAAGCTACTTAAAAGCTATCATGTGATCCGCCTAAGTTACGACACTATTAAACAATTCTAAGAAGGGAAAATGTGACACCCCATAGTAGGGAAGATTGGAGATAAGGTCAAGAGAAGTCGGAGGAAGTTGGAGGCCAAGCGATGAGTCGTAGGACCTGATTTGCTTACGTACGCCTCTAACTTAGAAGTTTACTTACCTAAAGCTATTTGAGTACACCCCAAGCTTCCATAGCATGAATGACATAGGCTCTTAAACTAAGACGAGATTACGAACCCACGTGGAAGAAAAAAAAATTTCGTGGGGCAGCCAATAGGAGAGTGACACGTGGCAGCCCTAAGCAAGCAGGTGACCCACCTACTTGGGGTCAAGTAGGTGACCCACCTGCTTGGGGGAGGTGGACCCCGCTGCCATGTGGCAGCACCCCATTGGCCGCATGGTTGAGGTGGCCCAATGATGGCCTGACACGTGTCACCCTTAGGGGCTGACACGTGTCACCTTATATATATTAATATGTGATGCTTCAGCTGTAACATATCCTAAAACAGTAGCTGAACTTAGAAAAAAATACGTAGAAGAGAGAAAAAGAGGCAGCTTTGGTTCTTGAAATTTTAAGGTAAGTTTCTCAACTTTCTTCCGTGAATTAATTATATACGGTGTATATTAAGTACGTGGATACGTATATATGTGTTTTAAGACGTTTATGGAACTGAAACTCCAGCGTTGCAACTGAAATTTGGAAGGAAAAAAAAAGAGAAAACGTGAAAAGGGGCAAGGGAGAGGGTTACGGATTTGGCCCTTGTTAGGTAAGCTTCCGGGTTTCGTTCCGTGAATTAATTATTTGACGTGTCCCTAAGTTGTATATTAGTGTTTTATAACCTAAAAATTTAATTCGGGGCAGCGAGGAAGTACCACAAGCAGCCCGCTCAATTTCAGCAAATTGAAGAAGTTCCGAGACACAATTTCGGCTAGTTTTAACCAATTTCGGGAAAGGTAAGTCCTTCCCCTTTAATTTGAAGTTTATGATGTTAAATTGGAGTGTATTATACACCTTATTATCTGGTGGAAGTTGGGTAAAATGCTTCAAAAGTTCGACGTTCGAAATAAGCGAAATTGGAATCGCTATAGTTAATTGTAATCGAATAATGCCTCGTACTTGTGGTATGTGACTGCTGGTCGTGTGATGAGTTGTTAGGGTGCTGGAATGTGTGTTGCTAAGGGCGTGGGTGGCTGCTGATTTCAGCCACACGACCCTCCGCTTTGCAATTAAAAATTTCGCGAAAGAAAGATTAAAAACTCTAGTTTTGGTATTTTAGTGTGGAGTGAATTGTTGGGAATTTATATGGTGTAATGTTGTCGTAATATGTATATGTATGGGCTGCTGGTTATGTTGTTGGTTAGCTGCAGGTGTTAAGGACATGGTTTTGGATTTGGATAGGGCACGTTATAGGGGAGGTGCTGCCCGATTTTTTGTTAACTTCTTAAACTGGTTAAGGAACTAGTCGAGGGTGCGAGCGAGGGGACGAGCTCTATGAATACTCGTAGGTAGTCTAAGTTGCTGAAAAGTCTAAGGTTGTTAATACTTACCTTACTTCCATGTTAAATAGGTTTCGAAGACAACGACGTGGACACGATTACGGAAAATCCATAAGAGGTAGGTAAAGCCTATTCTTTCTCTTCTTTTGGCATGTCGTAGAGGTAAGTAAAGAATGATGTGATCTCTGAAGTAATTCCATTTCTAAGTGTCTTTTATTCACTTCTGGGTAATGAACTTTTATAACAGTTAAGCTACTTTCCTTGAGCCTTACCTATACTAAGGATTTAATGAATATACGGGCTCCTAGTTGTAAGGACTATATAACAACATGCATTCTGGAGTCCTTAAGCAGTTAGCATTATCTTAGTACGTGACTAAGGACCCCGAAACACTAACTAGTATAGCCCCTAATGGCATTTAAAGGGCATTTAAGGTGATTACATTACAATTCTGATTCTCAGACAATAGCTAAATTTTCTTCTACAATTGAGTCTTCGATAATGATTTAAATTGCATATAGTTGCTCATTAATCTACTCGTGTATACTGTGACCCATCTTTCCCTGAGTCCCGGGCCAGGATATGTTCTCGTGCGCAACTCACTGCATTATTCCTCGAGTCCCTCACTAGAGGGCCGGGATACGTGTATATATATATATATGATGATATGTGGTAATAAGGTGGTGATGGCATTGGGCTGTGATGATATTACAGAGGTATCCACCGGACCCCTGATAGGGCCGGCTATACGATATAATTTGAACATGCATATTTTGATACTTCACAGGTTACAGGTATAAGTTTTCATATGATATGTTATCCCCTGCTTCGCTGTTTCAGATATGTGTTCAGTTATTCCATATTATGTTTTACATACTCAGTACATATGTCGTACTGACCCCCTTCTCTGGGGGGCTGCGTTCATGCCCGCAGGTACAGGTACACAGTTTGGGGATCCGCCAGCATAGGAGTCCCAGTCAGCAGTCCAGAAGTGCTCCATTGTGCTGGAGCCTGATTTGGTACTAAACGTGGTGTATATATTTGTTTGGTTATGGGTACGGTGGGGGCCCTGTCCCGCCTTATGTCACTGTTTTCTTACTCTTAGAGGTCTGTGGATACGTATGTGGGTTGTGCCTGTATATGAGTGGGATCTGAGTTATATATATATGTATGTATAGCTGTACTGATATGACCTGTGATTTTGGGCGTTCCCTGTATTGTGGCAGCCTTGTCGGCTTGTATGTTTTTATATACATTGATGCATTTTGAGTATAAACAGGAGACAGGTTATGTATAGGTAGCAGGGGTATGCGTGTGTGCCCGGTTTGGGCACCCGTCACGGCCTACGGGGTTGGGTCGTGACAGGAAAAAAGAAATAGGCTTTACATGTACTAGTTTTCATCACATAGAAGACAAAAAGGCAATGACTCAGCTATTGCAGAAGTTCTAATACCAAGAAGTAAACAAGAGTCTCGACTCATACTCAGAGCTTTACGAATGGATTGAATCCCAAATATCGTATATATATCATTCATAACTTATATCTAAGACATGCCAAAAGAAAAGAAGAATAGTTCTACATATCTATTCCAAAAACACGCCAAAGGAAAGCTTCACATACCTTGTATGGACTTCTCTTAATCACGTCCACATCATTGTCCTCAAAACCTATTTAACATGGAAGTAATGTAAGTATTAACAACCTTGGACTTTTCAGCAACTTAGACTACCCACGAGTATTCATAACATTCATCCCTTCGCTCGCCTTCTCGGCTAGTTCCTTAACTAGTTAGGATGTTAACGAAAATCGGGCAGCACCTCCCCTATAATGTGCCCTATCCGAAATCCCAACCATGTCCTTAGAACCTGCAGCCAACCAACAATGTAACCAGCAGCCCATACATATACATATTATGACCAAAATTACAGAATATAAACCCCCAACAATTCATTCGAAACTAAGATACAAAAACTAGAGTTTTTAATCTTTCTTTCGCGAATTCTTTAATTGCAAAGCCTGTGGCTGCAACCAGCAGCTCCCACACCTCATTTAGATAAATTTTATACCCTGCAACACGCCACAACACAACCAGCAGCAGCCCCTACGCGTACAACACTTTATTTCGACAACAACTTAACTATAGCGATTCTAAATTCGTTTATTTCGAACGCCGAACTTTTCAAACCTTTTCCCCAACTTCCAGCAGCTCCTAAGGTGTGTAATACACCATAATTTAACATCATAAACTTCAAATTAGAGGGTAAGAACTTACCTTTCCCGAAATTGGCTAGAACTCGCCAAAATCGCGCCTCGGAAATATTTTCATCATGCTGTAACGTCGTGGCAGCTTGCTGTCCGTTTTTTGCTGCATCAAATCCTAATTTTGTACTACTAATACTTCCATATCATTGTAGTATACGCTAATTAATTAATTTACGGAACGAAAATGGGACTTACCTATTTTTTTCCCAAGCCGTCGCAATTTTTTTCTCCTTAGCTTTAGGGTTCTTTGTTCACGTTTCTGCTGGAAATGTTGGTGAACAAGCTGAAGTTTGAGATGTATATCATACATATATGTGGTCCCAAGGGGTGACACGTGTCAGCCCCTAAGGATGACACGTGTCAAGCCATGATTGGCCACCGTGTCATGCTGCCAATTAGGGGCTGCCACGTGGAAGCGGGGTCCACCTCCCCAAGCAGCTGCATCACCTACTTGAACCTAAGTAGGTGCATCACCTGCTTGCTTGAGGTGCTGCCACGTGTCGCTCCTCCATTGGCTGCCACGCGTCGTCTTTTTCCCTTCCTCGCGGGTTCGTAATTTTGTCTCACTTTAAGAGCCTATGTAATCCGTACTACGTAAGCTTGATATATCCTTAAGCAACTTAAGTGTATAAGACTCTTAACTTAGTGCCTTACGTAGGTAAATCGAGTCCTACGACTCATTTCTTAGTCTCCAACTCTTTCCGGATTCTTATGACTCTATCTCCAACCTCCCTTCTCGCGAGGTATCACAATCTTCTTTCCTTAGAGTTGTTTGATAGTGTCGTAGCTTATCCGTCTCACATGATAGTGTCTAAGAAACTTAAGAAGACGTTCCGAGCTCAAGAGTGCGGGGTGTAACAATAACAGTATAAACTAGTAGAATATCATGAGCATCCATATACAATTAGATCACTGCCTGAACTCAATAGAATAATCAAAATGAACCATCATTTGAAAAGCAAGATAGTAGTCATCTCAAGTACCTTTTGAATGTCACTATGGACCATATCAAATAGCGCCTCAAGAATCATAGACATGTATCAAGATAATGCGAAACGACTTATGGAATCAGAGATATTTGTCATTATAGAGTCTTTAGGAATATGAGCTTATACATCAACTACTATTCAACATATAGAAGGCTCGAGGGCAGTATCTCAATTACTTTAAGAGTTTTAACATCCAGAAGTGAATAAGGATCATGAATCTTGTTCAGAAATTATGAATGGAATTACCCCAAAGCTCATACCATTCATCACTTACGTCTAAGATATGCCAAAAGAAAGAAGGGAAAGACTTTACATACCTTCAGAACTTATTTGCAACACAACATGCATACGCTGCCCAGTAGTGTCTCAACCTATATTAAGACGTCAAGAACTATGGTTAAGCTACAGAAAGGTTTGAAAATGCACTCCAACATTAGCAGTTCATTTCTAGAAAATTAGGCGACATTTCCCTTATATTCAAATAAACTACATAACAACCAAGTCAACATCAACAACCACACATTCAAGTTCTATATTAAAGTTAGCCAAGGAAAGATTCAAGAATGTTCCAAAACAGCCCGCACATTATTCCAAATCAGCCTACACATTACGCCATTCCATAATTTTTAACATAACGACTATAACCTAATCAAGTTACTCTTAATAATCTATATCCACAAAATTTCATCAGATGACATTATAACAATCAAACAATTACAACAACACTATAGCTTTAACTACTCTTAGTCCTTCAATTCAACAAGAACAACAACATAACCAACCTAGATCATTCTCAGTATAATATAATTATAACTTTAAATATCAAATTCCTTCACTTTTATCATATAACCAATGGCAACAACAACTCCAACATTAATCGAAATTAATACATCATCTTTAGATTAAAATAGCCCCAACAATTATAACCATACAATGTATAATCGTAACCACACTTAATTTTTTAATTCAACACAAACAATCATACGTTACAATTATAACTCCAACTTGAAATATCAAATTCTTCCATTTTCATTATATAACTCATGACAACAACAACAAAAATATTAATTAAAATTGATTCACCATTTACAAATGAAATAACCCCTACACGGCTTTAACAAATTTCCAACACCAACATACATAATTGTAAACCTCCAATTCATGTTTACACATTCACAACACGTTCAAATTCATCCTAAAACATATAGAAAATGAATACTTCTTACCTTAACAACTTGGCTTCACAACTTGACAGAAATATTTGGATTGTATGTTAGGTCTTCTTGCTGCATCAATGATTAATTAATGTTGTTAATCACCTCTAATTGATTGAAAATACCTTATAAAAACAGTGTGGAGATCGGAATTTGGGAGCTTGCTTGCTTAGCCATGGCCTTGAGTTTCCATGGCTTCAACTCTCTTTCTTTTTCTCTATATTTTCCTCAAAGAAGAATAAGCTAAAATGAGCTCTTAGCCATTAATTTTTAACTATATATACAGCCCCTAAGAGTGGCACATGTCCATCCTTGACATGTGTCCCATGGTCATCCATGGCAGCCCCTTTGAGTGACACGTGTTTAGCTTTGACATGTGTCCATTGTGGATATGTATTCTACTATCATCCACCCTCCAATCACATTCTGGGACCCACTTAATGGTCTAATTAACTTAATTAATCCCAATTAATCCCAAATCCCCACTTAATGATCTAGACTAAATAAAATTTATAACCAATTCGTGTATTAATTAAAATTGGGAACAAGAATCTCTATCTCGCTTCCCGGAATAGTCTTGTAAATTACTTTAAGAAAGTAGTTGCATCACCTACTTGTCTTTTTTTAATTTCAATGCAGTCCATACATTCTAAGTAGGTGCATCACCTACTTGAAGTAGGTGCATCACGTACTTGTTCTTTTTAGTAGGTTAGAAATTAGTCTTACCTTAAGAACATGTGTCATCCTTGCTACTTAAGATAGATGTGTACTGAAGTAGCATAATTATGTAAGACATTCAAACCAGTAGTAGCTTAAACAAGTAAGTCATTTACTGTGACAAATTGTTTGGCCTCGAACCCCTTCCAAATCCTTCCAAACCTATTTCAAACCATCATTACTATTACACCCCACACTCTCGAGCTCAGAATGTCTCTTAAGTTCCTTAGAAATTATCATGTGAGTTGGATAAGCTACAACACTATTAAATAACTCTAAGGAAGAGAGAATGTGTTACCCCATAATAGAGAAGGTTGGAAATAGATTCATAAGAATCCGGAAGGAATTGGAGGCCAAATAATGAGTTGTAGGAGTCGATTTACCTACGTAAGCTACCAACTTAGAGGTCTTACATATTTGAGCTACTTGAGGATATACTAAGCTTACGTAGCATGGATTACATAGTCTCCTAAAATAAGACGAGATTATGAACCCACGAGGAAGGAGAAAAGACGACACGTGGCAGCCAATGGAGAAGTGACATGTGGAAGCACCTCAAGCAAGCAGGTGACCCACCTGCTTGGGGTCAAGTCAGTGACCCACCTACTTGGGGGAGGTGGGCCCCACTGCCACGTGGCAACCCCTCCTTTAATGCATAGATACGGTGGCCCAATAGGGGCTGGACACATGTCCCCCTTAGGGGCTGACATGTGTTGCCTCTTAGGACCACATATATGTATATATATGTAACATATACTTCAGTTCCTGCACCTAAATCTACAGCAAAACAAAGAAAACAAACCCTAAACTTGGAGAGAAAAGTGTGGCGGCTAGGAGGAAAAAAATAGGTAAGTTCTAATTTCGTTCCGTAAATTAATTATCCAGTGTATACCACGATGATATAGAGGTATTAGAAGTATAAATTCATGACTTGGTGCAGCCAAAATGAACAACAAACAGTCCATACAGTTTTAGCGCTACTAGAGAAGTTTCGAGGTGAGTTTTGGCTAATTTTGGGTAAGGTAAGACTTTTCCTTTAAATTTGGACTTTATGGAGTTTTATGTAGGTTATTATATACCTTTTATACTGCTGGAAGTATAAAAAAGGTCGTGGAAATGCTCGACAATAGAAACAATCGAAAGTGAAGTCGTCGTAGTTAAATTGTAGTCGAAAGGGGGTATTGTGCATGTGGTGTGATGCTGTAGGTGTGTGGTGATGTGTTGCAGGGACTAAATGTATTTTAAAAGGGGTGTGGTACTTCTGGTTGCAGCCACACGACCCCTCGTGTTGTATAATTAAAGGTTTTGCGAAACAAAGACTAGAAACCCTATTTTGGTATTATAATTTTCAGCAAGTTGGGTGGAGGTTATATTGTGTAATGTTCCCATGTTTTACTTGTATATGAGCTGCAGGTTATTGTTGTTGGTTGGATGTAGTGATTAGGTATGTAATTGGGAATTCAGATAGGGTATATTATAGAGGAGATGCTGCCCAATTTCTGGTGATACTTTAAACAAGTTAAGGAACTAGTCGAAGAGGCGAGCGAGGAAATGAGTTATGTGAATACTAAGGTGCAATCGAAGGCGCTTAAAAGTTTAAGTTTGATGATACTCGCCTTGCTTCCATGTTAAATAGGTTTGGATGACGACGTCGTGGATGTGATTAAGATAAGTCCATACGAGGTATGTGAAGCTTTCTTTTGGCGTGTTTTTGAAATAAGTATGTAGAGCTATCTTTCTTTTATTTTGGCATGTTAGATGTAAGTTATGAATGATATGTATATGATATTTGTGATTCAATCCATTCATAAAGCCCTGAATATAAGTCGAAACTCTCGTTTACTTTTTGATGTTAGAACTCCTGCAATAGCTGGGTTGTTGCCTTTAAGTCTTCTGTGTGATGAAAAGTAGTACATGTAAAGCCTATCTTTTCTTTCCTTTAGAATGCCTTAATTTTAAGTAAAATGATATATGATATGGGTTTATAGGTAATTCCATTTATGAGCTCTGAGTGTAACTCGTGACTTGTAGTCACTTCTGAACATTAAGAGTCTAAAAGTAGTCAAACTACTATTCTTGAGCCGACTATATAATGAACAGTAAGTGGAGGTACCAGCTCCTTTTTTTAAAGGCTCTGAAATGATAAATGCATCTGATTGCATAAGTTGAGTCTTTGACTAGACAAATTGTGTTTCTGTTTGCATAGACTATATTTCTGATTGCATAAATTGTGTGGCATTATCTTGATGCATGTCTGTGATCCCTGAAGCTCCAACTGATGTAAGCCCTAATGACATCTAAAAGGGTACCTCGGATAATTATTCCCCTTTTCTTCAGGTGATAGTTCACTTGACAGTTACATCGAGTCTCAAATAATGACTTAGTTGCATATGGTTTCTCACTACTCTACTCATACATACTGTAACCCATCCTTTCTCGAGTCCCACGATGGGCCGAGAACGTTATCGTGCAGAGTTTTACTACTTCTTTCACCATGTCCTGGGCCGAATGTGTATAGATCCACGCATGAGGAGACGATTCCATATGTGAGGTATGATATATGTTATATGTTATGATGATATGATTATTTACTGAGTCTCGGGCCGGCTGTAATATGATGGTATATATGGCGAAATTAGGAAAGAACACTACGTCCCTCCTTAGAGGGTCAGATAGAGTATGTATATTATGATGGTACGCTATAGAAGTACACCACTCTATTCACCGAGTCCCTCACTAGAGGGTCGGATACCTTATGTAGGCATGCATATGAGATTAGAGTGATACATTTGTGACCCCGAGCCCCATAGTGAATCGGATGTAATATGATGACATACATAATAAGATTATACCATATACAATGATGTGATGAAATAAAATGCATGATGATACGATGACATGTGAATATGAGGAAATGATCATGACATCGAGTTCACTAGAGGGCTGGGCACATCATATGATTATGTATATGATTACATGTCCTAAGGTACAGGTACCGTAAATCGTTAAATTATTATACTTGTCCCCTGCAACCCTATTTCAATTATGGTCTCAGTTATGATGTGTTATGCTTTACATACTCAGTACATATATCATATAGACCCTCATTTTCTTGGAGGGCTGCATTTTATGCCCACAGGTACATGTGTTCAGTTTGGAGATCCGTCAGCTTAGTATTTCCCCTCAGCTATGTTGGAAGTGCTCCACTATTCTGGAGCCTAATTTTTGACACTGGTCATGTAATATGTATATATTTGTATATTTAGGGGTACGACGAGGGCCTTGTCCCACCATATGATGCAGTTATTACTCTTAAAGGTCTGTAGACATGTGTATGTGGGTTGCTTGTATGTTTATTTCAATTGTACTCATATGACTTATTGCAAATATTTTCCTTGTATGGTAGCCTCGTCGGCTCGCGTGCCCTTTCCTGTTATGATACAGGTGAATGAGGCTACAGGTTTATGAAAATTGTTTTTGACCCATTGGAGTTGTGTATAGTATTACATCACACACGGTACAACTTAAGTTTAGCTGATAGGTACGTATACGGCAGTCCAGGTTGGACCCCAGTCGCGGCCTACGGGGTTGGGTCGTGACAACTACTTCACATAGAACTAGTATATGCAAGATATGGGGCGCTCCATTCTCTCTTCCTTAGGAATATTTGTTAACTTCATAGATAACATGAATTACATGGCAGCTTTAAAGAAGCTTAAAAATATTCCCATTCAAAAAAGTATGGGATATAACATCCTTCGCCCCTTTAGAACATTCGTCCTCGAATGTTAACTAGCCTCATAAAGTCTTACAAGGATTTTGGGAAGTCTTTGTAATAGTTATCACATATAGTTTTTTTATTAATCGATATAACACATTTAGGGGTTTAGAGTACCTATGGGTATAGGGATAAAGTGAGGATACTTATTCTTCATCTCTTCTTTAGCTTTCTAGGTCATTTCTTCTCTATTGTTGTTTCGGCACAATACTTTGACAAAAGCCACGTCCTTGGTATGTAACCTTCTGACTTGGCGATCAAGAGTAGCTATAGGGTTTTCCTTATAAGATAGCTCCTCTGTCACTTAGACATCATCCACGGAGAATATTTTAGAAGGATCACCTATATATTTAAGAAGCATTGACATATGAAAGACTGGGTGCACTTCTTCCAAATCAGATGGTAGTTCTAACTCATTGGCAAACTTGCCCACCCTATGAATAATCTGATAAGGCCCAATGTACCTCAGGCTAAGTTTTCCTTTCTTGCCAAACCTCATTATACCTTTTATCGGTGATACCTTCAAGAACACCCAATCCCCAAATTCTAATTTTAAGTGTCGACGTCGATTATCTTCGTATGACTTCTATCAACTCTGGGCTTCTAATAATCACTTTTGAATAAGTTTCACTTTATTCACAGCTTGCTGAATCATGTATGGGCCTATTGGTTTAGTCTCATAAACCTTAAATCAACTAGTAGGTGACCTACAATTCCTGCCTTACAAATCTTCATACATGCCATCTGGATGCTAGAATGATAGCTGTTATTGTAGGAATACTCGATAAATAGCAAATGATCATCCCAGCTACCCCTGAAATCAATAACATAGGCCCATAACATATCTTGTAGTGTCTGAATGGTACGCTTGGCTTATTCATCATTCTGAGGGCGAAATATTGTGCTGAGACTCACTTGTGTCACCAATCCCTCCTGGAGGATCTCCAAAAGTTAACTGTAAATTGGACTCCTCTATATGAGATAATAGATGTTGGAACCCCGTGAAGTCTTACTATCTCCTTTATATATAACCTCATATAGTCCTCGTATGAATATGTAGTCCTAACTAGAAGAAAATGGGTTGATTTTGTCAGCCTATCTACAATAACCCATATAGAATTATACTTTCCTAGAGCGCGAGGTAAGCCTGTAATGAAGTTCATATTCTGAAATCTTCAGTCTCATGTATTACCTTTCTATTGCTTTAAAAGACTTTAACTGTCACTCTACTTTTTAGCTCTTAATCTCAATCCTTAGGGTTGGCTATAAAGTAATGTTCGAGTTCCCCCATATAATAACTTTACATAGCTACTTTGTGTTCCGTCTATCATTAACTGGTATAATTTTGAAAGTATTTGACATATAAGTTCACCATGTTTTAGTAACCATCTAATTTTATTCATCTTGCTTAAACTATTTTATAATTCCCTTAACCCAACTTGTAACACTATAGATACATTATCTCGTGTTATTTCTTTAGCTTTAATTCAGACTCTTCTAGCGCCACTTTACTCATATTTTTCTGTTAATTTTCTGTCAAACGTTATATTGCAATCTTTACAAGAATATTCGAAGGCGCTCAACTTAGCCCAAGAAATACCTTAGCGTCGTCCCTCTAGTCTTCATTCTTTACCTTGCCTTCTCCTCACTTATCTTACAATCGGTATTGGGATAGATCTTTGGTCCAACCATGGCCATGTTTTATTTTCCCTTAGTACTAATTTTATCCCAGTAATTTGGCTTAACCCATCTTTGCATCTCTCTGTAACGTACCCAAAATATCATAACTGCATTATCATTATTGAACCATTACTCCTCTTATCATGTACTCACTCACTTGGTCTCATTCTTAACGTACAAACATTCGTAGGTTGCATAACCATTCTGGCTTCTATTTAATTGTTGTTGGCTTTCAGATCTTAATAACTTATTTCAGCAAGGGATAATATTTGAAGTTTAAGCATCCATATCAAATATATTATAGTGTCAATTATTTCCATCTTGCAATTGCAATTCTCGTACCCGCTTCCCTCCTTAAGGGTGTACTTATACCATTACCCATTTATACTTTGCTTTATGTCCCTATTTCCAATCTCAAATTCATCCAATCTTTTTTTCCAACCCACTTGGTACTATACCATATCCATATCTTTATTTATAATTTATAATTTGATTATCCACGTACGAAACCTTGATTAAATCACGAAGCGACGAGACCCTTTCCATATATAGTGCAAAATTTCATCTAATAATATGTACTCGAGTAATGCGACCAATGTAACAACTCACCAAGGTCACATTCCACTCATTCCCATCAATAGTTAATTAGTACTTGTAGTCGTTCCAATCTCACTTAGGCAGCACTTATATTCCGACGATAAGAGTCTAAAATTTTCTTGAAATAGTATCTTTAGTATTTCACTATTTTTGAGGTGAAGTCGTGTTCATGTAGTACCTATTTATGCCTTATGCCTTTCTACCCTTATTGTGTATCCAACACATGCTTCTAACTTACTTAACAACATACCAAGTTCGCCTCAATAATGGTCTTACCTTATCACCATGTCGTCGTACTACACCTTTAAGTTCATAATTATATATTCCCCTTTTGTTCCATACTAGTATTCAATTAATTACGTCTATCTTGGGTGCTTCCGTTAGAATTTCCTTATCATTTCTCCCATCTATGTCTATCTTTTATTCACATAAGGAATCTTATGCTACCTATGAATCATTCAGAACACATTACTTTCGCATAATCCTTTTTCTCATTTCCAAAATGCATTTTGTTCATCTATCTTTATTCGTGTCATACAAGTCATTTCCTAGCACCCATTCTACCTCATTGCTCATCTATCTACAACTTGGTCTTTCGCAGTTCCATCACCTTTAGTATCCGTATCCTCGGCTACACATGTCATGACTTATTGCTACACTGTTATTTCACTTTCTTCTTATTTCCTCCTTTCTGTTACTCTTTCTTTCCTTGTGCTCGCTATCATTTCCGTTATCATATAACTTTTATTCAAAACTTTCCCTACAGAATTTGATAAGTCTTCCTTATTTATTCTATAGATCACTTTTCCGTTTGACACTTACCTTTATATTCTAGTCACATGGACCACATCATATATTTGGCCACTTTCTCAGTAGGCTTTACTAATTTCCATAATGATCCTCATTATATTCACATTATATCCTGTTCATAGTCAATCCCATAGTATAACACTTCTCAACCTTTTTCACGATTCTTACTATGAGTTAATTACACATGGTGAAGTAAGCGTATTTAAACTTTTACCCTTCCTAGTCAGTCTTATCCTTAATATCTAACAAGCTGTCTTATTAATACATTCATATCCTTCACAATTCTTTTTCCCCTATACTCTTGTCTTAATCATACTATTACTTCTTTTAACTATAACTCGTCACAATTTATCCATACTTATCAATTCAATTAGTACCTTAATATAACACTCTATCATGATTTGCCAGCCTTTTATAAATCATCTCTTAGTATTACAAATCCTGTCCAAATTCTTTGTTACCCTATCGATATCGACTTACTATTACCATTTATTTAGCAGTTAACTTATTTCTCGAGGTCATCCATACTCGCTGCTTAGTCAAATCTTATCATTTCGGTGGGCATGGCCTTTCAAGACATATTACAAACCTATATCTCATTCTCTTTTTATTTCTAAGAAAATTTTGGCAAAGTTTCCTCTATCTTTCTTACTATCTCAAAACCTACATGCAGGAAATACTAACAACATCTCACAGGGCTGACATATATATATATATATACTCTATATCATATCACATCCACACAGGGCTCCCAATATCAGCAACGGTATGAAAATGATGAATTTACCTCGTATATTCATCTCAAACTACACCTGTTATATTTTCCTATTTACTTCTCTTTCGATCTTCAACCTTACATTTCAATCATACTTCAGTACCTTATCCGACATATATCTTTCGTACCGGTGCTTACCTACGTACTTTGTAACTTCCAACATCTTCAATCACTTTCTTCTATTGGTGTCGTCTTTTCTACTGCAATCAAAGGTTAGTATAAGAAATCTCATTTCCTATGGCTCGGCTCTATCACATGATCTTAGATATAAAAGAAAGGTAACATCCTAAATGTCCTGTAGCCTCATATTTATAGATATGGTGCAAAATACACCAATAAACAAAACTCTACTAGAAATAGTCTATAGATACTCCGAGAATGAATTGTTCTGATACAACTTTTTGCAAAACCCAACCCCATAGGCAGTGACTAGTCCCGAGTTGGGAACTTGCGTACATATCTGTTAGACATCATCAAACTGAAACCAAACACAATATGGAGGCTTTGTGAAAATAGGAATTCATCTTAAGTGTTACATACATGTATCAGGGTAACCTATTTTCTGAGCAATCACAATCAATTAAAACCTCATAATACATGAGCTGACAAGGCTTTTCACTACATACAACATCCCAAAATATAAGTCATATATGCATAACCGAACACATATAGACATAACCCACACATATGTCTATAGACCTCTAAGAGTATAAACAATATCATATGGCAGGATAGGGCCCCACCATACCCTTGAATTAAACATATATATACATAAAAATGGGTCTATACCAAAAGTCTAGGCTCTGAAACAAAGGAGCACTCCAAGATAGATGAATAGGAATCCTAGGCTGGCGGATCACTAAAGCTAGTACTTGTACCTGCGGGCATGAAACACAGCCCCCCGAGGAAGAGGGTCAGTACAAGATATGTACTGAGTATGTAAAGCATGAAATACCATAGGAAAGATCATAACTGAAGTAGAGAGCCCAAGAGACAAGTATGATAATCAAGAACTCACTGCACCTGTGCCTTACGAAGCAAATCATGCATATCATTATATATACCATACCCGACCCATTATGGGATTTGGTGCCTTAATCGTATCATCATATACATATACTATACCATACCCAGCCCTCTAATAAGGGACTCAGTGAACAAAGTCGTATCATCATGTTATCATATCATCATATACATATACTATACTATACTCAACCCTCTAATGAGGGACTCGGTGAAGATGTAATAAAGTTGTGTCGGATAACATACTCGGCTCGAGAAGGTTTCAAAATGTACTCCAACGTTAGCAGCACATTTCTAGAAAATTAGGCAAAATTTCCCTGATATTCAAACCAACTACATAACAACCAAGTCAACATCATCAACCACACATTTAAGTGCTATATTAAAGTTAGCCAAGGCAAGATTCAAGAATGTTACAAAACAACTTCCCAACTTGGTTGAAATATGTGGTCTTCTTTCTACCCCAATGATTAATTTACGTTGTTAATCAGCCCTAATTGGTTGAAAATACCTTAAAAAAGTAGTGTGGGGATCGAAATTTGGGAGCTTGCATGCTCAGCCATGGCTGTGAGTTGCCATGGCTTGAACTCTCTTTCTTTTTCTCTATATTTTCCTCAAAGAAGAATGAGCTAAAATGATTTCTTAGCCATTAATTTTTCATTCTATATACAACCCCTAAGAGTGACACGTGTCCATCCTTGACATGTGTCCCATGGTCATCCATGGCAGCCCCTAAGAGTAACACGTGTCCAGCTTTGACATGCATCCATTGTGGATATGTATCCTACTATCATCAACCCTCCAATCACATTCTACCACGTGTCTTGGTGGGAGCCCACTAATGGTATAATTAACTTAATTAATCTCAGTTAATCTCTAATCCCCACTTTATAATCTATACCAAATAAAATCTATAACCAATTCATGTATTATTTAAAATTGGGTATAAAAATCTCTATCTCACATCCCGGAATAGTCTTGTCCATTACTTTAAGATAGTAGGTGCATCACCTCCTTAATTCCTTCCACAATTTCGTAAGTAGTTGCATCACCTACTTGCCTTTTTTTATTTATTTAAATGCAGTCCACACATTCTAAGTAGGTGCATCACGTACTTGTTCTTTTTAGTAGGTTAGCAATTAGTCTTACCTTAAGAACCTGTGTGATCCTTGCTACTTAAGCTAGATGTGTACTAAGGTAGTTTAATTATGTAAGACATCCAAACCAGTAGTAGTTTAAGTAAGTAGGTCGATTACTGTGACAAATTATTTGGCCTCGAACCCCTTTCAATTCTTTTCAAACCTATTTTAAACCATCACAACTTCACATAGAACTAGTCTATGCAAGATATGAGGCGTTACATTCTCCCTTCCTCATGATTATTTGATAACTTCATGGATAACATGGATCACATGGCAGCTTTAGAGAAGATTAAAAATGTTTCGATGTATAAAAAGTACGAGATATAACAACTTAGACTCAAAAACTCAAATCCGTTCCCTCAAAGTTCTCCCAAGGGTTTCAAGCCAAAGTCTAAGAATTCAATTGAAGGTCCTTTAGGTCTCCAGATTCATATCTGCGTTAGGGCTTTATTCCCTAAGGTATGTGAGTCTCATACATGGGTTCTTCCACCCATGGAGCCCAAATATTTTTATCATGTTAATATTTCAATTTTAAATAATGAAATCTTATTAGTTTTTATATGATGATTACAAATTCATATATTATGGTTTATTTGAAGCTTATTTACCTGTATTGATATATATTGACTCTCAATTTCATGAAATAGTTGATTTGTGAAGTTCCTTATATGAAGGCATGAAAGTAGTTTTAAAGTGTATATGGTGGGTTATTTTGAGATATTTTAATTGATGCATTTCCATCACTCTCACGCATGCTTACATTGTTTTAAATGTATTGAAGGCTGAATAAAAAGAACCCACCTAGTTTCATATTGTTGGAATGAAGTTGAATTGAAAGCTTTGTCTCTAGATGAAGGTTTTATGAAAGAAAATGTCTATGTTTAAAGGGAGTCTTATGAACTGAAAGAATGATTGAATGATGATAAAAGGGCTTCTTAGCCAAACAATGGATTCGATGTGATAAGGACTATTCTCATATATTTGGATCAAATGAAAGGTTTTAAATGAGCTATTCCACCAAATGATGATTTGATTTATAAAGTTATATAAATGCTTGTGTTATTATGATATTTAAATGTTATTTTGTGGTATTGACCTAGCAATGAATGTAACATGTAGATGGGAACTCGACCTAAGGGATCCTTAAGTAAAGTGTCATATTGCATTAACGATACGCCAACACAGGAGCCCTTGTAGGCTATTTAGGCTAGTGGATCCACAAAATCCCTTAAGGTTAAACTTGAAGAATGAATGTAAAATTTTGATGGAGTTATACCTTGGCAAAGTACCTCCCTTGTCATGATACAGGAGTCATCAGATTCCATGTAATAGCTTGCATGGTCTTAAATGTCAGTTACGATCACCTTTCCACAAAATAAATATTCCTAATGCTTTTTATATGATTGATTACTCATGCATTGCACTATGTCTCCTATTATACAAATGTTCTAATATTTCTTAAATGTTCATGCATGCGTACATACTTAGTACATTCAAAATACCAACACATATAATTTTTCCTACATGATATCATCATGTAGGGACGGTCGTTGCTCCACACTCTCCTCCCCATAGCTAGTTCAATCGTTGAATCTACTACAACTTTGATGAGTTCCCATGTTTTGTGAACAAAACCCCTTTTACCTTTCTAGCTTATGATTTGTATAAATATTTGGATTTTCTTGGTACTTGCTTCTCTTTTATGAGGGTGAGCTAGAGAAATGTCTTAGCCTCTGGCAAGTCTTTGATGTAGAAGGTATTGTTGTACCTAAAATGTATGATGTTAAAGCTTGAATTTTCGACTTCTAATCTATGTTAATTTCCCTTAGTCCCATTACCTACTTATTTCCGCTCTTTATTGAGTATTATTATCTATGAAAAGCTAAGAGAATGCTAATAGGCTTGTGTGATGTACCTCTGGGTGTCTTATTCTTCATGTCATGTCTAGGCCCTAGGTTTGGGCCATGAAAGTTATAGTCTTAGGATATATGCTTAAAGCAATGTAGCTTAGGGATTAAACGAGTAGAAAAGGACCAAAAATCCCTTTCTTAAAACAGTTGGAGGGCAGTTGGGTGAGATAGATAGTGCTAACCGACCCGATTAGTGCTTTACAATTCTCCCCTAATATCTTGCAAATTTTCCTTACTTCTGAGGAAAACTTTAGAAGATTTTGGCAAGCTCGGCCTAGTAGATGAGTCATTGTTCAGGCCCTCTCTCTCGCCCAATGCTTCCTTCTTTCTAATGTAAGACCTCGAAATTATAGAAGGTCCTAAACCTAGAAAGTTATAGAAAATGGAACCAATAGTTGACCACGGATCGTGGTGAGCACCACGGACCATTGTGAGTACCACGAACTGTGCTGAGCACCATGGACCATGATTTCCTCCATGGCGACCCCTTCCCACGACCCTCAGAAATTACCAAAGGCAAAGGCCACAGATTACCACCACAGATCGTAGAACACTCCACAGACCCTAGTGTGTCAATGTGGTGGTCTCTTTATAGGCCTCCTGTAGGACCTGTACCACGGCCACCTTTCACGGCCAATCGTGCCCTTTACGGACAATGAATGGGCTCCATGGAGTAACATCAGAGACCTGCCTTGCAGGCTTTCCAAAATATTTTTTCAAGTCCCTTCCCACGGGACCCTACCAGGGCCATGGTGAGCACCATGGATTGTGAAGAGTCCCCGTGAAACCAGTTTTGGTCAAATTTTAAGAGGGACATTTTGGTTTTGTCCTGCATTTTAAATCAAAATAGAGTCTTTTTGAGAGATGAATTCTATCATCTAAAGACCCAAAACCCTCTAAAACCCTCATTTTCAAACTTAGACTCAAGACACTCAAATCCTCTCTTCTCAAGCTCTCCCAAGAACTTAAGACAAGCTAGGGTATTTATCTCAAGGCATCTTCAAGTTCCATTCCTCCTTAAGTCTTCATTACGGATTTTGTTTCCCCAAGTAAGTGGGTTTCATCCATGGATTCCTCCACCCATGGAATAAATATTTTCCTCAACTTGATATTTCAAATTCTAAATGATGAATTTTTATGGAATTTTACATGATGACTCTAAATGCATAGATTATGATATATTTTAAGTTTATTTACTTATATTGATGTATATTGACTCCCAATTTCATGAAAATAAGGATTTGTTAAGGTTCTTATATGAATGCTTGAAAGTGGTTTTAAAGTGTATATGGTGGGTTATTTTAAGATGTTTAATTTGATGCATTTCCATCACTCTCATGCATACAAGTATTCTTTAAATGCATTTGAAGGTTATGAAATGAACCCACCTAGTTTTTTTTATGTTAAAGTAAAGTTGAAATGAATGTTTTGACTCCAAATGAAAGTTTATGAAGTAAATGTTTATGTTTAAGAAAGTCATATGAAATGGTTAAATGATGATGAAGGGGTTTCTTATCCAAAGAAAGTATTCAATGTGAAAGGACTATTCTTACATTTTGAATCAAATGAAATGTTTTAATGAGCTATTCCAACGAATGATGATTTAATGTCAAAAGTTATATAGATGTTTATCTATTATGATATCTAAATGTTGTTCTATGGGATTGACCTAGCAATGAATGTAGCATGTAGAAGGGGACTCAACCTAAGGGGTCCTTAAGTAAAGTCTCATGTTGTATTAACTATGCGCCAACATAGGAGCCCTTATAGTCTGTTTAGGCTAGTGAATCCATGATTAGCCATTAAAGTTAATGTTAAAAAAATGATTAAAGTTGATAGAATTCTACCCGGCAATTAGTCTCCCTGTGCCAACGTCGGGGGTTATGTTGGATTTCATGTAATAACTCGTATGGTCTGAAATGTCAATTATGATCACCTTCCCACAAAATAAATGTTTTAAGCTTACATATGATGTTTTCTCATGCATGTATTCATTTATGCATATTGGTTATAAATATCTTAATGTTTTCATTGTATAGCATGCTCACATACTTAGTATATTCAAATTACTAACACATATTTTTGCCTATATAATGTCACCATGTAGGGACAACCGTTGCTCCACACTCTCCTCCCCATGGCTAAGTTTGTCATTGAAGGCTACTACTAGTTGGTGTGTTCCCATGTTTCAAGAACAACATCCCTATCTTTCTAGATTATGCTATGTATAGACTATTGAGTTGCTTTTTATACTTTTGACTTATATCTTGAGGGTGAGCTAAGGACATATCCTAGATCCTACCAAGTCTTTAAAGTAGAAGGTATGGTTGGAAAAAATACATGATCGGAAAAAATGTATGATCTTCGAATAACTTGGACTCTTATTTTATATGGAATCCCTTAGTCCCGTTATCCCTTATGTTTTCGCTTGTTTGATTATCACTACTGATGAAAAGCTTAATGAAAAGCTAAGAGGCTTGAATGAGGTGCCTCCGGATACTTCATTCGTTGTATCACTTCTAGGCCTTAGGCTTAGGTCATGACAGCTAACTTCTCAGATGTTTTATGTAAGCTCAGCCAGCTCACCTTTCCAAATTTGTCAAATCGCCAATTGATCCTTCCTCTCACCCAATCTAGCCTCAACTCTGCCAATTTCTCTAAACTATTAAGTGAGTTAGGCTTGCTCGCCCATTCAATTTGGAAAGAAGCCAAACTCTCTTCTTGTCTGCCAACTTCCCTAACCAGTGAACCTCCTTTCCATGTTGACTTGGTGAGCTCATGGGGAAATAGGCAACTCGCCCAACCCACTTAGCGATTCACCAAGGGCTATTGGCAAGCTCAAGCCCTCAATTTTCATTATTCTCCTATTTCAACTTAAAATTTTGACTTTTTAACTCTCAGGGCCTCACAATATCTCTCCCTTGCTATCATTCATCCTTGAATGAGACTCAACTAGAATGAAAGCAGTAGGAAACGAAATATAGCAACCCAATATGAATGCAACATAATATTTGAAATGCATAAACCATGAGAATTTCAACTTAATATAAATCATAGCTTTAAAAAATCAATTTAATGAACATGCATGCATATAAAACATGGGAATGACTTAGACACTTGATTTAGAAGGAGTGGTCACACAAGGAATTTAGTACCTCAACTTGGAAAGGAAGGAAAGAGATAATGGATGCAATTTCCTTGTTCCTCAACTTTCGAACTTGCTAGTCTAGACCTCCTCATAAGATAAACTCTTCTTCACACCCAAACTATTTAAAGGCTTAATTGAGCTAGAATCACCAACACACTTCTTCAATAAAGACACATGAAATACTAGATGTACCGATGCCAATTCTGAAGGCAAATCCAACTCATATTCCACCTTACTAAATCTACTCAAATCTTATATGGGCATACATATCGGGGTCGAAGTTTCCCCTTATTTTCAAAACACATCACACCCGTCATGGGAAAATTTTCAAATAAACCCAATCAATAACCTCAAACTTAAGTTCCCTTCTTCTTAAATCTGAATAGGAATTTTATCGACTTTGAGCGATTTTTAATCTTTCTCTAATACATCTAACCTTTTTCATAGGGTGATGAACCAACTCGGGACCTATCAAAGAAACTTCACCAACTTCAAACCATCCAATAGGAGACCTATATCTCCTATCATACAAAGCTTCAAATGAAGCCATTTGGATACTAGAATGGTAATATTATCATAAGCAAACTCAATCAATGGTAAGTGCTCATTCAAATTTTCTTTGAAGTCAATATCGCATGCACTCAACATGTCTTCCAAGATTTAAATTGTTCTTTCGGCTTGACCATCAATTTGAGGGTGAAAAGCGGTACTTAACTTAACTTTAGTACCAAGACCCTTTCGAAAAAACTTCCAAAAATGAGATGTAAATTGTATGCCTTGATACGTAATGATAGATAAAGAAACTGTCACGACCCAACCCCGTAGGCCGCGACTGGGGTCCGATCTAGACCCCCGTATACCTACCTATCAGTTGTAGTCATATTGAACTATGAACAAGGTGTTACTACTCACAAAAAAAAACCAATGAGTTAAAACTTTTTCATGTACATGTAGCCTCTTTCATTTGTATCATATCATGAAAGGGCACGCGAACCGATAAGGCTGCTATAACAAGAACATTCACAACATATCGAATAGGCAACATCAAAACTAACTCACAAATAACCCACATATACATATGTCTACAGACCTCTAAGAATAGTAACAACAACATATGGCGGGACAAGGCTCCCGCCGTACCCATGAATGTACAAATATATACATTAAGTGACCAGCATCAAAATTTAGGCTCCAGAACAGTGAAGCACTTCCGACACAGTTGAGAGGAACTCCTATGCTGATGGATCTCCAGAATAAACATCTGTACCTGCGGGCATGAAACGCAGCCCCCCCCCCCCGAGAAAAGGGGGTCAGTACGATATATGTACTGAGTATGTAAAGCATAACACATCGTAACTGAGATCATAACTGAAATAGGGATGCAGGGGACAAGTATAATAACTAAATGATTTACTGTACCTGCACCTTAGGACACATAAATCATACACATCATCATATGTTGTGCCCGGCCCTCTAGTGAACTCGGTGCTATAATCACTTCTTCATAATCACATATCATCATATCATAATGCATTTCATTTCATCATATCATCGTATACGGTATCATACCATCGTATACGGTATCATCTTATCATGTATATCATCATATCACATCCGGTTCACTGCGGGGCTCAGGGTCACAATGTATTGCTTTAATCTCATATGCATGCCTACATAAAGTATCCGGCCCTTTAGTGAGGGACTCGGTGAATGGAGTGGTGTACGTCTATAGCGTACCATCATAATATACATATATACCCGGCCCTCTAAGGAGGGACTCAGTGTTCCTTCCTTATTTCACCACATATACTATCATATTACAGCCGGCCCGGGACTCGGTGAATAATCGTATCGTCATAACATATAACATATATCACACCTCACGTACGGCATCGTCTCCTCGTGCGTGGAACTATACACATCCGGCCCGGGACGCGGTGAAAGAAGCAGTAACACTGTGCACGATAACATATCCCGGCCCATCGTGGGACTCGAGGAAAGATGGGTTACAGTATGCAAGAGTAGAGTAGTGAGAAACCATATGCAACTAAGTCATTATCTAAGACTCAATGAAACAGTCAAGTGAACCGTCACCTGAAGATTGGGGAGTAATTATCCGAGGTATCCCTTTAGATGTCATTAGGGCTTACATCAGTTAGGGCCTCAAGAATCACAAACATGCATCCAGACAATGCCATATAACTTATGCAATCAGAAACATGGTTTATGCAATCAAAGACACAGTTATGCAATCAGAGACACAGTTATGTAATTAGTGACATTGATCATTCCAGAGATTTCAAGGAAAGGAGCTTGTATCTCCACTTACTATTCACTGTATAGCAGTCTTGAGAATAATTGTTTGACTACTTTCAGACTCTTAATATTCAGGAGTAACTACAAGTCACGAGTTACAATCAGAGCTCATAAATGGAATTACCTCTAAACCTATATCATATACTATTTAACTTAAAATTAAGCCATTCCAAAGGAAAGGAGAAATGGGCTTTACATGTACTAGTTTTCATCACATAAAAGACTTAAGGGCAACAACTCAGCTATTGCAGGAGTTCTAACATCAAGAAGTAAATAAGAGTTTCGACTTATATTCAGAGCTTTATGAATGGATTGAATCCCACATATCATATACATATCATTTATAACTTACATCTAAGACATGCCAAAAGAAAAGAAAGATAGTTCTACATACTAATTCCAAAAACATGCCAAAAGAAAGCTTTACATACCTTGTATGGACTTCTCTTAATCACGTCCACATCGTTGTCCTTGAAACCTATTTAACATGGAAGTAATGTAAGTATTAACAACCTTGGACTTTTCAGCAACTTAGACTACCCACGAGTATTCATAACATTCATCCCTTCGCTCGCCTTCTCGACTAGTTCCTTAACTAGTTAGGATGTTAACGAAAATCGGACAGCACCTCCCCTGTAATATGCCCTATCCGAAATCCCAACCATGTCCTTAGAACCTGCAGCCAACTAACAATGCAACCAGCAGCCCATACATATACATATTATGACAAAATTACTCAATATGAACCCCCAGTAATTCACTCGAAACTAAGATACCAAAACTAGAATTTTTAATCTTTCTTTCGTGAATTCTTTAATTGCAAAGCGGAGGGTCATGTGGCTGCAACCAGCAGCTCCCACACCTCATTTAGAGAACTTTTAGACCCTGCAACACGCCACAACACAACCAGCAGCAGCCCTTACACGTACAACACTTTATTTCGACAACAACTTAACTATAGCGATTCTAAATTCGTTAATTTCGAACGCTGAACTTTTCAAACCTTTCCTCCAACTTCCAGCAGCTCCTAAGGTGTGTAATACACCATAATTTAACATCATAAACTTCAAATTAGAGGGTAAGAACTTACCTTTCCCGAAATTGGCTAGAACTCGCCAAAATCGCGCCTCGGAAATATTTTCAGCATGCTGTAACGTCATGGCAGCTTACTGTCCGTTTTTTGCTGAACCAAATCCTAATTTTATACTACTAATACTTCCATATCATCGTAGTATACTCTATATAATTAATTTACGGAACGAAATCGGGACTTACCTTATTTTTCTCCCAAGCCGTCGCAATTTTCTCTCCTTAGCTTTAGGGTTCTTTGTTCACGTTGCTGCTGGAAATTTTTGACTGAACTGAAGATATTTGGATACATATCAACTAATATAGGTGGTCCCAAGTGGTGACACGTGTCAGCCCCTAAGGATGACACGTGTCAAGCCATGATTGGCCACCGTGTCATGCTGCCAATTAGGGGCTGCCACGTGGCAGCGGGGTCCACCTCCCCCAAGCAGCTGCATCACCTACTTGACCCTAAGTAGGTGCATCACCTGCTTGCTTGAGGTGTTGCCATGTGTCGCTTCTCCATTGGCTGCCACGCGTCGTCTTTTTCCCTTCCTCGCGGGTTCGTAATCTCGTCTTACTTTAAGAGCTCATGTAATCCGCACTACGTAAGCTTGGTATATCCTTAAGCAACTTAAGTGTATAAGACTCTTAACTTAGTGTCTTATGTAGGTAAATCGAGTCCTACGACTCATTTCTTAGCCTCCAACTCTTTCCGGATTCTTATGACTCTATCTCCAACCTCCCTTCTCGCGAGGTATCACAATCTTCTTTCCTTAGAGTTGTTTAATAGTGTCGTAGCTTATCCGGCTCACATGATAGTGTCTAAGGAACTTAAGAAGATGTATCGAGCTCAAGAGTGTGGGGTGTAACATCCTTCCCCCCTTTAGAACATTCGTCCCCGAATGTTGAATAAAACTTTCCTTAAGACTTTATACGGATCATAGGGAGATGCCTTTCTACTGGAATGGCATACATTTTCGTCCAAGTTATTAATATACGAGTTCCAAGACTGGGCTATCCGTAGACATCTGGAATAGGTATGGACACTTGTGTTTCATGTCCTTTTCAACCTCCCAGTTTATGTCTTCACGATTCTTATTCCGCCACATTACCTTGACGGAAGCTGTGTCCTTAGTTCGCAACCCGTTTAATCTGCTGATCCCGGATGGAGATAGATTGCCCCTCGTAGGATAACTCCCTATTACGTGGACCTCTTCCACATGAAATATTCTGGGAGCGTCGTTCCCATTCTTACGGAGCATTGATCTGTGAAAACTGAATGTGTTGTTTCAAATCGGACGGTAGGTCCAACTCATAGGCAGTCTTACCTACTTTACAAATGACTTAAGAAGGACCAATGTATCCCCTTCTTGCCGACTCTAGGCTGCTAATCAATATCTTGTCCTGGAATAAGCTTTACTTTATCAATAATTTAGTGAATCACATTCGGGCCTGTCCCTTAATCAAAGGGAGAAATGTTGTACTAAGATTCATTTGTGTTCCTCAATCCCTTCCGGAATGATTTCCAACGGTTAGCTGTAAATTGAACTTCCCTATCTGAGATAATAAATTTGGGAACTCCGTGAAATCTTATCGTTTCCCTACTATGTCATCTCATATAACCCTCAGCTAAATATGCCTTTCTTATTGGAGGGGAACAGGTTGATTCTGTCAACCCAACTACCATAGCCCGTATGAACTCCCAGTTCCTTAGAATGCGAGGTCAGCTCGTACTATAATACATATTAACTGCTTCCCACCTCTAAGTCGGGGTTTCCATTCCCTAAGATAAGCTATCAGACTGCTGATGCTTCTTTTAACTTAAGCTATTGTACAACTCCTCTTAATCTAACTTGTAATACCTTAGGTATGCTATCTTTCCCTTTTACTCAGATCTTTTCTCTAGTTTTCTTACCATACATCATATTGTAATCCTTACATAAACGTGTGTACGGATATAGAGCAGTCCAGAAAGTTCCTTAGCGTTGCTATACTAGTGGCTTACTTACTTTAGTCGAGGTTAAGGCTCCACTATGGCTATTGTCCTTAATACCGATTATATCTGAATAGTTCTGCCTTGAACCATCTTACACTTTTCCTGAATAGATTCTAAATATGGCAATCACATTGTTATTACTGACTTTCTTTTATCGAGTAATCATTTGGCCTCGCTATTAGTATGCCAATATTCATAGGTTGCACAACTATTCTTGTGCCATTTTCACGAGGTGCATTGTATTTCAGTCATAATCTTTTCTGCTTTTGGCTTACTCTGTTCTATATGTGTCATTGTACCAACACGCCTTTATAATCTCTTTTTGTCATACTTATTTTTGTTCTCTTTCTCACTTCCCAGGGGGTCACCCATCCCAATGCTACTCTCATTCGAGCACGCTTAACTTCAGAGTTTTGACGGAATCCGGTGCATCAATTAGGGTATGATCACATCCATCCCTTATGGGGTCTCGTTTGACGTTTAAGCGTCCCCATTTACATGCGATAGCATCAGTTGATTTTCTCTTACGCTTGTACTTCTTTTGTCCACTTCCCCCCTTTTAGGGTGTACCTATGTCATTCTCCGTATATCTTCAGCTATTTACACACAAATGATTCTATTCCAATATATTTAACCGGTTGCACCATATCTACATCTTCTGTTAAATCATCCCCACGTTAGGTTGCCTTTCTAGGAAACCCTAGCACAACCGTAGGGTGCTTTAATATTTGGAATATCTCGAATCGAATCTCATCTAATGATTGATACTCGAGTAGTATCCGTAATGTAGTAGTGCACTCAAAGCCACATTCCATTCATCCCAATCAGTAATTAGCGAGGGCTCATAATTGGTGCACATTCCCCACTCGAGTGTACTTATACTTTAATGACTCATGTTTCGAGCTTCATCATTATACTAACTTTATTCCAGTGGATACCACTAATTATTAGAGTGGAGTCACGTATATTAACTTCATTATGCCTTCTGAACTTTCATCTTTGTCATGCGCTTCAGGCTCCCTTCTAATCCTGCTTTAAACCATATTAACTTCGTTGCAATAGGGGCCTTGTCTTATTACTCTTTCATCATACTATACCTTCAATTCGTAACTGTCTATCTCCCTTTTTGTTCGGTACTTATACTTAATTAATCGCATCTATCTTGAGTGCCTCTATTAGAACTTCTATATTATTCCTTCAACTCATTTCCATTTTTGGTTGGGCGTAAAGAATTCCATATTACCCTTTATTTCCTTGCACTAGCCATCCTTTTCGTCATCATATAACCTTTATTCGAAACTTTCCTTATGGAACTTGATAAATCTTCCTTATTTGTTCCATAGCTTGCTTTTCCGTTCCACACCTATCTTTACATTCCATTTACATGGACCACATCATACCTTCCAGTTAATTCCTTACTAAGTTTTGCTTATTCTAATAATGGTTTTTGTTATGTTCACCTGGTACCTTGTTCGCATTCAGACCCATAGTATAATACCGCTTGACTTTCTTCACGATTCTTACTATGGGTTACTTACCCTTCTTAGCTAGTCTTGTCCTTAATGTCTCACAAGCTATTTTATTAACACTTCATATTCATCACAATTCTTTATCCCTCGCACTCTTGTCTTAGTCATACCGTTACTTCCTTCAACCATAACTTGTCATAGTTTATCCCTATGTATCAATTAAGGCAATGCCTTACTATCTCGTTTTATCCCGATCTATCAGTCCTCTCTGAGTCATTTTCTTTAGCTTATAGTTTCTTTCTAACTTATTCTACTATTCCAGTATCGTCCTCCTAGTTTCTATTGCCATTAACTCAGCAATTAACTTATTTCACGAGGTCAGTCATACTTGTTTAGTCAAATCTCATCATTGTTGCGAGGAAAACCTTTCAAGACATACTATAGCCCTGTACCTCATTCTCCTCTTCTTTCTAGGAAAATTTGGGCAGAGTTTCCTCTGTATTTCTTACTATCTCAACACCTGCACGCAGAAAATACCAACAGTGCCTCACAGGGCACACATATATACATTCATATTGTATAACATCTCAGCCACACAGGGCACACATATATAGTCATATCATCTAATATCGCAGCCGCACATAGCGCCTATAATTAACAGTATGGAAATGAACTTACATGTTATGTCCACTCGAGCTGCACCTGTTATACTTTCCTATTTACCTTTCCTTCCACTTTTCAATTGTATCTGTCAATCGCATTTCAATACCTTATCTGACATAGGGCTTTCGTGCCTTTGCTTACCTGCGTGCTTCGTACCATCCAATATTGTCAGTTATTTTCTTCTATCGGCGTTGTCTTCCTGCTAAAATTGCAGGTTAGTATGAGGAATTTCATTTCCTATAGCTCGGCTCTATCGCACGATCTTAGATATGAAAGAAAGTAACATCCTAAATATCCTGTAGCCTCCTATCTATAGATGTGGTGCACAACACACCGATAAAAAGGACTCTACTAGACACGGTCTGTAGACATTCCAAGGACGAACTGCTCTGATACCACTTTTGTCACGACCCAACCCCGTAGGCCGCGACTGGGGTCCGATCTAGACCCCCGTATACCTACCTATCAGTTGTAGTCATATTGAACTATGAACAAGGTGTTACTACTCACAAAAAAAAACCAATGAGTTAAAACTTTTTCATGTACATGTAGCCTCTTTCATTTGTATCATATCATGAAAGGGCACGCGAACCGATAAGGCTGCTATAACAAGAACATTCACAACATATCGAATAGGCAACATCAAAACTAACTCACAAACAACCCACATATACATATGTCTACAGACCTCTAAGAATAGTAACAACAACATATGGCGGGACAAGGCTCCCGCCGTACCCATGAATGTACAAATATATACATTAAGTGACCAGCATCAAAATTTAGGCTCCAGAACAGTGAAGCACTTCCGACACAGTTGAGAGGAACTCCTATGCTGATGGATCTCCAGAATAAACATCTGTACCTGCGGGCATGAAACGCAGCCCCCCCGAGAAAAGGGGGTCAGTACGATATATGTACTGAGTATGTAAAGCATAACACATCGTAACTGAGATCATAACTGAAATAGGGATGCAGGGGACAAGTATAATAACTAAATGAATTACTGTACCTGCACCTTAGGACACATAAATCATACACATCATCATATGTTGTGCCCGGCCCTCTAGTGAACTCGGTGCTATAATCACTTCTTCATAATCACATATCATCATATCATAATGCATTTCATTTCATCATATCATCGTATACGGTATCATACCATCGTATACGGTATCATCTTATCATGTATATCATCATATCACATCCGGTTCACTGCGGGGCTCAGGGTCACAATGTATTGCTTTAATCTCATATGCATGCCTACATAAAGTATCCGGCCCTTTAGTGAGGGACTCGGTGAATGGAGTGGTGTACGTCTATAGCGTACCATCATAATATACATATATACCCGGCCCTCTAAGGAGGGACTCAGTGTTCCTTCCTTATTTCACCACATATACTATCATATTACAGCCGGCCCGGGACTCGGTGAATAATCGTATCGTCATAACATATAACATATATCACACCTCACGTACGGCATCGTCTCCTCGTGCGTGGAACTATACACATCCGGCCCGGGACGCGGTGAAAGAAGCAGTAACACTGTGCACGATAACATATCCCGGCCCATCGTGGGACTCGAGGAAAGATGGGTTACAGTATGCAAGAGTAGAGTAGTGAGAAACCATATGCAACTAAGTCATTATCTAAGACTCAATGAAACAGTCAAGTGAACCGTCACCTGAAGATTGGGGAGTAATTATCCGAGGTATCCCTTTAGATGTCATTAGGGCTTACATCAGTTAGGGCCTCAAGAATCACAAACATGCATCCAGACAATGCCATATAACTTATGCAATCAGAAACATGGTTTATGCAATCAAAGACACAGTTATGCAATCAGAGACACAGTTATGTAATTAGTGACATTGATCATTCCAGAGATTTCAAGGAAAGGAGCTTGTATCTCCACTTACTATTCACTGTATAGCAGTCTTGAGAATAATTGTTTGACTACTTTCAGACTCTTAATATTCAGGAGTAACTACAAGTCACGAGTTACAATCAGAGCTCATAAATGGAATTACCTCTAAACCTATATCATATACTATTTAACTTAAAATTAAGCCATTCCAAAGGAAAGGAGAAATGGGCTTTACATGTACTAGTTTTCATCACATAAAAGACTTAAGGGCAACAACTCAGCTATTGCAGGAGTTCTAACATCAAGAAGTAAATAAGAGTTTCGACTTATATTCAGAGCTTTATGAATGGATTGAATCCCACATATCATATACATATCATTTATAACTTACATCTAAGACATGCCAAAAGAAAAGAAAGATAGTTCTACATACTAATTCCAAAAACATGCCAAAAGAAAGCTTTACATACCTTGTATGGACTTCTCTTAATCACGTCCACATCGTTGTCCTTGAAACCTATTTAACATGGAAGTAATGTAAGTATTAACAACCTTGGACTTTTCAGCAACTTAGACTACCCACGAGTATTCATAACATTCATCCCTTCGCTCGCCTTCTCGACTAGTTCCTTAACTAGTTAGGATGTTAACGAAAATCGGACAGCACCTCCCCTGTAATATGCCCTATCCGAAATCCCAACCATGTCCTTAGAACCTGCAGCCAACTAACAATGCAACCAGCAGCCCATACATATACATATTATGACAAAATTACTCAATATGAACCCCCAATAATTCACTCGAAACTAAGATACCAAAACTAGAATTTTTAATCTTTCTTTCGTGAATTCTTTAATTGCAAAGCGGAGGGTCATGTGGCTGCAACCAGCAGCTCCCACACCTCATTTAGAGAACTTTTAGACCCTGCAACACGCCACAACACAACCAGCAGCAGCCCTTACACGTACAACACTTTATTTCGACAACAACTTAACTATAGCGATTCTAAATTCGTTAATTTCGAACGCTGAACTTTTCAAACCTTTCCTCCAACTTCCAGCAGCTCCTAAAGTGTGTAATACACCATAATTTAACATCATAAACTTCAAATTAGAGGGTAAGAACTTACCTTTCCCGAAATTGGCTAGAACTCGCCAAAATCGCGCCTCGGAAATATTTTCAGCATGCTGTAACGTCATGGCAGCTTACTGTCCGTTTTTTGCTGAACCAAATCCTAATTTTATACTACTAATACTTCCATATCATCGTAGTATACTCTATATAATTAATTTACGGAACGAAATCGGGACTTACCTTATTTTTCTCCCAAGCCGTCGCAATTTTCTCTCCTTAGCTTTAGGGTTCTTTGTTCACGTTGCTGCTGGAAATTTTTGACTGAACTGAAGATATTTGGATACATATCAACTAATATAGGTGGTCCCAAGTGGTGACACGTGTCAGCCCCTAAGGATGACACGTGTCAAGCCATGATTGGCCACCGTGTCATGCTGCCAATTAGGGGCTGCCACGTGGCAGCGGGGTCCACCTCCCCCAAGCAGCTGCATCACCTACTTGACCCTAAGTAGGTGCATCACCTGCTTGCTTGAGGTGTTGCCACATGTCGCTTCTCCATTGGCTGCCACGCGTCGTCTTTTTCCCTTCCTCGCGGGTTCGTAATCTCGTCTTACTTTAAGAGCTCATATAATCCGCACTACGTAAGCTTGGTATATCCTTAAGCAACTTAAGTGTATAAGACTCTTAACTTAGTGTCTTACGTAGGTAAATCGAGTCCTACGACTCATTTCTTAGCCTCCAACTCTTTCCGGATTCTTATGACTCTATCTCCAACCTCCCTTCTCGCGAGGTATCACAATCTTCTTTCCTTAGAGTTGTTTGATAGTGTCGTAGCTTATCCGGCTCACATGATAGTGTCTAAGGAACTTAAGAAGATGTATCGAGCTCAAGAGTGCGGGGTGTAATAGAAACACCATGAAGCTTAACCAACTCACAAATATATAGTCTTCCATAATCCTTGGACAAATAGGAAATCTTAATGGGAAGAAAAATGGGACGACTTAGTCATTCAGACAACAATAATTCAAATAAAATCATGTTGTCTATGAGTATGAAGCAAATCCATAATGAAGTCCATATTTAAAGTTTCTCACTTCCAAGTAGGAATCTCAATATCGTGACCTCAACCTCCCAGTTTTGGACGCTCAACCTTCACTTGTTGACAATTAGGAGATTTGATCACAAACTCCACAATACCCTTCTTCATGCCATTCCACCAATACACTTCACTAAATCTTTTTACATCATTGTGGAGCCTGAATAAATAGAATACTACAAACTATGAGCTTTGGAAAATATCATTTCTCTGAAACTCGTCAACGTCGAGAACACACAAATGGCCTTGATATCTTAATACACCATCTCCCCGTTGGGAGAAAGCATCAATGTATTTTTTAGCAATTGATTTTTTGAACTCAACCATGATGGGGTCTCTATCTTACTTCGCCTTAACATCCACCATAAGAGATGATTTAGAAATATTTGGACAACAACACCACCATCCTCCGAATCTACCTAGAGAACACCCAAACGAGCTAGTCTATGAACTTCATAAATTAAATCCTTCTTACCATCTTCAATATAGGAAACACTATTCATGGACAACCAACTAAGAGCATCGGCAACAAAATTTACCTTACTCAGATGGTACAACACACTCATATCATAGTCCTTTAACAATTTAAGCCATCTCTATTGTCGAAGATTCAAATCCTTTTGATTGAACACATATTGAAAACTCTTATGGTCGGTGAATACATTAACATGGCCTAGATAGAGGTAGTTCCTCCAAATTTTTAAGGCAAATACAACCTCTGCCAATTACAAATCATGAATATGATAATTCCTTTCATGAACCTTAAATTTCCTAGAAGCATAGGCTATCACTTACCATTTTGCATCAACAAAACCAAGACCAACCCTTGAAGCATCACAATACATAACAAATCCCTCGGAGCCTTTCAATAAGGTAAACACTAGAGCGAAAGTAAGTCTATCCTTCAACTCTTGAAAACTTTTCTGACACTCCTCTGACCATTGGAATTTCATCTTCTTTTGAGTCAAGGTAGTCAAGAGAGATGCAATGGAAGAGAAGCCTTCCATAAATTATCTATAATAACTAGCTAAGACCAAGAAAATCCAAATATCAGAAGGAGATAAAGGTCCAGGCCAATTCTTAATTGCTTTGGTTTTCTTAGGTTCAACCATAATACCTTAACCGAACACAACATGGACAAGAAATACAACCGACCTCAACCAAAACTCACACTTGCTAAACTTAGCAAACAATTGAAGGTTCTTGAGCACTTGCAAAATGGTCCTGAAATGGTTGGTATTCTCCTCTTCACTCCGAGAGTACACCAAAATATCATCAATAAAGACAATTACGAACATATTCAAATATTGCTTGAACATCCTATTCATCAAATTCATAAAAGTTGTAGAAGTATTTATTAACCCGAAAGACATAACCAAGAATTCAAAGTGACCATACTGAGTTTTAAATGTCGCCTTTGAAATGTCAAATTCCCTTACTCAGAGTTGATGATAACCCTATCAAAGATCAACCTTTGAAAAGTAACTCTCTCCTTGAAGTTGGTCGAATAAGTCATCGATCCTTGAAATAGGGTACTTATTCTTAATAGTGACCTTGTTCAATTGCCAATAGTCAATACACATGCAAACTGAACCATCCTTCTGTTTACAAAGAGAACCAGAGTATAGCATAGAGAGATACTCGATCTAGTGAAAACCTTATCCAACAAATCCCTTAACTGATCCTTTTACTCCTTAAGTTCCATCAGGGCCATTTGGTAAGGAGCAATAGAGATAGGCTGGGTATCGAGAAGAAGATCAATACTCGAAGTTTATTTCTCTTTTGGAAGGGATACTTGGAAGATCATCGGGGAATATTTCTAAAAACTTATTAACAACTGACACTGACTAAAGAGTAGGATCTTCAGAATTTGTATCCCTAACTCGGACTAGATAATAGATGCAACCCTTGAAAATTATTTTCTAAGCTTTGAGACATGAGATGAATTGCCCTTTAAATACGAAATTTGATAACATGGAAATTATATATGACACCAACATCAGTGACATGTATCCCTCAAGACCATTCACAAGGAGTCAAACAAAGGATCTCCAAGACCTACAAGCGATGTTCATAAAAAAGGAAGTGTTAGAGGAGCTTGAAGGTCACCAAAGAAATACATACAATGTGTGGAAGGTCTATCAAAGTTAAGAGGAAGAAAAAAAGAGGCCATATGTGCAAATGGCCATTTCATAAATTAAAGAAATCATAAAGAAGCCAAACAAATAAGGCCCTTATCTCATTAAGGGTAAAATTACAAAAGAAATTTTTTGCTTTATTTTTCTTAGTATAAATAGTAGTTTTTCATTTTTGAAGACTTAGATTATGTTGAATATTGAATTTTCAAATTATCATATTTTTTTAGTGAATAATTATCTAGTAATTAGGGTGAACTCTTGGAATTGCTAGTTAACTTTTTGGATTTGATTAATCAAAGTGTTACCCATTTGTGGTTCTTGGTTTTCTTTGATTTATCTTGCTAGGATTTTATTTGCTTTGATGAAATCAATTAGGAGGTGAGGGTTTTAGCCCCTTGTTGCCCATAATTTTAATAGCTTGAATCTTAGTACACATTCTTTTTCTTTTATTTCCTTTCCTTGTTTTGATTCTTATCATTTGGTATCAAGAGCCTAGGTTTATATTTGTTTTCATAAATCTAAGTCTTGAAATTTGATCTATTCAAAATTAAGAAAAAAGAAAAAAAAATATCCAAAAAGATCCAAAAAAATCCAAATATTTTTCTTATTTCATTTATTGTTTTTAATGCTAGATCCCTGTTCTCTAGTTTCTTGTGAGTCTATATTTCGAATTTCATTCAATTTGGAGTGGTAGAAGAAAGTTAACATTGAAGTATTTTGAATTTTTAAAACTTTTCAAATTTTGAAACTGGGTCTTGTGATTGCAGAGGAATTAAAGATTGCTAACCATTGGGGTTTGTTGTCTTAGTCAAGGGGAAACCAATCCTAACTTTTAAGCCAATTCTGAGTTGATTTGTGGATATTGGGATTTAGTTAGTGTTCTTGGTGATTTTTAAGTTGTTCTTGAAGAAGAAGAAGGAAGAAAGTACATTCGATCCAATATTCTCAAGTCAAAGTTGGTCAAGATGTTTATTGGTCTACTAATAGAATTTTGAGGGGAAAAAAAGAAGAATAATCTCAAAACAAAGTTGCCACATCAGCAACCAGTCCCCATCATGTCTGACGTGCGTGTGCATTAGATTCAGAGGCTAAACGTGTGCAGAGTTTTATACTTGGCCAAATTTTTGGGCTCAAATTTTGGGACCAAAAAAGAAAAAACCAAGTGCCTAAACTCACTTATTCTTCTTCTACACTCATTTCTTTCATTTCTCTACTATTTAACAACTAATTAGCATCTTTAATTACTTGTTAACTAGTTTCTAAATATCAAATCATCACTTTGATTCTTCATATTAAGTAACAACAAGCAATTTCTTCTACTTTTGTTACTTAGGTTTTTTTTGAGTCCGAGTTTTTTTGTGCTTCTTTTCTTCTACTTTTCTTATCTTAATTTGTAGATAACTTCTTGATTCAAGTCCATTAGCTTTATTTTGGATCATCTTTCTTTCAAGAGTCACAAGAATCCACTCCGCCATAAAGGATATGTGACATTGAAACTTCATTTGTTGAGTTTTATAGGTATCATGTCTAATACAATCCCAATTGGAGAGGGCTAAGAGAACATCATGGAGGCTCTCACTAGTATCTCCAAGAAATTAGCGGAAATGAATGAAAGGATGGGAGGTATGGAGGAAAGGTTGATATGATGGAGAATGAGAATAGAGGAAAAGCAATTCAACCTGAATATAAGGAGATAAGGAGGGCGTCGGTGCATTCCAGCACAATTACTCCTGGACAAGCTAATAATCTATGTTTTCCTCCACAAAAGCAAACCCAAATCTACCAACGCCCCACTTTCCAAATGAACAACCCTCCTAACCACCTAAGACAACCTATACCACATCCAAACCGACAACCCTATGACCCCCCATAAGAAGACCTTCCTTTTGTAGAAAACCAAGTCTAATACAAAACTCCATTTCACAATGCTTTCAATGCATCTTTTCATGAAATGCACACATCACCTCCACAAACTGCACCACAAATTCCCTACCAAGATTACCAATACAAAAATCCTCTCTATGATGAAATGAGAAGCTCAATAATAATGAGTTTTGGGAACATGGGGGTAGGGATAGGTATGGAGTACCAAAGGGAGGAGTATGACCTCAGGACTTAGGGTGGGAACAAGGTATGAAAGATCAAGAATATGGGAAAATAGGAGATAGGATGGGGAATAGAGGAGATAGGATGGGATATAGAGGCGATAGGATGGGAAATAGAGGAACTAGGTTTGGGGAGAGGAATGATCAAGATAGGGGCTTGAACACTATCAAGGTCACACTTCCAAGGTCACACTTCCAAGGTTCAAAGGAGGTAGTGACCCGGATGAGTGTTGTAATGGAAGATTCAAAGTGAAAAAATCTTTCTCATGAATAATATCTCGGAAAATTTAAAGGAAAAGTATGCTCTCATACAATTTGAAGGGTACGCATCAACTTGGTGGGAGTCCAAGAGGAGGGAAAGGGTGAGCCATCATAACTATGAGTTACCTACTTGGCAAGAGTTATTGCACTTATGGAGTTAATATAATTGACTCCAAACTACTACCAAGAGGTGCTCAAAAAGGTATTTATGTTGAGGCAAGGTACCAAAACTGTTGAAGAATATTATGATGTGTTTGAGAGCTTGCTGATAAAGTCTAAAATAGAAGAAAACATGCAATGTATGGTGATATAATTTGTGGAAAACTTAAGGTATGATATCTTGAAGCCCTTGAAGATTAAACACTATGAGACTCTTGAAGTGGCTTTCTATGATGCCTCAAAAGTAGAAGCGGATTTGAAAGAAGAAAAGTTATACAAGGCCAAAAGCTCTTCAACTTCCACAAAGGACAGAGGTAGGAATCATTCAAGAGTTCATCTTCTTCATCAAGTTTGGAGAGGGTTTCTTCAAGAACAAGTCTCATTTTTCAATTTCAAGGTCAAATTCATTCAAGATATGTAGGTATTGATCCATAGGTCCCTTTAACCAATGGAGTCCCAAGGATTTCACTCAAAATCTCATGAATTACAATTGGGTTTGTTACCCTAGTTTTATGATTTGCATTGGGTTGGTCTAATTATATTTTTAATTAATATAAATAATCATTATAAGTATGTTTCTACATGAATTGGATAATTTCAAGATGAATTATTAATGCTTATGTATGATATTATATCCCGTACTTTTGAACATTAAAATGTTTTTAAGCTCCTCTAAAGCTGCCATGTGATCCATATTATCCATGATGTTATCAAATGATTCTAAGGAGGGGTCATGTAACGTCCTATATTTTTCATAGACTAGTTCTATGTGAGTAGTAATTGTTTGAAATAGGGTTGAAAGGATTTGAAAAGAGTTCGAGGTCAAATAATTTATCATAGTAATCGATCTACTTGCTTAAGCTACTAGTTCGGATGTCTTATATAATTAAAATAATTGATTACACATCTAGATTAAGTAGCAAAGATCACACAGGTTCTTAACGTAAGATTAATTGCTAACCTCCTAAAAAGAACAAGCAGGTGATGCACCTACTTAGAATATGTAGACTGCATTTTAAATGAAAAGGTAAAGTAGGTGATGCAACTACTTACAAACTTATGGCAGAAATTAAAGTTGTGATGCACCTACTTTCTTAAAGTAATGGACAAGATTATTTCGGGATGCGAGATAGATATTTTTATTACCGATTTTAATTAATACACGAATTGGTTATAAATTTTATTTAGTCTAGAAATATTTATGGAAAATAGAAATTAATTAATCATGGTTAGACCCCTAAGTAGACCCCACCAAGATACATGGCAGAAGCTGATTGGTGTATGGATTATAATGGGACACATGTCAACCATGGACACATGTCATAAGGGTGGACACGTGTCCAACTCCTAAGGCAACAAATATAAGCCTAGTAATGACTAATTAGCTAGTCATTTATCTCATTCTTCTTCAACCTAACCTAGAGAGAAAGCAAGATTTTCCAAGCCATGGCAACTCACGGCCATGGCTGAAGAAAATCAAGGTCCCAAAATTTGATCCATAAATTAATTCTCTAAGGTACTTTCAACCAATCAGACATGATTAACAATGTTAATTAATCATTGGAGCAGCGAGAAGGCCTAATATGTAATCCATGAGTTTCAGCCAACTTAAGGAGCCAATTTGTTAAGGTAAGACTTAATCATTTTCTATATGTTTTTGGATGAATTTGGACGTGTGGTGAATGTGTAAATGTGAATTGGATGTATGAAATTATGTATGTTGGTGTTAGTGTTGTTGAAGCCATAGGGGCTATTTTAATTAAAGTTGGCAAGCTGATTTTATTTAGTATTTTAGTTGTTGTTGTCATAGATTATGTGATGAGGATGAAGGAATTAAATGGCTAAAGTTGAAGTTGTAATAGTTTGAGGTATGTTGTAGAACTTGGTGTAATGTTAATAAAGTTTTCTTGTATTTGAATGAGTAATGTTGCTATCATGTCGTTGTTGTTATATGCAATTAAATTAGATAAAAAGCTTGTATGAAATAATGTATAAGAATCGTAGGTGAGTTGCTTGGCGTGTTCGTAGGTGTTCGCAAGGTTTTTAAGCATTTTTTATGTTGCTTGTTAGGGGTTATTTTGATATGTTATTATTGTTCTTATTGAGCTTGGAAGATTAAGTATGACTACAATTATTGTATTAGTTGGACTGTTAGAAGATCGTTAGATAAAACGTTAAGAATATGAATCATTAAAGATAACTTGAATATGTGGTAGTCGTATGTAGATTGTTATCGAATGTTGTGAATGTCGGGCTATTTAAAATGTACTGTGGGCTGTTTGGAGTATTTTGAATCTGTCTTGGCTAGCCTTAACATGGCATTTGAATGTGTGATTGTTGATGCTATTTGATGTTTGTATGGATGAATGGGATATGAGAGGGGTGAGCTATATAGGGGAGAGGTGCTGTCCAATTATCTAGAAATAACCTACTAATGATAAATTATATTTAATGCCTTTCCATAGCTTAACCATAGTGTTTAATGTCTCAATATAGGTTGAGACACTATGGGCAGCGTATACGTATTATGGCGAATAGGTGCTAAAGGTATGTGAAGTAATCCCTTCTTTATTTTGGCATGTCTTAGATATAAGTGATATATGATATGAGCTTTGGGGTAATTCCAACTATATGCTCCGAATATGATGCATGATTCTTATTCACTTCTTGACGTTAGAACTCTTAAAGTAGTTGAACTACTGTCATTGAGTCTTCTATACATTTGACAGTAGTTGGTATATGAAAGTCCCTAAACTTAAGGATCCTATAATGATTAATGTCCTTAACTTTCATAAGTTGTCTCACGGTATCTTGATACGTGTCTATGATCCCTGTGGCTTTATTTAATATAGTTCATAATGACATTCAAAGAGTACTGAATATGACTATCATCTTGATACTCAAGTATTAATTAGCCTACTTATCTATTGAGTCTCAAATGATGATCTAAATTCATATGGTTACTCACTACTCTGCTCTTGCATACTATGATTACATCTTTTACCGAGTCCCTAACTAAAGGGCCGGGTATGTTATCATACATATTTTATTACATTATCCACTGAGTCCCTCACTAGGGGAATGGGTATTGTATATAATAATGTAATGATGCAATGATATGATTATGGCACCGAGTCCCACGATGGGCCAGGTATGGTATATGTATATGATGATATGATAATATAATGATATGGATTTGTTCACCGAGTCCCATACTAGAGGAACAGGTATGGTATATATATATGATGATATGATAATATGATGACATGATTATGGCACCGAGTCCCATAATAGGCCGGGTACGGTATATGACAATGATATGCATAATTTATTTTGTAAGGCACAAGTACAGTGAGTTCTTGATTATCATACTTTTCTCCTGGAGTCTCTACTTTAGTTATGATCTTTATTACTATATTTCATATTTTATATACTCAGTACATTTCTTGTACTGACCCCCTTCCTTCAGAGGGGCCTACATTTCATGCCCACAGGTATAGATACTTGGTTTGGAGATTCGCCAGCTTAGGATTTTAATTCAGCTATTTTGTAGTACTTCTTTTTCCCAAAGACTAGACTTTTGGTACAGACCCTTTTTGATGTGTATAGATATGTTTATTCAAGGGTAAGACGGGGCCCTGTCCCGCCCTATGATATTATTGATATTTCTAGAGGTTTGTAGACATATATATGGGTTGTGTGTATATGTGTTCAGTTATGCCTATATAACGTGTATTTTGGGGCATTGCCATTCATAGAGGTAGCCTTGTTTGCTTGCGTATGTAAATTTTTTGGCATGTTGTATGTAGTGACAGCCTTGTCGGCTCGTGTATTATGATATTTTAATTGATTTTGAATCCTTAGGAGACAGGTTACTCTGATACGTATATGTAATGCTTGAGATGACATTCTGTTTTCACAAAGTCTCCATATTGTGTTTGGTTTCAATTTGACTATGTCTAAGAGATATGTATATGAGTGCCCATCTCAGGCACTAATCATGGCCTACGGGGTTGGGTCATGACAAAAATAGTATTAGAGTAGTTTATCCTCGGAGTGTTTATAGGCCGTGTCTACTAGAGTCTTGTTTATCGGTGTGTTGTGCACCACATCTATAAACATGATGCTAAAGGACATTTAGGATATTACCTTTCCTTCTATTTTAGATCATGCGATAGAGCCTGAACCAAGGAAAGATTATTTCTGACCTATTTTCCTTTAGGTAGGTGTAGATTTATGAGAGATGAAGAGGATAGCTACAGATAATAGGGGTGCTAAGAAGGCCCCTAGGGTAAATTTAGGACCTCAGGTTCCAGGATCGAGTAGGAGGAGCCTCAGTTATTCTATCGAGACTTATCCCTCGGAGGACTAAGCAAAAATTTGTCTAGAGTTTTTGATATCCAGGGAGGCAGTCCCTAAAGCCCTACCATTTGCCTATATGGCAGGGCACCATGTTATATCGGCTACTCTGGTAAGTGTTACCGACTATTCTAGCCCCTTGTCTTGGTCATCGGTAAACTAGGAGTTACCCAGTTATCTGTATTCCCTGGATTCAAATGAAGAAGACGATGAAGGTCAGATGAGTAAATGGCGGACAGACGATAAGAGGAGCATACTTTACTTTTTAGATCACCGAATCAGACTAAAGACTGATCGACTACAGGTATAAGAGACCTTATAAAAATTTCCTATATAAGTGAATTTGTTATAGATTTTTACCTAATAGAGGTAAGAAGAAATCAAAGGAGTCAATAACCAAGTATTTATGAGTAATAGTGACTAAGACATTCCCAACTGTGGGAATTTTGAAATTTAGGATGGAGAATAGTTGCACATACAGATGAAAATTGGATAGCAAGAAACATAATGTGAATTTGTATATACGAAATGACAAATTGGCCATCATTAAGGTGAGTTATGGTAAGTATAGTAATGAAATGGGGTGAATGTATATATCGCAGATAAGTCTAGTTAGAAAGTGTGCACTGAAGGAGCTATAGGAACCAGTAACTATACACGAAATATATGTTAGACATAGTACGAATGTTGCAGGTATGTTTGAAACCTACAATTAAAGATGGAAAGGGAAAATAAATAGGAAAGAGTGACATGTACAATATGTGTGTTGGCACTGTGAGGTGTTGTTGATATTTTCTGCGTGTAAGTATTGAAATAGTAAGAAATACAGAGAAAACTTTATCAAAATTCTCTGAGGAATAATAAGAAAATGACATATAAGTTCGTAATATTTTTGGAAAGGCGTGCTAACAATAATGATAAGATTTGACTAAGTCGCAAGTATGAATGACTTTAAGAGATAAAGATTAACCGATGAATTGATGGGAATAGTAATTATGAGGATATCAATATGGTAAAAGGAAATACTAGGATAATTTGGAAGGGTTTGTGACACTAAGAGATGATTTAGAAAGGGTCGGTAGTTAACAAATTTCCAGATGTATTCCCAGATAAGCTTCCAGGTCTTCTTCCTGAGCGGGAGATAGAGTTCACTATAGATGTGTTGTCAGATACTCAGCCCATATCTATTCTTAGAAAGGCACCTGCAAAATTGAATGAATTAAATGAGCAACTAAGAGACTTGTTAGAAAAGATCTTCATTCGGCCTAGCACATCACCTAGGGGAGCACCAATACTGTTGGTGAGGAAGAAAGATGGGTCGCTGCGGATTTGTATTGATTATAAGGAAGTTGAATAAAGTGATAATAAAGAATAGATATCCCCTCCCCAGGATTGATGATTTATTTGACCAGTTGCAGGGTGCTAAGTGTTTCTCAAATATAGACCTGCGGTCAGGGTATTTTCAGGTATGGGTAAAGAAGTATATATTTCAAAGACTGCGTTCAGGACATGATACAGACATTATAAGGTTAGGGTGATGTCTTTTGGGCTGACCAACACTCCAGCAATGTTTATGGATCTAATGAACCGAGTATTCAAGCTATTCCTAGACCTGTTCATGATTGTATTTATTGATGATGTTTAGGTTTATTCACGATCGGAAGAGGAGCATACAGATCATTTGAGGACGGTACTCGGGGTGCTCTAGCACTAGAAGTTGTACGCTAAGTTCTCTAAAATATGAATTCTGGTTGACTGTAGTAGCATTCTTGGGGCATATTATTAGAGCGGATGGTATTCGAGTAAATACACAAACAATTGAGGCTGTAAAGATTTGGCCTAGACCTACGACACTTACTGAGATATGTTTTTTTCTAGGGCTAGCAGGATATTACAAGAGATTCATAGAGAAGTATGCTTCAATTTTAGCAACTTTAACAAGGTTGATTCAAAAGGCAGCTAAGTTCTAGTTACTAAAGGAAAAGTGAACTACAACTCCAGTTCTAATTCCTCCTAAGGGACCAAATGACTATGTCATTTATTGTAATGCTTTCGATGTTGGGATAGGTTGTGTATTGATGAAGCATGGTAGAGTTATAGCCTATGCCTCTCGGCAACTCAGAAAGCACGAAAAAAATTATCTAACTCATAATCTAGAGTTAGCAATAGTAATTCATTCCTTGAAGATATGGAGGCATTATCTATATGGAGTGCATGATGATATCTACATGGATCACAAAAGTCTCCAACACATCGTTAAGCAGAATGAGTGGAATTTGCGGCAAAGAAGGTGACTAGAGTTGCCGAAAGATTATGATGTTGACATTCTATACCATCCGAGGAAAATATTGTAGCAGATGCACTCAGCCGTATACACCAATACGAGGATCCTATTCTATCACAGTATAGAGATGCATCCCTTCAAAAGGAAAACACCCAATTCGAAACTATACTTGACGGAGTGCTGTGATATAGGGGAAGATTATATGTACCTGAAATTGTAGGGCTACAACAACATATTATGGGAGAAGGACACTATGCCCATTATTCTATTCACCCAGGGTCAACAAAGATGTATCATGACCTCAGATGTTTATATTGGTGGGATGAAATGAAGAAGGATATAGTAGAGTTCATAACCTAGTGCCCAAATTGCAAACATGATAAGATCGAGCATTAGAAGCCTGGTGGACTATTATAGGAGATAGAAATTCCGACTTGGAAATGGGAAAAAATTAATATAGATTTTATTACAAGCCTACTTTGCACTCCACGGAAGTATGATTCTATATGGATTATTGTAGATAGGCTGATAAAATCAGGCCATTTTCTTCTAGTTAGGACTACTTATTCAGTCGAGGACTATGCAATGTTATATATCAAGGTGATAGTAAGACTTCATGGGGTCCCCACATTTATTATATTGGACAGAGGAGCTTAGTTTATAGCTAAGTTGTAGAGATCATTCCAAGAAGGATTGGGGATACAGGTTAGTCTTAGCATGACATTTCACCCTTAGACTGATGGGCAGGATGAACATACTATTTAGATACTAGAAGATATGTTGTGGGTCTGTGTTATTGACTTTAGGGGTAGCTGGGATGATCATTTGCCACTGATCGAGTTTGCCTATAATAATAGCTATCAATCTAACATCCAGATGACACCTATGAGGCTTTATATGGCAGGAAGTGCAGGTCACCTATTGGTAGGATTGATGTTGGTGAGACTAAACTAATAGGCCCAGACATGATTAAGCAAGCAGTGGATAAAATTAATCTTATTCAAGAAAGAATATTAGTAGCCCAGAGTTGATAGAAGTCATACAAAGATAATCGACGTCGACACTAAGAGTTTGAAGTTGGGGATTGGGTGTTATATCACATACTTTTTGTACGTCATAATTTTTTAAGCTTTTCTAAAACTTCCATGTGATCGATGAAGTTATCAAATAATCCTAAGGAAGGGAGAATATAATGCCCCATATCTTGCATAGACTAGTTCTATGTGAGTAGTGATGGTTTGAAATAGGTTTGGAAGAATTTGAAAGGAGTTCGAGGATAAATAATTTATCACAGTAATCGACCTACTTGATTAAGCTACTAGTTTGGATGTCTTACATAATTAATCTACTTGAGTACACATTTAGATTAAGTAACAATGATCACACATGTTCTTAATGTCAGACTAATTGCTAACCTACTAAAAAGAACAAGTAGGTGATGCACCTACTTAGAATGTGGGACTGTATTTAAATAAAAAAAGGCAAGTAGGTAATGCAACTACTTACGACTTATGGCAGGAATTAAGGAGGTGATGCACCTAATTTCTTAAAGCAATGGATAAGATTATTTTGAGATGCGAGATAGAGATTTTTATTCTCAATTTTAATTAATATATGAATTGGTTATAGATTTTATTTGGTCTAGATTATTAAGTGAGAATTAGGGAGTAATTGAGATTAATTAAGTTTATTAGACCACTAAATAGGCCCTACAAGACACATGACAGAATGTGATTGAAGGGTGGATGATAGTAGGATACATGTCCACAATGGATATATGTCAAAGATGGACACGTGTCACTTTTAGGGGTTGCCATGGATGACCATGAGACACATGTCAAGGCTAGACATGTATCACTCTTAGGGTCTGTATATATAATGAAATATTAATGGCTAAGAGCTCATTTTAGCTCATTCTTTCTTGAGGAAAATATAGAGAAAAAAAAAGAGTTCAAGCCATGGAAACTCACGACCATGGTTGAGTAAGCAAGCTCCCAAAATTCGATCCCCACACTATTTTTATAAGGTATTTTCAACCAATTAGAGGTGATTAATAATGTGAATTAATCATTGGGGCAGTAAAAAGACCTAACGTGCAATCACACGTTTCAGCCAAGATGAGAAGCCAAGTTGTTAAGTTAAGAATTAATCATTTTCTATACATTTTAGGATGAATTTACGTGTTGTGAATGTGTAAACGTGAATTGGAGGTATGAAATTATGTATGGTGGCGTTAGAATTTTGTTAAAGCCATATAGGTGTTGTTTCATTTGGAAATGGTGAATCAATTTTAATTAACATTTTGGTTGTTGTTGTCATGAGTTATATAATGAAAAAGGATGAAATTGATATTTCAAGTTGGAGTTGTAATTATAACGTGTGGTTGTTTGTGTTGAATTAAAAAATTAAGTGTGGTTATGATTATACATTGTATGGTTATAATTATTGGGGATGTTCTAATCTAAAGATGATAGATTAATTTTGATTAATGATGGATTTATTATTGCCATTGGTTATATGATGAAAGTGAAGGAATTTGATATTTAAAGTTATAATTGTATTGTATTGAGAATGATCTAGGTTGGTTTTGTTGTAGTTCTTGTTGAATTGAAGGACTAACAGTAGTTAAAGCTATAGTGTTGTTGTAACTATTGGACTGTTGTAAGGTCATCCGATGAAGTGTTGTGGCTATAGATTATTAAGAGTAACTTGATTATGTCATAGTAGTTATGTTAAAGATTATGGAATATCGTAATATGTGGGCTGATTTGGAATAGAGTACGGGCTGTTTTGAAACATTCTTGAATCTTGCCTTGGCTAAATTTAATATAGCACTTGAATGTGTGGTTGTTGATGTTGACTTGGTTGTTATGTAGTTGGTTTGAATATAAGGAAAATATCGCCTAATTTTCTAGAAATGAGCTGCTAATGTTGGAGTGCATTTTGAAACCTTTCCGTAGCTTAACCATAGTTCTTGACATCTTAATATAGGTTGAGACACTATTGGGCAGCGTATGCGTGTCGTGTTGCGAATAAGCACTAAAGGTATGTAAAGCTATCCCTTCTTTCTTTTGGCATGTCTCAGACATAAGTGATGAATGATATGATCTTTGGGGTAATTCCATTCGTAAATTCTGAACATGATTCATGATCCTTATTCACTTTTGGATGTTTAAACTCTTAAAGTAGTTGAGCTACAGCGCTCGAGCCTTTTTGTCACGACCCAACCCCGTAGGCTGTGACTGGGGTCTGACCTGGACCCCCTGTCACGACCCAACCCCGTAGGCCGCAACTGGGGTCCGACCTGGACCCTCTTATGCGTATTTATCAACTACACTTAAGTTGAACCGTGTGTGATGTGATACTATATACAAAACCCCAATAGTTTAAAACTTTTTCATGTATCATATCATGAAAGGGCATGTGAGCCGACAAGGCTGCTATAACAAAAACATTCACAACATATCGAATAGGCAACATCAAAACTAACTCACAAACAACCCACATATACATATGTCTACAGACCTCTAAGAATAGTAACAATAACATATGGCGGGACAAGACCCCCGCCGTACCCCTGAATGTACAAATATATACATTAAGTGACCAGCATCAAAATTTAGGCTCCAGAACAGTGAAGCACTTCCGACACAGCTGAGAGGAACTCCTATGCTGATGGATCTCCAGAATAAACATCTATACCTGCGGGCATGAAACGCAGCCCCCCCCCCGAGAAAAGGGGGGTCAGTACGATATATGTACTGAGTATGTAAAGCATAGCACATCGTAACTGAGATCATAACTGAAATAGGGATGCAGGGGACAAGTATAATAACTAAATGAATTACCTGCACCTTAGGACACGTAAATCATACACATCATCATATGCTGTGCCCGGCCCTCTAGTGAACTCGGTGTTATAATCACTTCTTCATAATCACATATCATCATATCATAATGCATTTCATTTCATCATATCATCGTATACGGTATCATACCATCGTATACGGTATCATCTTATCATATATATCATCGTATCACATCCGGTTCACTGCGGGGCTCAGGGTCACAATGTATTGCTTTAATCTCATATGCATGCCTACATAAAGTATCCGGCCCTTTAGTGAGGGACTCGGTGAATGGAGTGGTGTACGTCTATAGCGTACCATCATAATATACATATGTACCCGGTCCTCTAAGGAGGGACTCGGTGTTCCTTCCTTATTTCACCACACATACAATCATATTACAGCCGGCCCGGGACTCGGTGAATAATCGCATCGTCATAACATATAACATATATCACACCTCACGTACGACATCGTCTCCTCGTGCGTGGAACTATACACATCCGGCCCGGGACGCGGTGAAAGAAGTAGTAACACTGTGCACGATAACATATCCCGGCCCATCGTGGGACTCGAGGAAGGATGGGTTACAGTATGTACGAGTAGAGTAGTGAGAAACCATATGCAACCAAGTCATTATCTAAGACTCGATGAAACACTCAAGTGAACCGTCACCTGAAGACTGGGGGAGTAATTATCCGAGGTATCCCTTTAGATGTCATTAGGGCTTACATCAGTTGGGGCCTCGAGAAACACAGACATGCGTCCAGACAATGCCATATAGCTTATGCAATCAGAAACATGGTTTATGCAATCAAAGACACGATTATGCAATCAGAGACACAGTTATGCAATCAGAGACAGTTATCTAGTCAAAGACTCAACTTATGCAATCAGACGCATTTACCATTTTAGAGCCTTTAAAAAGAGAGGAGCTGGTACTTTCACTTACTATTCGTTATATAGCAGGCTCGAGAATAGTAGTTTGACTACTTTCAGACTCTTAATGTTCAAGAGTGACTACAAGTCACGAGTTACAATCAGAGCTCATAAATGGAATTACCTTTAGACCTATATCATATACCATTTCACTTAAAGTTAAGCCATTCCAAAGGAAAGAAGAAATAGGCTTTACATATACTAATTTTCATCACATAGAAGACTAAAAGGCAATGACTCAACTATTACAGAAGTTCTAATACCAAGAAGTAAACAAGAGTCTCGACTCATACTTAGGGATTTACGAATGGATTGAATCCCCAAATATCGTATATATATCATTCATAACTTATATCTAAGACATGCCAAAAGAAAAGAAGAATAGTTCTACATATCTATTCCAAAAACACGCCAAAGGAAAGCTTCACATACCTTGTATGGACTTCTCTTAATCACGTCCACATCGTTGTCCTCGAAACCTATTTAACATGTAAGTAATGTAAGTATTAACAACCTTGGACTTTTCAGCAACTTAGACTACCCACGAGTATTCATAACATTCATCCCTTCGCTCGCCTTCTCGACTAGTTCCTTAACTAGTTAGGATGTTAACGAAAATCGGACAGCACCTCCCCTATAATGTGCCCTATCCGAATTCCCAACTATGTACTTAGAACCTGCAGCCAACCAACAATGCAACCAGCAGCCCATACATATACATATTACGACCAAAATTATACAATATAAACCCCCAACAATTCACTCGAAACTAAGATACCAAAACTAGAGTTTTTAATCTTTCTTTCGCGAATTCTTTAATTGCAAAGCCTGTGGCTGCAACCAGCAGCTCCCACACCTCATTTAGATAAATTTTAGACCCTGCAACACGCCACAACACAACCAGCAGCAGCCCCTACGCGTACAACACTTTATTTCGACAACAACTTAACTATAGCGATTCTAAATTCGTTTATTTCGAACGCCGAACTTTTCAAACCTTTTCCCCAACTTCCAGCAGGTCCTAAGGTGTGTAATACACCATAATGTAACATTATAAACTTCAAATTAGAGGGTAAGAACTTACCTTTCCCGAAATTGGCTAGAACTCGCCAAAATCGCGCCTCGGAAATATTTTCAGCATGCTGTAACGTCGTGGCAGCTTGCTGTCCGTTTTTTGCTGCATCAAATCCTAATTTTGTACTACTAATACTTCCATATCATCGTAGTATACGCTAATTAATTAATTTACGGAATGAAAATGGGACTTACCTATTTTTTTCCCAAGCCGTCGCAATTTTTTTCTCCTTAGCTTTAGGGTTCTTTGTTCACGTTTCTGCTGGAAATGTTGGTGAACAAGCTGAAGTTTGAGATGTATATCATACATATATGTGGTCCCAAGGGGTGACATGTGTCAGCCCCTAAGGATGACACGTGTCAAGCCATGATTGGCCACCGTGTCATGCTGCCAATTAGGGGCTGCCACGTGGCAGCGGGGTCCACCTCCCCCAAGCAGCTGCATCACCTACTTGACCCTAAGTAGGTGCATCACCTGCTTGCTTGAGGTGCTGCCACGTGTCGCTTCTCCATTGGCTGCCATGCGTTGTCTTTTTCCCTTCCTCGCGGGTTCGTAATTTTGTCTTACTTTAAGAGCCTATGTAATCCGTACTACGTAAGCTTGATATATCCTTAAGCAACTTAAGTGTATAAGACTCTTAACTTAGTGCCTTACGTAGGTAAATCGAGTCCTACGACTCATTTCTTAGCCTCCAACTCTTTCCGGATTCTTATGACTCTATCTCCAACCTCCCTTCTCGCGAGGTATCACAATCTTCTTTCCTTAGAGTTGTTTGATAGTGTCGTAGCTTATCCGTCTCACATGATAGTGTCTAAGGAACTTAAGAAGACGTTCCGAGCTCAAGAGTGCGGGGTGTAACATCCTTCCCCCCTTTAGAACATTCGTCCCCGAATGTTGAATAAAACTTTCCTTAAGACTTTATACGGATCATAAGGAGATTCCTTTCTACTGGAATGACATACATTTTCATCCAAGTACTTAATATACGAGTTCCAAGACTGGAGGCTATCTGTAGATATCGAGAATAGGTACGGACACCTGTGTTTCATGTCCTTTTCAACCTCCCAGGTTATGCCTTCACGATTCTTATTCCGCCACAGTATCTTAACGGAGGCTATGTCCTTAGTTCGCAACCCGTTTAATCTGCTGATCCCGGATGGAGATAGGTTGCCCCTCGTAGGATAACTCCCTATTACGTGGACCTCCTCCACGGCTAATATTCTGGGAGCGTCGTTCCCATTCTTACGGAGCATTGATCTGTGAAAACTGAATGTATTGTTTCAAATCGGACGGTAGGTCCTACTCATAGGGAGCTTTATCTATTCTAAAAATGCTCTGCGAAGGATCAATGTATCCCCTTTTTGCTGACTTTAGGCTGCTAATCGATATCTTGTTCCGGAATAAGCTTTACTTCATCAATAATTTAGTGGGTCACATCTGGGCCTGTCCCTTAATCGAAGGGCAAAATGTCATACTAAGATTCATCTGGGTTCCTCAATCCCTTTCGAAATAATTTCCAGCAGTTAGCTGTAAATTGAACTTTTCTATCTAAGATAATAGATGTGGGGACTCCGTGAAATTTTATTGTTTCCCCACTATGTCATTTCGCAGAACCCTCAGCTGAATATGACTTTCTAACTGGAGGGGAACAGGTTGATTCTGTCAGCCCATCTACCATAGCCCGTATGAACTCCCAGTTCCTTAGAATGCGAGGTCAGCTCATACTATAATACATATTAACTGCTTTCCACCTCTGAGTCGGGGTTTCCATTCCCTGAGATAGGCTATCAGACTGCTGATGCTTCTTTTAACTTAAGCTATTATACAACTCCTCTTAATCCAACTTGTAATACCTTAGGTATGTTATCTTTCTCTTTTACTCAGATCTTTTTTTCCAGTTTTCTTACCATACATCATATTGTAATCCTTACATAAACGTGTGTACGGACATAGAGCAGTCCAAAAAATTCCTTAGAGTTGCTATACTAGTGGCTTACCTCCTTTAGTCGAGGTCAAGGCTCCACTATGGCTCTTGTCCTTAATACCGATTATATCTGAATAGTTCTGCCTCGAACCATCTTACACTTTTCCTGAATAGATTCTAAATATGGCAATCACATTGTTATTAATGACTTTCTTTTATCGAGTAATCATTTGACCTCGCTCTTAGTATGCCAATATTCATAGGTTGTACAACTATTCTTGTGCCATTTTCACGAGGTGCATTGTATTTCAGTCATAATCGTTTCTGCTCTTGGCTTACTCTGTTCTATATGTGTCGTTGTACCAACATGCCTTTATAATCTCTTTTTGTCATACTCGTTTTGTTCTCTTTCTCACTTCCCAGGGGGTCACCCATCCCAGTGCTACTCTCATTCGAGCACGCTTAACTTCGGAGTTTTGACAAAATCCGGTGCATTAGTGTGAGTATGATCACGCCCATCCCTTATGGGGTCTCGTTTGAAGTTTAAGCCTTTCCACTTACATACGATAGCATCAGTTGATTTTCTCGTACGCTTGTACTTCTCCTGTCCACTTCCCCCCTTTAGGGTGTACCCGTGTCATCCTCTATTTATTTTCAGCCATTCACATGTGAATGGTTCCACTCCAACATACTTAACGTGCTGCACCATATCTACATTTTTTTGGTTTAATCATCCATACGTTAGGTTGCCTTTCTAGGAAACCCTAGCATACCCGTAGGGTGCTTTAGTATTCGCAATGTATCGTATAAAATCTCATCTCGCGATTCATACTCGAGTAATATCCGTAATGTAGCAGTGCATTCAAAGCCACATTCCATTCATCCCAATCAGTAATTAGCGAGGGCTCATAATTGGTGCACATTCCCCACTCGAGTGTACTTATACTTTAATGACTCATGTTTCGAGCTTCGTCATTATACTAACTTTATTCCAATGGATACCACTAATCATTAGAGTGGAGTCACGTGTACACCATACTTCTTTACGCCTCCTGAGCTTGCACCTTTGTCGTGCACCTAAGGCTCATTTCTAATCCTGCTTAAAACCACATCAACTTCATGGTAGTAGTGGCCTTGTCTTAATACTTTTTCATCGTACTATACCTCCAGTTCGTAACTGTCTATGTCTCTTTTTGTTTGATACTTATACTTAATTAATCACATCTATTTTGAGTGCCTCTATTAGAACTTCTGTATTATTCCTTCAACTCATTTCCATTTTTGGTTGGGCGTAAGGAATTCCATATTACCCTTTATTTCCTTGCACTAGCCATCCTTTTCGTCATCATATAACCTTTATTCAAAACTTTCCTTATGGAACTTGATAAATCTTCCTTATTTGTTCCATAGCTTGCTTTTCCGTTCCACACCTATCTTTACATTCCATTTACATGGACCACATCATACCTTCTAGTTAATTCCTTACTAAGTTTTGCTTATTCTAATAATTGTTTTTGTTATGTTCACCTGGTACCTTGTTCGCATTCAAATCCATAGTATAATACCGCTTGACTTTCTTCACGATTCTTACTATGGGTTACTTACCCTTCTTAGCTAGTCTTGTCCTTAATGTTTCACAAGCTATCTTATTAACACTTCATATCCGTCACAATTCTTTTCCCTTTGTACTCTTGTCTTACTCTTGTCTTAACCATACTGTTACTTCCTTCAACTATCACTTGTCATAGTTTATCCCTATGTATCAATTTAGGCAATGCCTTACTATCTCATTTTATCTCGATCTATCAGTCCTCTCTGAGTCATTTTCTTTGGCTTATAGTTCCTTTCTAACTTATTCTACTATTCCAGTATCGTCCTCCTAGTTTCTATTGCCATTAACTCAGCAATTAACTTATTTCTCGAGGTCAGCCATACTTGTTTAGTCAAATCTCATCATTGTTGCGAGAACAACCTTTCAAGACATACTATAACCCTGTATCTCATTCTCCTCTTATTTCTAGGAAAATTTGGGCAGAGTTTCCTCTGTATTTCTTACTATCTCAACACCTGCACGCAGAAAATACCAACAATGCCTCACAGGGCACACAGATATACATTCATATTGTATAACATCTCAGCCACACAGGGCACATATATAGTCATATCATCTCATATCGCAGTCGCACAGGGCGCCCATAATTAACAGTATGGAAATGAACTTACCTGTTATGTCCACTCGAGCTGCACCTGTTATACTTTCCTATTTACCTTTCCTTTGACTTTTCAATTGTATCTGTCAATCGTATTTCAATACCTTACCTGACATAGGGCTTTCGTGCCTTTGCTTACCTGCGTGCTTCTTAACATCCAATATTGTCAGTTACTTTCTTCTATCGGCGTTGTCTTCCTGCTAAAATCGCAGGTTAGTATGAGTAATTTCATTTCCTATGGCTTAGCTCTATCGCACGATCTTAGATTTGAAAGAAAGTAACATCCTAAATGTCCTGTAGCCTCCTGTCTATAGATGTGGTGCACAACACACCGATAAACAAGACTCTACTAGACACAGTCTGTAGACATTCCAAGGACGAACTGCTTTGATACCACTTCTGTCACGACCCAACCCCGTAGGCCGCAACTGGGGTCCGACCTGGACCCTCTTATGCGTATTTATCAACTACACTTAAGTTGAACCGTGTGTGATGTGATACTATATACAAAACCCCAATAGTTTAAAACTTTTTCATGTATCATATCATGAAAGGGCATGTGAGCCGACAAGGCTGCTATAACAAAAACATTCACAACATATCGAATAGGCAACATCAAAACTAACTCACAAACAACCCACATATACATATGTCTACAGACCTCTAAGAATAGTAACAATAACATATGGCGGGACAAGACCCCCGCCGTACCCCTGAATGTACAAATATATACATTAAGTGACCAGCATCAAAATTTAGGCTCCAGAACAGTGAAGCACTTCCGACACAGCTGAGAGGAACTCCTATGCTGATGGATCTCCAGAATAAACATCTATACCTGCGGGCATGAAACGCAGCCCCCCCGAGAAAAGGGGGGTCAGTACGATATATGTACTGAGTATGTAAAGCATAACACATCGTAACTCAGATCATAACTGAAATAGGGATGCAGGGGACAAGTATAATAACTAAATGAATTACCTGCACCTTAGGACACGTAAATCATACACATCATCATATGCTGTGCCCGGCCCTCTAGTGAACTCGGTGTTATAATCACTTCTTCATAATCACATATCATCATATCATAATGCATTTCATTTCATCATATCATCATATACGGTATCATACCATCGTATACGGTATCATCTTATCATATATATCATCGTATCACACCCGGTTCACTGCGGGGCTCAGGGTCACAATGTATTGCTTTAATCTCATATGCATGCCTACATAAAGTATCCGGCCCTTTAGTGAGGGACTCGGTGAATGGAGTGGTGTACGTCTATAGCGTACCATCATAATATACATATGTACCCGGTCCTCTAAGGAGGGACTCGGTGTTCCTTCCTTATTTCACCACACATACAATCATATTACAGCCGGCCCGGGACTCGGTGAATAATCGCATCGTCATAACATATAACATATATCACACCTCACGTACGGCATCGTCTCCTCGTGCGTGGAACTATACACATCCGGCTCGGGACGCGGTGAAAGAAGTAGTAACACTGTGCACGATAACATATCCCGGCCCATCGTGGGACTCGAGGAAGGATGGGTTACAGTATGTACGAGTAGAGTAGTGAGAAACCATATGCAACCAAGTCATTATCTAAGACTCGATGAAACACTCAAGTGAACCGTCACCTGAAGACTAGGGGAGTAATTATCCGAGGTATCCCTTTAGATGTCATTAGGGCTTACATCAGTTGGGGCCTCGAGAATCACAGACATGCGTCCAGACAATGCCATATAGCTTATGCAATCAGAAACATGGTTTATGCAATCAAAGACACGATTATGCAATCAGAGACACAGTTATGCAATCAGAGACAGTTATCTAGTCAAAGACTCAACTTATGCAATCAGACGCATTTACCATTTTAGAGCCTTTAAAAAGAGAGGAGCTGGTACTTTCACTTACTATTCGTTATATAGCAGGCTCGAGAATAGTAGTTTGACTACTTTCAGACTCTTAATGTTCAAGAGTGACTACAAGTCACGAGTTACAATCAGAGCTCATAAATGGAATTACCTTTAGACCTATATCATATACCATTTCACTTAAAGTTAAGCCATTCCAAAGGAAAGAAGAAATAGGCTTTACATATACTAATTTTCATCACATAGAAGACTAAAAGGCAATGACTCAACTATTACAGAAGTTCTAATACCAAGAAGTAAACAAGAGTCTCGACTCATACTTAGGGATTTACGAATGGATTGAATCCCCAAATATCGTATATATATCATTCATAACTTATATCTAAGACATGCCAAAAGAAAAGAAGAATAGTTCTACATATCTATTCCAAAAACACGCCAAAGGAAAGCTTCACATACCTTGTATGGACTTCTCTTAATCACGTCCACATCGTTGTCCTCGAAACCTATTTAACATGTAAGTAATGTAAGTATTAACAACCTTGGACTTTTCAGCAACTTAGACTACCCACGAGTATTCATAACATTCATCCCTTCGCTCGCCTTCTCGACTAGTTCCTTAACTAGTTAGGATGTTAACGAAAATCGGACAGCACCTCCCCTATAATGTGCCCTATCCGAATTCCCAACTATGTACTTAGAACCTGCAGCCAACCAACAATGCAACCAGCAGCCCATACATATACATATTACGACCAAAATTATACAATATAAACCCCCAACAATTCACTCGAAACTAAGATACCAAAACTAGAGTTTTTAATCTTTCTTTCGCGAATTCTTTAATTGCAAAGCCTGTGGCTGCAACCAGCAGCTCCCACACCTCATTTAGATAAATTTTAGACCCTGCAACACGCCACAACACAACCAGCAGCAGCCCCTACGCGTACAACACTTTATTTCGACAACAACTTAACTATAGCGATTCTAAATTCGTTTATTTCGAACGCCGAACTTTTCAAACCTTTTCCCCAACTTCCAGCAGGTCCTAAGGTGTGTAATACACCATAATGTAACATTATAAACTTCAAATTAGAGGGTAAGAACTTACCTTTCCCGAAATTGGCTAGAACTCGCCAAAATCGCGCCTCGGAAATATTTTCAGCATGCTGTAACGTCGTGGCAGCTTGCTGTCCGTTTTTTGCTGCATCAAATCCTAATTTTGTACTACTAATACTTCCATATCATCGTAGTATACGCTAATTAATTAATTTACGGAATGAAAATGGGACTTACCTATTTTTTTCCCAAGCCGTCGCAATTTTTTTCTCCTTAGCTTTAGGGTTCTTTGTTCACGTTTCTGCTGGAAATGTTGGTGAACAAGCTGAAGTTTGAGATGTATATCATACATATATGTGGTCCCAAGGGGTGACATGTGTCAGCCCCTAAGGATGACACGTGTCAAGCCATGATTGGCCACCGTGTCATGCTGCCAATTAGGGGCTGCCACGTGGCAGCGGGGTCCACCTCCCCCAAGCAGCTGCATCACCTACTTGACCCTAAGTAGGTGCATCACCTGCTTGCTTGAGGTGCTGCCACGTGTCGCTTCTCCATTGGCTGCCATGCGTTGTCTTTTTCCCTTCCTCGCGGGTTCGTAATTTTGTCTTACTTTAAGAGCCTATGTAATCCGTACTACGTAAGCTTGATATATCCTTAAGCAACTTAAGTGTATAAGACTCTTAACTTAGTGCCTTACGTAGGTAAATCGAGTCCTACGACTCATTTCTTAGCCTCCAACTCTTTCCGGATTCTTATGACTCTATCTCCAACCTCCCTTCTCGCGAGGTATCACAATCTTCTTTCCTTAGAGTTGTTTGATAGTGTCGTAGCTTATCCGTCTCACATGATAGTGTCTAAGGAACTTAAGAAGACGTTCCGAGCTCAAGAGTGCGGGGTGTAACACCCCCCGTATACATATCTATCAGCTGTGGTCACATTGAATTGTAAATAAAATAATATCATGTAACAGAGCCCCACTGGGCGATAATATTTTCATAAACCTGTAGCCCTTTTCATTTGTACCACAACATGACAAGGCATGCAAGCCGACAAGGCTGCCATAACATATTAACATATATCATATATCATGTAGACCTAGCTGAATCAAACTGACATACACAACCCACATATACATGTCTGCATACCTCTAAAAATATAAATGACAACATATGGCAGTACAAGGCCCCCACCGTACCCCCGAATGGACAAAACAATTTTATACATCAGTGGACAGTATCAAAAACTAGGCCCCGATACAATGGACCCTCTTCCAGCTGAGCTGCATAGAATTCTAAGCTGACGGACTCCCAAAACCTGTATCTGTACCTGCAGGCATGAACACAGCCCCCAAGAAAGAGGGTCAGTATGACATATGTACTGAGTATGTAAAACATAACATAATACACTGGAGGTATATTCGAAATAGAGAAGCAGGGGAATAAATTATCAAATCGAAGATATGTACCTGTACTCTGTGAATCTCAAAAGCATGCATGCTCAATTTATACAATATAGCCGGCTTTTTCAGGGGTCCGGTGAATCACATCTGTAGGACCATTATAGGCCCGGTGCCATCACCACCTTATTACAAAACATCATCATATATATATATACGTACTCGGCCCTCTAGTGAGGGGCTCGGTGAACAATGCAGTGAATTATGCACGACAACGTACCCGGCCCGAGACTCAGTGAAAAAAGGATTACAATATACACGAGTAGAGTCGTGAATAACTATACGCAATTTAAATCATTATCTGAGACTCAACAAAATAAGAAAGTTAAGCTTTTGATTGAGGACCCGAGTAATGGTGTAGTCATCTCAATTGTCCTCTAAATGCCATTAGGGCTGTTCCAAAAGTAATCTCGGGGACCTTATACATGTATTAACATAGGGCCAAATCATTTATGGAATCAAAAACACTTAATCTCATATCGTCTTTAAGATTTGGAGCCTGTACATTTGGTACCTCTTTAATATATAAAAGTTTCTAGGGAAATAGTTCAACTACTATAGGAGTTCAATATTCAGAAGCAAATAAGAGATGTTTAAGAACGGAGTTACCCCAGAGCTCAGATCATATTCAACGTACAACTAAGATAAAGACATGCCCAAAAGAAGAAAGAGAATAAGGTTTATGTAGTCTGTACTTTCCTTTAGGTGATCTTCATATACATATTTCGTACCCGGCCCATCATGGGGATCGGTGAACCACTATGGCATCATAATCTCATTTTTGTACCAAATACATATCAAGGGAAATGAGAGGTAGTTGTACGTACTTATATCAAAACATGCCAGGAGAAAGCTTTACATACCTCTTGTGAATTACACTTTATCCCATTCAACATGAAAGTAATACGAATATCAACCACTCTTAGCTTTCCATCATCTTAGGTTGCACCTTAGCATTCCTGGAATCTATTTCCTTGTCCGTCTCTTCGACTAATTCTTTAATTAGGTAAGGCGTTAACAAAAATTGGGCAGCACCTCCCCTATAATGTGCCCTATCCGAATTTCCAATCACACCCTTAATAACTACAGCCAACCAACAACAACAACCTGCAACATATATACAAGCAATTCACACCAACCTTACACAATACAAACCCCAAACAACTCACTCAAAACTATCCAAACGTGAATTCTGGACAGCTTACTGTTTTACCTTGTCGCTTTATTTCAAAGGGGTAATTGAGAGAAACAGGATTTATGTCCTCCATAAAAATTATATACATATGTCTTTGGGTTGCATACAATTTTGAATCACCCCTATATCAATTCTTTACAAAAAGATATTCCCAAAACACCAACAACAGTCCGTGTAAGATTTCCAAAACCAAAATCTGGGCAGTACCTCCTCTACACTTTATCACCCTTTTTTGAGAAGATAAAAGTAAAATTGGATTTTAAAGTCTAAATTAAAGTTATATACCTATAAAATAACTTTCCAAAACATATTGAATCACCCGAAATGAAGCTGTACACAAGAAGTTATACCAATATTACTAACAACTGTCCCTTCCAAAAATGGGTTTGTTAACTAGTTTTTAATATTTTCTCTCTTTGTTCTTTCAACTTTCTCACAAGTTCCAAGCTGCAGAATTAATTCCGTAGACATCGTAAGATACATATATACACCTCCACGTGGTTGAAGAACACCGTAGATAATTAATTCATGAAGAAAAATTGGAAAACTTACCTTTAATTTTCCAAACCCATGGCTGCCTTTCTCTCACGTTTTTTTTCCTCTCCTTGGCTGATATATTTGGATAGAAAATGAAGTTATACATCACATAACACATATATATATATATATCTTTAGAAGGTTACACATGGCAGCCCCTTAGGGGTGACACATGGAAGTCCCCTAGGACGCCACCTGGCTCATGTGGCCTATCACACGCCACCACATGGCAGCGGGGTCCACCTCCCCCTAAGCAGGTAGGTGAGTCACCTGATTGATTGTCAACTTCTTGCTTGAGGTGCTTGCTTGTCACCTGCTTGCTTGTCACCTGCTTTCTTTACTTTCGTAAGTTCGGAAACTAATTTTAGCTCCCACTCGTAGGCTCGTCACCTCACCTTATTTTAAGAGCCTATGTAATCCGTGCTATGCAAGTTTGGTACGTACTCCAATAGCTTAAGTATGTAAGACTTCCAAGTTAGTAGCCTATGTGGGTAAATCGAGTCCTACGACTCATCACTTGGCCTCCAATTCCTTCCAGATTCTTATGGCTTTATTTCCAACCTTCCCTACTATGGAGTATCACATTCTTCTTTCTTTAGAGTTGGTTGATGTGTGTGGATAGTAGGGGTCTCCTAGCCATCTTTAAAAAGATTAAAAACACGTTTCAAGGTTCACAAGTACGGGGTGTAACATCCTTCCCCCCTTTAGAACATTTGCCCCCGAATGTTAAACAAAACTTCCCTTAGCATCTTATACAAATCGTAGGGAAATTCTTTACTATTGCCATAACATATACTTCCACCCAAGTACTTAATATACGTGTTCCAGGAGTTGGGGTTACCTGTTTCATGTTCTCTTCAGTTTTCCCGGTCATCCTCTTTCTGGTTTTGGTTTTGCCACAGTATCTTGATGGAAGGCACGTCTTTAGTCCACCATCTTCTAGCTTGTCGATCTAAGATGGCGATAGGTTGTTTCTCGCAGGATTCCATCTCCTGGACATCAGTTATGGAATATACCCTGGGTGACTCATCAGTGCCCTTGCGAAACATTCCTATCTGATGGACTGGGTGCATAGTTTCCAAATAAGGTGGTAAGCTCAACTTACCAGCCATGTTGCCCACCTCATGAGCAACTTGATACAGTCTAACATATTCTGGGTTAAGTTTCCTTTTCTAGGTGACCCTGCTATAAACCTCCAATCATCAGTTTGAACTCTGTATGTCGATGTCGATTATCTGTGTATCATTCCTACCGACTCTGGGCTTTTAGTCAATAGCTTGCTTAATCATGTCGGGGCCTTTTTAACTTAGTCTTTCTAACATCTACCCATCCAATAGGGGACTTATACGCCTTACTCTACCAGTCTTGTACGGAGTCATTGGGATACCAGAGTGGTAGCCATTATGGTAGTTAAACTCAATAAGTGGTAGACGGTCATCTCAGTTACTCTTAAAGCCAATCATATAATAGTATGCTCAGTCGATTCAGTAGCTCAAGGAAAAATGCGGTATGAAGACCTATTTGTGCTCTCGAGCTTTTCTTGGACTGATCTCTAGACATTAATCATAATTGAAGTCCCTCTATCTGATATATTAGCAGGGGAAACCTCACGGAACCTTATTACCTCCTTGTCCTATAACTTCACCTAGTTCCAACTGCATAGGTGGTTTTGTTTGAAAGCAACTAAGCTGATTTGTTAGCCTACTCGCAATAACCCGTATAGCACCCTACTTTTACAGAGTATAAAATAGGTTCATAATGACATTGATAATTTGGGAACCGTTAGCCTCATATAGTCCTTCTTGACTCTTTTCAGAACTTTAACTTGCATTCAAACTTTTGGGTCCTTCTTCCCCTCTTTTTTTCCAATCCTTAGGGTTGGCTACCGAGTAATGTTGTATTCCCCTCATATAATTGTTCTCGTAGTCGTTCTGTGCTTTGTCTAACATGATTTGGTATAATTCCCAAGGAATTTTGGCATATAAGCTCGTTATCCTGTAGTAACCAGTTAGTTCTGCCAGTTTTACCTAGACCCTTTCACAATTTCCCTTACCCCCACTTGTAATCCTCTAGACACATTGTCTTGTGTCATTCTTTACCTTTACAAGAAAATGAGAGGGTACAAGAAGTATCCTAGCGTTACCTCGCTAGTCCTCATGTTTTACCCTGCCTTTTTCTCCCTTATCCTACACTCAAAGTTGGGGTAGATCTTTGGTCCTCTCGTGTCCATGTCTTACTCCACCCGTAGCACTAATTCCATCTTGATAATTTGGCTTAACCTATCTTTGTATCTCTCGATAGTTAATTGCAACTTGGGTTCCCTTGCCTAGGACAATAGCTGTGGGGACTCCGTAAGGTCCTACCACTCTTTTACTCTACAGTTTTACACCTTCTCGACGGAGTAGGTAACCTTTGATCGAAGGAGAAGGGACTAATATCATTAATCCACAAGTAACATTCCCTCCAGATTCATCTGGCGCTGGAGTGCGAAGTGAGTCTTGTAGTCCTGGTCATATTGTGGAATTTTCGACCTTGGGTATTGCTTCCTGTCATTCGTAAATTACATCAGCTGGTACCCTTACCTTTTGGGTTTTGCTTTTTCGCCCTCAGAGTTGGCTGCCAAGTGGTGTCAAAATTCCCTCGCCCACTAGCCCATATAGTCATTCTACGGTTTTCCTCTTGTTAACTGGTTCTATATTGAAGAGCTGTGGCATTTGAGTGCGTCGTCAGTTAGCAGTTAGTTAATCCTTCTTGTCTTACTTAAATCCTTCTTACAATACCCTCAACGTAACGTATAGTATTCCAGGAACATAATCTCATGTCGTTCCTCGCTGCTAGTTTTGATTCTTCCATCTCACGTGATCATACCAGCACTAATGCATTAAGTTCCATCAGAATTTCAAGGTTAAGCGTGCTGGAGCGAGAGTAATACTGGGATGGGTGATCTCCCTGGGAATTCTTCGTGTTGCATTTCATTATAATCCTTGCCATAATGTGTGGGGCACTCAACTCAGCTCCAGATTTACCTCAGCATTATCTCGCGAGTCTTTATATTTTGCCCTATCCTTTCGTCTGTTATCTTGCATCCAGTATCGGTGTAGACCTTTAGCTCCACTATCCTCTATTTAGTTTGTGTTCTCCTCATTGTCTACCACAGGAGGCTTTCTATTCCTTTTTCTTTGATTATTTATCTATCGCAACATCATTTGCTACTAACTCTATAACCAACGTTTTGGCTTTTGGTCTAGCATGCTTTCATTATCCTTCGTAATGTCTCTTAAGTTGGTTGATATCTTTTCATGGTTACACTCTTTTGTTTTTATACGCAGCCGCCTTCTAGTGTTATGTTGTTCAGGGTCTCGTCACAAACTTCTTAACGCTTCCTTGTGTAGCATTCTGGCTTCCATCCAATTATTGGTAGCTTTCGGACCTTTCCAACTTGGTTCAGAAAGGTATCTTATCAAAGTTTAGACGTCTATCTCACATATATTGGTATATCAATTGCCTCCTCCTACCTTTGCCATTTTCTCATTAACTTCCCCCCTTTAGAGGGTACTCGTACTTTGATCTACTCGTACCTTGCTCTATGTCTCTTTGTCCAGTCTCAATTTTGCCCAATCTCTTCCTCCAATCTACTTGGTACTGCATGATGTCTCCGTCTATCTTTATATTTTATAATCGGACTATCCGCGTACGGAGCTTTGGCTAAATTACGAAGCGACAAGAACCTTTCCATATTTAATGTGATGTCCTGTCTACTAATCAGTACTTGAATAATGTGACCCAATGAACAACTCATCCAAGGACACCTTCTACTTTTCCTTTTCTCAGAATTACTTTGCACCTGTAGTCGTTCCAATTCCAATTAGACAGTGCTAGTATTCCGACAATAACTATTTAAGGTTTTCTTGATGTAGTAGCTTTATCCCAACCTATATCCTTTGCTTCTTGGGATGAATAGAAGTTGCGCCACTTGTTCCTTAAGTTTTCCATCCTCGTCCCTTAAGGGTTCTACTATTTTTGGGGCGATGTTGTGTACACGCGTCATTTATTTTTTGTATCTTAAGCCCTATGCTCTTACTGCGTTCTTAACGCAGGCCTTTAACTTAGTCAACGCGTACTAAGTGCGTCTTGCTAGTGGTTCCATTTTATCCCTGCATAGTCGTATCACACTGTTCAATTCATATTTACATATCCCCCTTTTAATTCGTATTCGTGTTCAGTTCCTGACATCTCCTTGAGGTGCTTCTGTTAGAAGTTCTTTTCCTAATTAGTCGGTGGAGAACTATAAACTATTATCGTAAACCATTTTTCAACCATTGTTGGAAGAAACCAGAACCTCTTAAACATCATAGTACTTCCCTTTTAATACTTGCCCGACCTGGTCTTCTTCGGGGTTTATCCTCGAGTTATGAACAACCTATCTAATTTATAATTAGGAGTTGGGGGCTTGGTACTTTCAAAATGAGTGAAGCTCAATTACTGGACATCTTACCTTTCAACCTGAGCTTCTCTTTTTTTCTATAGCTGGAGACACTGTGGTCTGAACTGTACTACTCAGACAGACTTTTGTTTTTCCGAAATAAACTTCCCTAAGTAAAGAGGGTATCCCTTATCGACGACATGAAGAGTATCTCTTACAGCTTTAACTAACCATAATGGGGGTACTTGGTATCAACTTTCAAGACATGTTATAAACTATGTTTTATTCCCTCCTTCTTGTATTGGGAAAATTTTGGAAGAGTTTCCTCTACACTTCTTACTATTCCAAAACCTGCACGTAGAAAATACCAATAATGCCTCACAGGGCCAACATATATATATACATATCATATCACAGCCGCACAGGGCTTTCAAATGTCATCACATATCGCAGCCACACAGGGCTTTCAACGTCAACAATAATATAAAAATATTAGACTTACCTTATATGTCCAACTTCAAACGGCATCTGTTGCACTTCCTGTCTGCTTTCCTTTCAGGTTTCAACTTTACATTTCAATAGTACTTCAATACCTTACCTGATGGATATCTTTTGTGGCTTTACTTTACTTACCTGCATGCTTCATAACTTTCCATGTCGTCAATTACTTCCTTCTGTTGGTGTCGTCCTTCTGTTAAGATCTAAGGTTAGTATAAGGAATTTTCCTATGACTCGGATCTAAAGCACGATCTCAGATGTGAAAGAAAGGTAACATCCTAAATGTCTTATAGTTTCCTGTTTATAGATGTGGTGCGCAACACATCGATAACCAAGACTCTACTAGACACGGTCTATAGACAATCCAAGGACGAACTGTTTTGATACAAATTCTGTCACGACCCAACCCTATAGGCCACGACTGGGGTCCAACCTGGACCCCCCGTATACATATCTATCAGTTGTGGTCACATTGAACTGTAAATAAAATAACATCATATAACAGAGCCCCACTAGGCGATAACATTTTCATAAACCTGTAGCCCTTTTCCTTTGTACCACAACATGATAGGGCACGCAAGCCGACAAGGCTGCCATAACATATTAACATATACCATATATTATGTAGACCCAGCTGAATCAAACTGACATACACAACCCATATATACATGTCTGCAGACCTCTAAAAATATAAATGACAATATATGGAGGGACAGAGCCCCCGCCGTACCCTGAAATGGACAAAACAATTTTATACATCAATAGACAGTATCAAAACTAGGCCCCGATACAATGGAGCCTCTTCCAGCTGAGCTGCATGGAATTCTAAGCTGACGGACTCCCAAAACCTGTATTTGTACTTGTAGGCATGAACGCAGCCCCCGAGAAAGGGGGTCAGTATGACATATGTACTGAGTATGTAAAACGTAACATAATACACTAGAGGTATATTTGAAATAGAGAAGCAGGAGAACAAATTATCAAATCGAAGACATGTACCTGTACTCTGTGAATCACAAAAGCATACATGCTCAATTTATACAATATAACCGGCCCTTTCAGGGGTCTAGTGAATCACATCTGTAGGAACATCATAGGCCCGGCGCTATCACCACCTTATTACAACACATCATCATATATATACATACGTACTCAGCCCTCTAGTGAGGGGCTCGGTGAACAATGCAGTGAATTGTGCACGATAACGTACCCGGCTCGGGACTCGGTGAAAGAAGAGTTACAATATACACGAGTAGAGTAGTGAGTAACTATACACAATTTAAATCATTATCAGAGACTCAACAAAATAAGAAAGTTAAGCTTTTGGTTGAAGACCTGAGTAACGGTGTAGTCATCTCGATTGTCCTTTAAATGCCATTATGGGCTGTCTCAAAAGTAATCTCAGGGACCCTAGACATGTATTAACATAGGGCCAAATCATTTATGGAATCAAAAACACTTAATCTCATATCGTCTTTAAGACTTGGAGCCTGTATATTTGGTACCTCTTTAATATATAAAAGTTTCTAGGGAAATAGTTCAACTACTATAGGAGTTCAGTATTCAGAAGTAAATAAGAGATGTTTAAGAACGGAGTTACCCTAGAGCTCAGATCATATTCAACCTACAACTAAGATAAAGACATGCCCAAAAGAAGAAAGAGAATAAGGTTTATGTAGTTTGTACTTTCCTTTAGGTGATCTTCATATATATATTTTGTACCCAGCCCATCATGGGGCTCGGTGAACCAATATGGCATCATAATCTCATTTTTGTACCAAATACATATCAAGGGAAATGAGAGGTAGTTGTACGTACTTATATCAAAACATGCCAAGAGAAAGCTTTGCATACCTCTTGTGAGTTACACTTTATCCTGTTCGCCTCGTCGTCCTTTGAACCTATTCAACATGAAAGTAATACGAATATCAACCACTCTTAGCTTTCCATCATCTTAGGTTGCACCTTAACATTCCTGGAATCTATTTCCTTGTCTGTCTCTTCGACTAGTTCTTTAATTACGTAAGGCGTTAACGAAAATTGGGAAGCACCTCCCCTATAATATGCCATATCCGAATTTCCAATCACACCCTTAATAACTACAGCCAACCAACAACAACAACCTACAACATATATACAAGCAATTCATACCAACCTTACACAATACAAACCCCAAACAACTCACTCAAAACTATCCAAATGTGAATTCTGAACAGCTTACTATTTTACCTTGTCACTTCATTTCGAAGGGGTAATTGAGGGAAACAGGATTTACATCCTTCATTAAAATTATATACATGTGTCTTAGGGTCTCATACAATTTTGAATCACCCCTACATCAATTCTGTACAAAAAGATATTCCCAAAACACCAACAGCAGTCCGTGTAAGATTTCCAAAACCAAAATCTAGGCAGTACCTCCTCTACACTTCATCACCCTTTTTCGAGAAGATAAAAGCAAAAATGGATTTTAAAGTTTAAATTAAAGTTATATACCTATAAAATACCTTTCCAAAACATATTGAATCACCCAAAATGAAGCTGTACACAAGAAATTATACCAATATTACTAACAACTGTCCCTTCCAAAAACGGGTTTTTAACTAGTTTTTAACGTTTTCTCTCTTTGTTCTTTCAACTTTCTCACAAGTTCCAAGATGAATAATTAATTCCGTAGACATCGTAAGATACATATATACACCTCGACGTAGTTGAGGAACACCGTAGATAATTAATTCACGGAGGAAAATTGGGAAACTTACCTTTAATTTTCCAAACCCTTGGCTGCCCTTCTCTCATGTTTTTTTCCTCTCCTTGGCTGATATTTTTGGATAGAAACTAAAGTTATACATCACATAACACATATATATATATATATATATATATATATATATCTTTAGAAGGTTCCACGTGGAAGCCCCTTTGGGGTGACACGTGGCAGCCCCCTAGGACGCCACCTGGCTCATACGGCCTATCACACGCCACCACGTGGCAGCGGGGTCCACCTCCCCCCAAGTAGGTAGGTGAGTCACTTGCTTGCTTGTCACCTGCTTGCTTGAGGTGCTTGCTTGTCACCTGATTGTTTGTCACCTGCTTGCTTCTCTTTCGTAAGTTTGTTTTGTCCATTTGGGAGTACAGCGGGGGCCCTATCTCGCCATATGTTGTCGTTATTATTTTTAGAGGTCTGCAGACATGTATATGTGGGTTGTGTATGTCAGTTTGATTCAGCTGGGTCTACCTGATACATGATATATATGATTATGTTATGGCAGCCTTGTTGGCTTGCGTGTCCTATCATGTTGTGATACAAACGAAAAGGGCTACAGGTTTATGAAAATTATTACACCCCATATTCTTAAACTCGGAAGGTTCCTTAAGTTACTTAGAAGCTATCATGTAAGCCCCCTAAGTTACGACACCATCAAACGACTCTAAGGAAGGGAGAATGTGATACCCCATAGTAGAGAAGGTTGGAAATGGAGTCATAAGAATCCGGAAGGAATTAGAGGCCAAGTAATGAGTCATAGGACTCGATTTACCTACATAAGCTACTAATTTGGAAGTTTTACATACTTAATCTATTGGAGTACGTACCAAGCTTGCATAGCACGGATTACATAGGTTCTTAAAATAAGACGAAATTACAAACCTACGAGAGGCAGCAAAAACTAGTTTCCGAACTTATGAAAGTCAAGCAAGCAGGTGACAAGCAAGCACCTCAAGCAAGCAGGTGACAAGAAAGCAGGTGACTCACCTGCCTGCTTGGGGGTGGACCCCGCTGCCATGTGGCGGCATGTGATAGGCCTCATGAACCTAGGTGGCGTTCTAGGGGCTGCCACATGTCACCCTAAGGGGCTTCCACGTGGCACCTTATTAAAAGGTGGATATATGTGTGTTGACGACTAGTAAGTCATTTTGCAGCCGAAACAAGTCCAAAAAAATGAGAGAAAACGTGAGAGAGATGGTTGCCATGGCTTTGCAAGATTAAAGGTAAGTTCTTCACTTTTTTTCCATGAATTATTTATCTACGGTGTTCCCTAAGGATGTGGATATGTAAATATGTATATTATGATGCTGATGGAATCATTTATTTAGCTTAGAACTTGGAAGAGATAAGGAAAAATTGAAAGAAAACTCTAGGAACAAGGAAAGGGGAGTTACGGGTTTGAGCAAGAAAAATGGTAAGGCCCAATTTTGTTCCGCGAATTAATTATTTAAGGTATCCTGCAGTGATATAATGATGTTTGATAAAATAAAAATTCAATTTGGGGCAGCGGAGAGGTGGCACAAACAGTCCACCCCATTTCAGCACATCAAGGAGTTTCCGAGATGTAGTTTTGGCTAGTTTTGGCAAATTTCGGGTAAGGTAAGGCTTCTTCTTTAAATTTGGACTTTATGGTGTTATTATAGGATGTATTACACACCTTGTGGGCTGCTGGAAGTTGGGTTAAAGTCGTAAAAAGTCCGACGTTCGGAATAAACTAAATTGGAGTCGCTATAGTTGAATCGTTGTCGAAATAAAGTCCTGTTCTTGTGAGTTGCTGCTGCAGGGGTGTGATATGTTGTTGCAGGGCCTAAATATGTTCTAATGTGGGTTAGGGTGCTGCTGGTTGAAGCCACATGAGCCCCCGTTGCGTATAATTAAAGGCCTTATAAAATAAAGGCTAGACGCCCTATTGTGATATCGTATTTTTGAATAAGTCATTTGGAGTTTATGTTGTATATTGTTGGTGTGGATTACTTAAACATATGCTGCAGGTTATTGTTTTTGGTTGGTTGTAGGTCTTTGGGACCTAATTGGAAATTTGGATAGGGCACATTATAGGAGAAGTGCTGCCCAATTTTCGGAAATGCCTTAGTAAATAACAGAACTAGTTGGGAAAACGACTAAGGAAATAGATTTCATTAATACTAAAATGTATCCTAGGGTGCTGGAAAGTTAAGAGGGGTTAATATTCATATTACTTTCATGTTGAATAGGTTCAAAGGACGGCGAGGCAAACATGATAAGGAATAATTCAGACAAGGTATGTAAAGCTTTCTCTTGACATGTTTTAGCATAGGTAAGCAAAGCTCATTCTCTTTCTTCCGTTGGCATGTCCTAGTTGTAAGCTGAATGTGATACGAGCTCCGGGGTAAATCCATTCTTAAGTATCTCTTATTTACTACTGGATGTTGAACTCTATGGTAGTTAAACTATTTCCCTGGAAACTCTTATATGTTAAAGAGGTATGATTGTACAAACTCCTAGTCATAAAACTATTCGAAGACAAATACTCCGGAATTCTTAAGTGAATAGTCTTACTTTGGTATATGTCTAGGAACCTCGAGATGTAATCAATGTAGCCCCTAATGGCATTTAGAGGGTAGCCAGAATGACTATACTGTTACTCGAATTCTGAAACAATAACTTAGTCCTTTTATATAGTTGAGTCTTGGATAATAATTTAAACTGTATTTGGTTTTTCACTACTCTACTCGTGTATACTGTAATTCTTCTTCTCTGAGTCCCGAGCCGGTTATCAAATTCATGCAATTCACTGCATTATCCACCGAGCCCTTCACTAGAGGGCCGGGTACGTATGTATATATATGATGATGATGTGTTGTAATAAGGTGGCGATGGCATGGGGCCTAATACTGATACTACATATATGATTCACCGGACCCCTGATGGGGCCGGCTATATTGAAAATTTGAGCATGCATGTTTTTGTGATTCACAGAGTACTGGTACATATTTCTGATTTGATAATTGGTTCCCCTGCTTCTCTATTTTGGATATACCTCCAGTTATACTATGTTACATTTTACATATTCAGTACATATGTCGTACTGACCCCCTTTCTTGGGGGGCTGCGTTCATGCCTGCAGGTACAGATATAGGTTTTGGGAGTTCGTAAACTTAGGATTCCACGCAGCTCAGCTGGAAGAGGCTTCATTGTATCGGGGCCTAGTTTTTGATACTGTCCACTGATGTATAACATTGTTTTATCCATTCGGGGGTATGATGGGGGCCCTGTCCTGCCATATATTGTCATTATTATTTTTAGAGGTTTATAGACATGTATATGTGGGTTGTGTATATCAGTTTGATTCAGCTGGGTCTACCTAATATATGATATATGTGATTATGTTATGGCAGCCTTGTCGGCTTGCGTGCCTTGTCATGTTGTGACACAAACGAAAAAGGCTACAGGTTTATAAAAATGTTATCGCCCAGTGGGGCTCTATTGTATGATATTATGTTATTTACTATTCAATGTGACCACAGCTAATAGATATGTGTATGGGGGACCAGGTCGGACCCCAGTCGCGGCCTACGGGGTTGGGTCGTGACAGAAGTGGTATCAGAGCAGTTCGTCCTTAGAGTGTCTGCTGACCGTGTCTAATAGAGTCTTGGTTATCGATGTGTTGCGTGCCACATCTATAAACAGGAAGCTACAGGACATTTAGGATGTTGCCTTTCTTCTACATCTGAGATCGTGCTATAGATCTGAGTCATAGGAAAATCCCTTATACTAACCTTGGATCTTAACAGAAGAACTACATCAACCAAAGGAAGTAATTGACGACATGGGACGTCACGAAGTATGTAGGTAAGTAAAGTAAAGGCACGAAAGATATCTATCTATTTGAGTAAGGTATGGAAGTAATATTGAAATGTAAAGTTGAAACCTGAAAGGAAAGAAGACAGGAAATGCCATAGATGCAGTTTGAAGTTGGACATACGAGGTAAGTTTAGTATTTTTATATTATTGTTAATATTGAAAGCCCCGTGTGGCTGCGGTGTAAGATGATATAGAAAGCCTTTTGCGGCTATGATGGGATATGAATATATATATGTGTTGGCCCTGTGAGGCGTTATTGGTATTTTTTGCGTGTAGGTTATGGGATAGTAAGAATTATAGAGGAAACTCTGTTGAAATTTTCCCAGAACAAGGAAAAAGGAATGGAACATAGATTTTTGAGATGTCTGGAAAATTGATACCAAGTACCCCTACCATGTTTAACTAAAGCTGTAAGAGATATTCTTCATGTCATCGATAAGGGATACCCTTTTTACTTGGGAAATTTATTTTGAAGAAACAAAAGTCTGTCTGAGCAGTACAGTTCAGACCACAATATCTTCATTTGTAACTATGCTATAATAAAAAAAAAAGTCCAGGTTGAAAGATAAGATGTCCAGTAATTGAGCTTCACTTATTTTTGAAAATACCAAGCCCTTAACTCCTAATTGTAAATTAGATGAGTTGTTCATAGCTCGAGGATAAACTCAGAAGGAGACTAGGTAGGTCAAGTTCTAAAAGAAGTACTGTGATATTTAAGAGGTTTTGATTTCTTCCAACAATGATTGGAAAATGATTTATGATAACAATTTATAGTTCTCCATCGACTAATTGGGAAAAGAACTCCTAACGGAAGCATTTCAAGGAGATGTCAGGGACTGAATATGAATACGAATTAAAAAGGGGATATGTAAGTATGAATTGAATAGTGTGATACGAGTATGCAGGGATAAAGTGGAACCACTAGTAAGACGCACTTAGTACGCATTGACTAAGTTAAAGGCCTGTGTTGAGAACGCAGTAAGAGCATGGGGCTTAAGATATAAAAAAATGACGCGTGTACACAACGTCGCCCCAGAAATAGTGGAACCCTTAAGGAACGAGGATGACAAACTTAAGGAATAATTTATGTAACCTACATTCACCCCAAGGAATAAAGGATATAGGTTGGGGTAAAGTTACTACTTCAAGAAAACCTTAAATAGTTGTCGTTGGAATACTAGCACTGCCTAATTGGAATTGGAACGACTACAAGTGCTAAGTAATTCTTGGAAACGGAAAAGTAGAAGGTGGCCTTGGACGAGTTTTCCCCTGGGTCACATTATTCAAGTACCAATTAGTAGACAAGATATCACATTAGATATGGAAAGGTTCTCGTCGCTTCGTAATTTAATCAAGGCTCTGCACGCGGATAGTCAGGTTATAAAATATGCAGATAGATGGGGACATGATGCAGTATCAAGTAGATTGAGGAAAGAAATTGGATGAAATTCGATGGGATATGGAGATATAAAGCAAGGCATAAGCGGGTGAAAGTATAGGCACCCTCTAAAGGGGGGAAGTCAACGAAAAACTGGTAAAAGTAGGAGGAGGCAATTAATGTGGCAATATATTTGTGATAGGCGTATAAACTACGATAAGATATCTTACTGAACCAAGATGGAAAGGTCCGGAAGCTACCAATAATTGGATGGAAGCCAGAATGCTACATAAGGCAACGTTATGAAGTTTGTGACGAGACCCTGAACAACATAACACTAGAAGGCGGCTGTATATAAAAAAACAAAAAAACAAAAGAGTGTAGCCACGAAAGGATATCAACCAACTTAAGAGACATTACGAAGGATAATGATAGCATGCTAGACCAAAAGCCAAAACGTTGGTTATAGAGTTAGTCGCAAATGATGTTGCGATAGATAAATAACCAAAGAAAAAGGAATAAAAAGCCTCCTGTGGTAGAAAATGAGGATAACACAAAGTGAATAGAGGATAGTGGAGCTAAAGGTCTACGCCGATACTGGATGCAAGATAACAGACGAAAGGACAAGGCAAAACATAAAGACTCGCGAGATAACGCTGAGGTAAATCTGGAGCTGAGTTGAGTGCCCCATACATTATGGTGAGGATTACAATAAAACGCGACACGAAGACTTCCTAGGGAGGTTACCCATCCCAGTATTACTCTCACCCCAGCATGCTTAACCTCGAAATTCTGATGGAACTTAATGCGTTAGTGCTGGTATGATCATGCGAGATGGAAGAATCGGAACTAGCAGCGGAGGAGCGACATGAGATTATGTTCCTGGAATACTATACGTTATGTTAAGGAAATTGTAACAAGGGCTTAAGCAAAATAAGAAGGATTAGCTAATTACTAACTGACGACATATTCAAATGCCACAGCTCTTCAACATAGTACCAGTTAATGAGAGAAAAACCACAGAATGGCTATATGGGCCAGTGGACGAGGGAATTTCGACACCACTTGGCAGCCAACTCTAAGAGTGAAAAAGCAAAACCCAAAAGGTTAGGGTACCAGCTGATGTAATTTACGAATGACAGAAGGTAATACCCAAGGTCGAAAATTCCACATATGACCGGGGCTACAAGACTCACTTCGCACTCCATCGACAGATGGCTCTAAAGGGAATGTTACCTGTGGATTAACGATATTAGCCCCTGCTCCTTCGATCAAAGGCTACATACTCAGTCGAGAAGGTATAAAATTGTAGGGTAAAGGAGTGGTAGGACCTTACGGAGTCTCCACAACTATTATCCCAGGCGAAGGAGCGCAAGTTGCAATCAACTATCGAGAAATGCAAAAGTAGGTTAAGCCAAACTACTGAGATGGAATTAGTACTACGGGTAAGGTAAGACATTTCCACGATTGGACCAAAGACCTACCCCAATATCGAATGTAGTATAAGGGAGAGAAAGGCAAGATAAGACATGAGAACTAATGAGATAGCACTGGGATATTTCTTGTACCCTCTCATAATCTTATAAAGGTAAAGAATGCCAACCCTAAAGATTGGAAAAAAAGGGGAAGAAGGACCCAAAATATTGAATGCCAGTTAAAGTTCTAAAAAGAGTCGAGAAGGACTATACGAGGCTAACGATTCCCAAGTTATTAACGTCATTACGCACCCATTTTATACTCTGTAAGAGTAGGGTGCTATATGGGTTATTATGAGTAGGCTAATGAATCAGCCCATTTGCTTCCAATCAAGAGCACATATGCTGCTGAAATTAGGGGGAGTTATAGAACATAGAGGATGGTAAGGTTCCGTGAGGTTTCCCCAGTTAATATCTCAGATGGAGGGACTTTAATTATGATTAATGTCTAGAGATCAGTCCAAGAAGAGATTGGGAGCACAGAGAGGTCTTCGTATCGTATTTTCCTTCGAGCTGATGAACAGACTGAGCATACTATCAGACGCTAGAAGATATGTCATGAGCTGGTGTTATTAACTTCAAAGATAGCTGGGATGATTATCTATCACTTATCAAGTTGCCTATAATAATAACTACTACTCCCGTATCCCAATGGCCCCGTACAAGATTGGTAGAGCAAGACGTGTAAGTCCCCTATTGGATGGGTTGATGTTAGAAAGACTAAGCTAAAAAGGCCCCGACATAATTAAGCAAGCTATTGACTAACGACCCAGAATCAGCAGAAATGATATACAGATAATCAACGTCGATATTCAGAGTTCAAATTGATGATTGGATGTTCATAACGGAGTCACCCAGAAAAGGGAACTTAACCCAAAATATATTAGACTGTATCAAGTTACTCATAAGGTGGGCAACGTGGCTGGTAAGTTGAGCTTACCACCTCATTTGGAAACTATACGCCCAATCCATCAGATGGAGATGCTTTGCAAAGGTACTGACGAGCCACCCAGGGTATATTCTATAGATGGTGTCCAGATGGAATCCTGCGAGGAACAACCTATCTCCATCTTAGATCGATAAGCTAGAAGATTGTGGACTAAAGACGTGCCTTCCGTCAAGATACGATGGAAAAACAAAAACCAAAAAGAGAGTGATCGGGGAAACTGAAGAGAGCATGAAACACAAGTATTCTCACCTATTCCTGACGTCAACAGGTAACCCCAACTTCGAAAACTCATGTATTAAGTGCCTGGGTAGAAGTATGTATTATAAAAACAATAAAGAATCTCCTACGATTTGTATAGGGTGCTAAGAGAAGTTTTGTCTAACATTCGGGGACGAATGTTCTAAAGGGGGGAAGGATGTTACACCCCACTCTTTTAAAACTAGGAATGTCTCATAAGTTCCTTAGACATTATCATGTGAGCCCCCTAAGTTACGACACTCTCAAACGACTCTAAGGAAGGGAGAATGTGATACCCCATAGTAGAGAAGGTTGGAAATGGAGTCATAAGAATCTAGAAGGAATTGGAGGCCAAGTAATGAGTTGTAGGACTCGATTTACCTACATAAGCTACTAATTTGGAAGTTTTACATACTTAAGCTATTGGAGTACGCATCAAGCTTGCGTAGCACGGATTACATAGGCTCTTAAAATAAGACGAGATTACAAACCTACAAGAGGGAGCAAAAACTAGTTTCCGAACTTACGAAAGTCAAGCAAGCACCTCAAGCAAGCAGGTGACAAGAAAGCAGGTGACTCACCTGCCTGCTTAGGGATGGACCCCGCTGCCATGTGGCGGCTTGTGATAGGCCGTATGAACCTAGGTGGCGTTCCAGGGGCTGCCACATGGCACCTTATTAAAAGGTGGATATATGTGTGTTGATGACTAGTAAGTCATTTTGCAGCTGAAACAAGTCTAAAAAAATGAGAGAAAACGTGAGAGAGATGGCAGCCATGGCTTTGGAAGATTAAAGGTAAGTTCTTCACTTTTCTTCCGTGAATTATTTATCTATGGTGTTCCCTAAGCACGTGGATATGTATATATGTATATTATGATGCTGATGGAATCATTTATTCAGCTTAGAACTTGGAAGAGATAAGGAAAAATTGAAAGAAAACTCTAGGAATAAGGAAAGGGGAGTTACGGGTTTGAGCAAGAAAAATGGTAAGGCCCGATGGGGTTATATAATGATGTTTGATAACATAAAAATTCAATTTGGGGCAGCGGAGAGGTGGCACAAACAGTCCGCCCCATTTCAGCACATCAAGGAGTTTCCGAGATGTAGTTTTGGCTAGTTTTGGCCAATTTTGGGTAAGGTAAGGCTTCTTCTTTAAATTTGGACTTTATGGTGTTATTATAGGATGTATTACACACCTTTTGGGCTGCTGGAAGTTGCGGAAAAGTCATAAAAAGTTTGACGTTCGGAATAAACTAAATTGGAGTCGCTATAGTTGAATTATTGTCGAAATAAAGTGTTGTTCTTGTGAGTTGTTGCAACAGAGGTGTGATATGTTGTTGCAGGGCCTAAATATGTTCTAATGTGGGTTAGGGTTCTGCTGTTTGAAGCCACATGAGCCCCCGTTGCATATAAATAAAGGCTAGATGCCCTATTGTGATATCGTATTTTTTAATAAGTAGTTTGGAGTTTATGTTGTATATTGTTGGTGTGGATTACTTAAACATATGCTGCAGGTTGTTATTGTTGGTTGGCTGTAGGTATTAGGGACCTAATTAGAAATTTGGATAGGGCACATTATAGGGGAGGTACTGTCCAATTTTCGGCGACGCCTTAGCAAATAACAGAACTAGTCGGGAAAACGACTAAGGAAATAGATTCCATTAATACTAAGGTGTACCCTAGGGTGTTAGAAAGTTAAGAGGGGTTAATATTCATATTTCTTTCATGTTGAATAGGTTCAAAGTACGGCGAGGCAAATAAGATAAGGAATAATTCAGACAAGGTATGTAAAGCTTTCTCTTGACATGTTTTGGCATAGGTAAGTAAAGCTCATTCTCTTTCTTCGGTTGGCATTTCCTAGTTGTAAGCTGAATGTAATACGGGCTCCGAGGTAAATCCATTCTTAAGTATCTCTTATTTACTACTGGATGTTGAACTCTATGGTAGTTAAACTATTTCCCTAGAAACTCTTATATGTTAAAGAGGTATGATTGTACAAACTCCTAGTCATAAAACTATTCGAAGACAAATACTCTGGAATTCTTAAATGAATAGTCTTACTTTGGTATATGTCTAGGAACCTCGAGATGTAATCAATATATCCCCTAATGGCATTTAGAGGGCAGCCAGAATGACTATACTGTTACTCGAATTATGAAACAATAACTTAGTCCTCTTATATAGTTGAGTCTTGGATAATAATTTAAACTGTGTTTGGTTTCTCACTACTCTACTCATGTATACTGTAACCCTTCTTATCCGAGTCCCAGGCCGGTTATCAGATTCGTGCAATTCACTGCATTGTCCACCGAGCCCTTCACTAGAGGGCCGGGTACGTATGTATACATATGATGATGATGTGTTGTAATAAGATGGCGATGGCATGGGGCCTAATACTGATACTACATATATGATTCATCGGACCCCTGACGGGGTCGGCTATATTGAAAATTTAAGCATGCATGTTTTTGTGATTCACAGAGTACTGGTACATGTTTCTGATTTGATAATTGGTTCCCCTGCTTCTCTATTTTGGATATACCTCCAGTTATACTATGTTACATTTTACATACTTAGTACATATGTCGTATTGACCCTCTTTCTCGGGGGGCTACGTTCATGCCCGAAGGTACAGATATAGGTTTTGGGAGTCCGTCAGCTTAGGATTCCACACAGCTCAGCTGGAAGAGGATCCATTATATCGGAGCCTAGTTTTTGATACTGTCCACTTATGTATACTATTATTTTGTCTATTCGGGGGTACAACGAGGGCTCTGTCCCGCCATATGTTATCATTATTATTTTTAGAGGTCTGCAGACATGTATATGTGGGTTGTGTATGTCAGTTTGATTTAGCTGGGTCTACCTGATATATGATATACGTGATTATGTTATCGCAGCCTTGTGACATAAATGAAAAAGGCTATAGGTTTATGAAAATGTTATCACTCAGTGAGGCTCTGTTGCATGATATTATCTTATTTATGATTTAATGTGACCACAACTTATAGATATATGTATGGGGGGTCCAGGTCGGACCCCAGTCGCGGCCTTATGGGGTTGGGTCGTGACAGTTATATGCTTTGGTAAGAGCTTTAGCAATATGGCAATATTATTTGTGGCCTAGAGAGTTTGTGGTTAAAACTAACCATGATTCCTTGAGGTACTTGAAGAGCCAAGCTAATCTTAGTCGTAGACATGAAAAATGGGTTGAATTATTAGAAACTTTCCCATATGTGATTGCTTATAAAAAAGGAAAAGAGAATATTATTGCCGATGCATTTTCAAGAAGATATCCATGATCTCTACTCTTACTTCAAAATTGATGGTTTTTGATCAAATCAAAGAACTTTATGCTAATGATCTTGATTTTGAAAAGGTTTTTGTATGACGGGTCCTTGTGATAGGTTCAATCTGAAAGATGAATTTCTTTTTAATGAAAATAAGGTGTCCCTAATTGCTCTTTGCGTGAATTATTTGTTAGGGAAGTACATTGTGGTGGACTCATGGGACACTTTGGAGTTTTTAAAACTTTGTATATACTTGCTGAACATTTCTTTTGGCCTAACATACGAAAGGATGTTGAGAAAGTGTGCTCTTAATGTCTTGAATGTAAGCAAGCCAAATCATGAGTATTACCACATGGTCTTTATACTCCTTTTCCTCTTCCGACTTCTCCTTGGATTGATATTTCTATGAATTTTGTGTTAGGTTTGCCTAGAACTAAACTTGGTAAGGATAGTATATTTGTAGTGGTAGATAGATTTTCAAAAATAGCTCATTTTATTCCATGTTTGAAGCCTAGTGATGCATCACATGTGGCTAATATTTTCATGAAAGGAGTGGTTAAATTACATGGTATACCTAAAACTATTATTAGTGATAGGGATGTGAAGTTCTTAAGTCACTTTTGAAGAGTTCTTTGGGGAAAGTTAGGAACTAAACAACTATTTTCTACCTATTTTCACCCACTAACAAATGGGCAAACAAAAGTAGTAAATAAGACTTCAAAAAATAGTTTGCCTAGAACTAAACTTGGTAAGGATAGTATATTTGTAGTGGTAGATAGATTTTCAAAAATAGCTCATTTTATTCCATGTTTGAAGCCTAGTGATGCATCACATGTGGCTAATATTTTCATGAAAGGAGTGGTTAAATTACATGGTATACCTAAAACTATTATTAGTGATAGGGATGTGAAGTTCTTAAGTCACTTTTGAAGAGTTCTTTGGGGAAAGTTAGGAACTAAACAACTATTTTCTACCTATTTTCACCCACTAACAAATGGGCAAACAAAAGTAGTAAATAAGACTTCAAAAAATATGTTGAGGGTTGTTTTAAAAGGAAAATTAACTTCTTGGGAGGCCCATTTGCCCATAATAGAGTTTGTATATAATAGAACTATCCATTGGTAAGTCTTTTTTGAAGTTGTTTTTGGGTTTTACCCCCTAACTCCCCTTGATTTGCTGCCTTTGCCAACTAAAAATATTATTAATCTTGATGGTAGGAAGAAGGCTGAAATTATGAAGATGATACATGAAAAAACAAGACTTGCAATTGAAAGGAAGAATGAGTAAACTGCCTTGAGGAGAACTAAGGGGCGAAAATCTATTATTTTTAAGTCTGGAGATCTAGTATGGGTACACTTTAGGAAGCAAAGATTTCCTACTAAAAGAAAATCCAAATTATATCCAAGAGGAAATGGTCCATTCAAAGTCCTTGAAAGGATTGGAGACAATGCTTACAAACTTTATCTTCCAAGTGGATATCAAGTTAGTGTTACCTTTAATGTTTCTGATCTTTCTTTATTTGATGCAGGATTAAATTCGAGGAAGAATTTTCTTGAAGAAGAGGGGAATGATAGCATTGATGGAAGCTCAACAATATCTAAAGAACCTTTGTAGTTTTCAAAAGACCTCATAATAAGATCCCAAATGAGGAAATTTCAAGACAGTCTTAAGGGGTAGAATTAGCAATTAAAAAATATTTTGTTGGGGAAGAGGAGCTAAAGCCCAAGTAAAATAAATTGTCCAAATGCTACAACTATTTAATGGACCAAATTGAAGTCCAAGAGAATGAATATTAAGGCTCAATTTCCTGCAAACTAGGCCCAAATTAACATCCAAGATGAGAGGAAATATGGCCGAAATAAACCCATAAATGAAGAGAAAATTTCAGCACTTATTTAGTCTTTTAACTAGTTTCTAGAACTAGCATTTAATGTCATTTTTCTTCTATGTTGACCTTATGGTACCTATGTATGTGGGAAGCCTTCTTGGGTTTTAGGAGGTGTCATTTTTTCTTATATTTTTAAATTATAAGTCACATATGTGGGCAGCCCACTAAGACTTTAGGAGGTGTCATATTTTTTTTTCTATTTTGACATTATATGTCATGAGTGTGGGCAGCCATCTAGGACTCTAGAAAATGCATTTTTTAAATTATTTTTTTATCGTGAACAACCCGTTCTTACTACTATATAAATGGGAGATTTGTTACTTTAAAAGGGTAGATTTTAAAGAATAATATATTAAGAGTTTTTTGAACCTTTGTGGCAAATTGCTTTTGAATTTATCTTTTAACCTAACTAGTTCATAGTTCAAGATAGTAAGATAACTTCTTGTTTGATATCTTTGGTTTCTTCTTGGTATTGTATAGAAGACGGTTAGTACTCTTACTAATTGTTGTCTAGTATTACTCAAGAAGCGGTCAAGATCCGATTCTAAAACTTGATTAGTTTCTCAATTAAGGCATTTGGTTGAACTATTAACCAATTTGTTGTTACTTGGATCATGTCAAAGCCATATCTTTTAATTCTTGTTTAGTTTCTTTAATTGGTTTTTAATTTTGCTTCCGCACTTGTTTTAGTTAATACTCTAGTTTGTTTTGAATTTCCATTCTTAGTGTTATCAGGTTTCTTCAAGGACAAGTCTCCCTTTTCAATTCCAAGGTCAAATTCAATTAAGGTATATAGGGATTGATTCATGGGTCCCTTTCACTCATGGAGTCCTAAGTTTTCTACCCAAAATCTCATTAATTTCAATTGGGTTTGTAATCCTAATCTTATGAATTGCATTGGGCTATTTAAAATATGTTTTTAATTTTTATATTTGATCATTATAGGCATGTTTCCACATAAATTACATGATTTTAAGCTCAAGTATGATTTCCCATCATGAAGCCTATTTCTATGATGATATTATGAGGTATGATTATGAATTCAATTATTCCAAGGTATTATCATGATTTTTATTCAAGTTGACTATGTATTTGAGTTTCATTCTAAATTCAAGTATGAATTGTGATCATGAATCAGAATTACGCTCAAGATATGAATTTCATGCAAGTTACGAAGTAAGGTGATTTAGGATCCTATGTGGTGACCTAGGACCTAACTATATCAATTATGCAAATATGATTATGATGATTAAAGGACAATTCACACATTACAAGTTCGTTATGAAATGGCCTATTCTATGAAATATGAAGTTTATGAACAAGTTATACTATATGCTAAGTATGTTACTATCTTAAGTATTCTGTGGAATTTGACGTAGTACTGAGTGGACCTTGGGAGAGGCATTTTCTCCTGTAGTTGAGGCAAGAGACCTGTAGTAATATCCCGTATTTTTATACGATGGATTATTAGTGAACTAATCGACATAAGTCCGAGGACAAAATTATTTTTGAATATGAGATAAGGACTTTTAATCCTGATTTTAATAATTGCATGGTTTGCTAATTAATAACAGTTAGTGGGAATATTAGTGGAGATTTGGGATTAATTTACCATGATTGGATTATTAAGTAGGGATTAATGATTAATTATAATTAATTAGCTTAATTAGACTACTAAGTGGGCCCCACAAAGCATGATTGAATTTGATTGGCTCATAGAATATTAATGGGACACCTGTCAAGAGCTAGACACATGTCAACCAAATAGGCAGCATATATAAACTAAATGGATGAGTCATATTCACAATTCAGCCACAAAGTTGATCGATACAAAGAGAGGCTCTCCTTCAGCCACAAATTGAATCATAGAGAGAGAAATAGAGTTCGGCCATGGCTAGCTGAACTTGAAGCTTTTAGTTGTTATCCAAAGATAATTTTTCTAAGGTATTTCAATCATTTGAAGAGTCTATAGTAACGTGAGTTGGTCCTTGAGGGAAGAAAAAGTGTTCATTAATTGAAGCTATCAATCTCAGCATGTTAAGGAGCTAAGTTTATTAAGGTAAGATTGATCATTTTCTATAGGTTTTAGGGTGAGTTTGGACGTGTTCAAAGTATATGAATATGAATTGGATGTATGAAATTATATATGTTTGATGTTGGGAAGTTCAAGCAGTATGGGGTTGTTTTATGTGCAAATGGTGAATTGATTTTATTTAGTATTTTGATTGTTGTTGTGATGGATTTTATGGTGAGAATGAAGGTATTTAATGATGGAAGTTGAAGCTAAATTTGTTTTTTGGTTGTTGTAAGGATTATAGTGATAATAATATAGTTTACTTGCATATGAATAGGTGATATAGTTGTCGTGTGGCTGCTGTTATGTTTCACTAAAATTAGATGAAAAGATTGTATGAAACAATGTGTAACAATTGTATGCGGTTTACTTGGTGTGTTCATAGGTATTCGCAGGATTTTCGAGCATCTTTTATGCTGTTAGTTAGGGGATGTTTTGATATATCATTGTTGTTCTTTTTGTGTTTGGGAGATTAAGTGTGACTGAAGTTATACATGATGTTATTGTATTGGTTGGGCTATTAGGAGATCGTTGAGACTATGGGTTACTAAAGATAATTTGAATATGTGGTAGTCGTATGTGGATTGTTATCGAATGTTGTGAAAGTGGGGTTTTTAGAATATTGTGCGAGCTGTTCGGAGTATTCTCGAGTCTTTTCTTAAATAGTCTCGGATTAGTACTTGAATGTGTGGTTATTGATATTGGCTTGGTTGTTATAAATCTGGTTTAAATATAAGGGAAACGTCATCTAAATTATATAGAAAGGAGTTGCTAATGTTGAAATGTGTTTTGAATCTCCCTGTAGCTTAACCTTAATTCTTTACGTCTTAATATAGGTTGAGACTTTAGGCAGCGTATACATGTTGTGTTGCGAATAAATGCTAAAGGTATGTAAAGTTATCCCTTCTTTCTTTTGGCATGTCTTAGATATAAAAGATATATTATATGAGCTTTGAGGTAATTCCATTCATAGGTTTCGAGTATGATTCATGATTCTTATTCACTTCTTGAAATTAAAACTCTTAAAGTAGTTGAGCTACTGCCCTTGAGTCTTCTATACGTTGGGCATTAGTTGGTATGTGAAAGTCCCTATTTTTAAAGACCCTATAATGATTAATGTCCTTAACTTTTATAAGTTGTCTCGCATTATCTTGATACATGTCTATGATCTTGAGGCTTTATTTAATAGTTCATAATGACATTCAAAGAGTAATAACATGACTATCGCCCTAATACTCAAGTATTAATTAGCCTATTTATCTATTCAGTCTCAAATGATGATCTAAATGCATATGGTTATTCACTACTCTGCTCGAGTATATTGTTATTACATCTTTTACCAAGTCCTGGGCCGCGTATGTTATCATGCACAGTTTTTGTTATGACCCAACCCCATAGGCTGTGACTAGTGCCCGAGTTGGATACTCGTATACATATCTGTTAGACATCATCAAACTTAAACTAAACACAATATGGAGGCTTTGTAAAAATAGGATGTCATCTCAAGCTTTATATACATGTATTAGGATAATATGTCTCCTGGGGAATCACAATAAAATTAACACATCATAATAAATGAGCCAAAAAGGCTGTCCCTAAATACAACATCCTAAAATATGTACGTATGCAAGCCAACAAGGCTGCCACTACGAACGGGAACATCCCAACATACAAGTCATATAGGCATAACCGACCACATATACACACCACCCACACATATGTTTGTAGACCTCTAAGAGTATCATCAGTATCATATAATTGGACAGGGTCCCGCCGTACCCTTGAATAAATATATATATATATATATATATATATATATATATATATATCGAGACAAAGGAGCACTCCAAGACAGTTGAATAGAAGTCCTAAGCTGGTGGATCATCGAAGTTAGCATCTATACCTGTGGACATGAAACACAATCCCCCCGAAGAAGGGGTGGTCAGTACGAGATGTGTATTGTGTATGTAAACCATGAAATACAATAAGAAATATCATAATTGAAGTATAGAATCTAGAAACAAGTATGATAATCAAAAACTCACTGTACCTGTGCCTTACGAAATAAATCATGCATATCTATCATGACCCACCTCCATAGGCCATGACTAGTGCCCGAGATGGGAACCCATACGTACCCTTATCCCCACTTAGCGTGTTAGTAGAATGAAATAAAGTAGAAATCAAAAAAGGGTTGCTACAGAGCGCATAAGAACAAATATAGCACAAGAGGGTCGTTAAGGCCATCACGGAACACAAAGCCCAAAACATATATACATAAACCATATCATAAGTCTACAGACCTCTACATAAAGATAGCCTAGTCATATGATGGGACAGGATCCCATCGTACCCTTAACCAATATGTACAAATGTACAACAGAAATGTTAGTACCAAAATAGGGCTCCGGATAAGGGAGCACTGCCAATCAACAGGGTGGATGTCCTAAGTGAGTGGATCATAAAATAGAGCACTTGTACCTGCGGGCATGTAACGCATCCCCCCAAAAAAGGAGATCAATACGGATAATATACCGAGTATGTAAAGCATGGACTGTAATAGGTAAAGCCATTACAAGAACAGAAGGTTCAAAAATAAGCAAAATATCTAGAATATCCAAATTCTTTTCATAACCACAGATAATATATGCAGAAAAACATGTCATATCCAGCCCCATTATGGGACTCGGTGAACAAATCGTGGTCGCCGCCTCGTCACTAACACTATAGCACATCATAACTCCAGAATAGAGAATATCATCGTAATAGATCATATTATATTAGATGGTCATATCAGATTAGATCATATCATATGTGTACATGACACATCATAATTCCACAAATCAAATCCATGTACAGAGCGTACCTTTCCCCTCACGTCGGGGCACGACGAATAATACAAAAAAGTACACACGATAACAAAACCTGACCCAGGCTCAGTGAAGGAAGCATTGAGGCATCCACGAGTGGAGTAGTGAGAAACTAAATGCACTTTAAATCATTTATGAGACTCGATGGAATTAACAAAATGAGCTATTATTCAAAAATCAAGACAAGAGTCGTATCAAGTACCTTTTGAATATCACTATGAGTTATATACAAATAGAAATTTTGAAATCATATACACGTATCTAGGCAGGATAAAATATCCTTTGGAAAATTAAAAAGTTGGCCATCCTAGCGGCTCTACGAATAGGAACTTCCTTGGAATCATATAAAAGTCATATACTTATTTTATAAAAATCATGTCAAAAAGAAAGATTAGATTTATATACTTATGTCAAAACATGCCAAGTGAAAGAATGGTTAGCTTTACATACTTACGCCAAAGACATGCCAAAAGAAGGAACGGTTAGCTTTACATACCTCTTACGGATTACTCCTAAAATGTTCACCTTGTCATCTCTTGAACCTATTTAACATGAAAGTAATACTATGGTTAATGACCTTTCACTTTCCATTTACAAGTCTCCATAGAGGTCATTTCCTTATCCATTTTCCTCGACTAGTTCATTACTAGTTCCTAAATTACCGAAAATTGGGCAGCATCTCCCTTATAACTTCAACATCCCTGAGATTTCAACTCGGCCAAAATATAAATAACCATACCAAAAACAACAACCATCAACATATATATAAATAAAGCACTTCAACATTACCCAATACAACTCCAAACAACTAGCTCCGAACTACGATACCAATATGGAGTTCTTAGACTTTATTTCATAAAATCTTTTACCATATGAAACAAAGGATCGTGTGGCTGCAATCAGCAGCACCCACAACCCTTTTTGAGTACTTTCCAGCCCTGCAATACGCAATTAAACCACCCCCAACCTGCAGCACAACAACACACTACTCGACTTCAATTTACCTACTACAATTTCAATTTAGTTTGTTTCTAACGTCAAGCATCCTTATCCACCTTTTCCACTTCCAGCCTCACTTAAGACATTTAATATACCCCATAGTAACATCATAAAATTCAATTTAAAAGGGAAAGACCTACCTTTCCCAAAAGTCCCCAAAACTCGCCTGGGAAGTTCTTCTAGCGTGACTAAAACTTCATGGCTGTTAGTTGTCCGTTTGGGACTGCTCCAAACCATATATTTATATTAATAACACCTTCATACCTTCGTGGTATACCCCATATAATTAATTCATAGAACAGAATCAGATAACTTACCTTTTTCTCCTCCCAAAATCGTAGCTCTTTCTTCTCTCTAGCTTAAGTTTCTCTTCTCTTCTTTTTGTCTAGAACTTTCTTGGAGATAAGATGACTTATAGGATAAATATGAACTTAAAGTCATAAATTATATATATATATATATATATATATATATATATATATATATATATAGGACACTTTAGGAGGGGACACATGTTATCCCCTAAGTGGTGACACATGTCAAGCCCTAAGTGGGGACACGTGTCAAGCCCTTATTGGGCCAACACATCCCTTTCTCCAATCACGGGCTGCCACATGGCATGTGGGAGGGGGGGTCCAACACCTTTGCTCCAGCTTCTACCACATGGCACTCTCTCATGCTGCCACGTGTCACTCTCTCATGCTGTCATATGGGTTCGTAATCTCATTTTACTTTACGAACTTATATAATTCTTGATACGTAAGCTTGGTATGTACTCAAGTAGCTTAAGTATGTAAGATTTCCAAGTTGGTAGCTTACATAAATAAGTCGAGTTCTACGACTCATTATTCGGTCTCCAACTTCTTCCGGATTCTTATATTTCTATTTCAAATCTTCTCTCCTATGGGGTATCGCATGCTCCTTTCCTTAGAGTTTCTTGATAGAGTTATAGATTACCCGGCTCACATGGTAACTCTTAAGAACCTTAAGAGTTCTTAAGAAGTCTTAAGAAGCTTTTAGAAGCTTTAAGAAACTTTAGGAAACCTTAAGAAACTTAAGAAGCTTAAGATCCTTTTAAGAAACTTAAGAACGCGTTCCAAGGTACAAAAGTATGGGGTGTAACAATATCATTATCACATAGCGTATCCAGCCCTCTAATAGGGGACTTGGTGAACAAAGTCGCGCGCACATATTCAAATTATCTTTAATGACCCATATTCTCAACGTTTTGGTCGAAACGATCTTCTAACATCCCAACTAATACAATAACATCATGTATAACTTTAGTCACACTTAATCTCCCAAGCCCAATAAGAACAACAACAACATATCAAAACAGCCCCTAACTAACAACATAAAAAATGCTCGAAAATCTTGAGAATACCTATGAACACACCAATTAAACCACTTACAATTCTTACATATTATTTCATATAATCTTTTCATCTAATTTTAGTAAAACATAACAGCAATCACACGACAACTATATCACCTATTCATATGCAACTAAACTACATTATTATCACTATAATCCTTATAATAGCCCACAAAAAAATTTAACTTCAACTTTCATTATTAAATACCTTGATTCTCACCATAAAATCCATAACAATAACAATTAAAATACTAAATAAAATCAGTTCACCATTTGCGCATAAAATAGCCCCCTACGGCTTGAACAACTTCCCAATATCAACATACATAATTTCATACATTCAATTCACATTTATATACTTTAAACACGTCCAAACTCACCAAAAAACCTATAGAAAATGCTCAACTCTTATCTTAATAAACTTAGCTCCTTAACTTGCTGAGATTGATAGCTTTAATTAATGAACACTTTTGCTGCCCACAAGGACCAATTCATGTTACCATAGACTCTTCAAATGGTTAAACTACCTTAGAAAAATTATCTTTGGATCACAACTAAAAGCTTCAAGTTCAGCCAGCCATGGCCGAACTCCCTTTCTCTCTCTGTGATTCAATTTGTGGCTGAAGGAGAGCCTCTCTCTATCCTTCAACTTTGTGGCTGAATTATGAATATGAGTCATCCATTTAGTTTATATATGCTGCCTATTTGGTTGACATGTGTCCAACCCTTGACATGTGTCCCATTAATTGTCCATGAGCCAATCAAATTCAACCACATTTTGTGGGATCCACTTAGTGGTCTAATTAAGCTAATTAATCATAATTAATCACTAATCCCCATTTAATAATCCTTTTATGGTAAATTAATCCCAAATCTCCAATAATATTCCCACTAACTATTATTAATTAAAAAAATCATGCAATTATTAAAATTCGGATTAAAAGTCCTTGTCTCATATCTGAAAATAATCTTGTCCTTGGACTTATGTCAATTAGTTCATGGATAATCCATCGTATAAAAATACAGGATATAACATCCTCCCCCCCTTTAGAACATTCGTCATTGAATGTTAAACTATCCTCATAAGGTCTTACAAAGATCCCGGGGGAGTCTCCTTTATTGCGATAACATATAGAAGCATGTATCAATAAATATAATAAATTTTGAAGTTTAGATTACCTGTAGGTATAGGGAACAAGTGAGGATACTTATTCTTCATCTTCTCTTTGGCTTCCTAGGTTATTTCTTCTCTATTCTTATTTGCCACAATACTTTGATGAAAGCCATGTCCTTAGTACGCAACCTTCTGACTAGGCAATGAAGTATAGCTATAGGGTTTTCCTCATAAGACAGCTCCTCCATTAGCTGAACATCATCTACGGTGAATACTTTAGAAAAATCACCAATACATTTGAGAAGCATCGACACGTGAAAGACTAGGTGCACTGCTTCCAAATCAGATGGTATGTCCAACTCAGAGGCAACCTTTCCCACCCTACGAACAATCTGATAAGGACCAATATAGCTCGGGCTAAGTTTTCCTTTCTTGTTGAATCTCACTACACCCTTCATCGATGACACCTTTAAGAATACACAATTCCCAACTTCAAACTCTAAGTGTCGATGTCGATTATCTACGCATGACTTATCTCGACTTTAAGTTGCTAATAACCTTTCCCGAATAAGCTTCACCTTATCAACAACTTGCTGAATCATATCAGCGCCGATTAACTTACCCTCACCAATATCAAACCATCCAATAGGTGACCTATACTTCCTGCCATACAAATCCTCATACGGTGCCATTTAGATGCTAGAATGTAGCTATTATTATAGGCAAACTCGATAAGTGGCAAATGATCATCCCAACTACCCCTGAAATTAATAACTGTAACATCCCCTAAAAACATTGTATACGATGTTTCAATTCTCACCTAAACATGATAAACCCTCTATATTTTAGGCATAACTTTTCATAAGAATATCCAAATTGGGTGATTCAAATTTCCGAGTAACCACAAGATCATTTCCTACAACCTTTGTCAAGACCATATTTTATGTTTCGGAGGTTAAGTAGGTCAAATAAATTAATATTTGTAAGGTAGAATGCTGTGACGGAAAGGAGTATTTATAGAAGAAAAATCATATCTCACTGTAGGTTTATCCAAATTTGTTGATTTTTGAACTATATAAAACTAGACTTCTATATCTACAATTCTTACGAAGACACTAAATCCTAATAAGGAATTTATCTTATTCAGACGCAGCTCCAAAAAAGAGTATTCTGTTAAAAAGAACTCATCTCACCTACCATGGAAAAATCTAGATACATTTGACATCACTCATGACATAAATTGTCCTCCATTTAACATCATCCATGACATTAATATATTCCATTAAATTTTCAGATTTTTCTTTATAATTATTTTATTTATTGTTAGGTCCCTCTTTCCCACCTATAAAATACCCACCTTATTTCCTCATTTTATTCATCAAGCTTTCTCAAGCAAGTCTTCTCTCTATACACTTATTTACTCATTCTCAAATATAGTTTTAGCTCTTAGTAGTAAAGAAATACTATTTCGGTAATTCATATACTCTGGGTAGTACACAAAACGTTTCGGCGAGGAGAAAAGCTAGGACTCAAGAGTATTCATTAAGTCTTTCGGTTCCGACTAAAACTTCGGATTCCAAGTATGTAAGGCTTCAATGAGAGTATTCCTTCCACTCTCATGTCTAAATTATTTTAATTATATGATAAATTATGTTTATTTTCTTTAAGCTTTACTCTAAGTTATGTGGGTGTTTATCCATGGGTTCTTCCACCCATGTAGTCCAAAAACTCCTTCAATTAAGTCTCTTGATTTTAAGTAATATTTTCTTATGATAATTCTTAATTTTACTTAATAGTATGAATCATGATTAAACTAATGATTATTGCTCTATTTTGATGCAATATAATTTTATATGTATGAATTGATGGTTTACAAGTAATTCCTCTATTTATTTATTTAAAGGCTCTTGAAATTCATGGTGGGTTGTTTAAAGCATAATTTTTAATTAATGGATTTCAAAGTATTTATGTATATTTATTTACATACATATTTGCAAGTTAAAGTGATTTGAACCCACCTAGTTTTACTATGTTTTTAATAAAGTTTGACTTGAAAACTTTGACTCCAAATAAATATTTATGAAAGCAATATCTATGATCAAAAGGGAGTCTTATGAAATGAAAGAATAATGAAATGATATGAATAATAGATTCTTTATGCAATAAGGATAATTCTTGCATATTTGAATTACCAAATATTTTAATGAGCTATTCTACCGAATATGATGTTTGAATTCTCAAGTTATATGCTATGAATATTTTGAAGTATTAAACTATTCCGTGGGATTGACTTAGCACCGAATGAGGCATTGAGGTGGGATTCGGTAAGGGAATCCTAGTAGCAACCCCTTGTCTTATTAACTATGTGCCAACATAGGAGTCCTTGTAGGCTTAGGCTAATGGATTCATAAATAGCTCTTAAAGTTAAAGTTAAAGAAATGAATGAAGTTGACGGAGTTCTACCTGGCAAGTAGTTTCCCCGACCAACGTAGGGGGTTATGTTGAATTCCATGTAATAGCTCGCATGGTTTTAAATGTTGGTTATGGTTATTTTCCCACAAAATAAATATTTTAAAGGATATCCATATGATTTATTATGCATGTATTACATTATGTTCCATATTACATAAATGTTATAATGTTTCCTCAATGTTCATGCATCCTTACATACTTAGTACATTCAAAGTACTAATGCATACTCTTTTGCCTACATGATATCACCATGTAGGGATCGGTGCTCCTCCACGTGGCTAGTTGAGACTTCATTTGAAGACTACTTTTGGTGAGTTCCCATGTTCCGGAAACAATACTCCTTTATATTTCTAGCTTATGATATGTTGAGATATTTTACTATGGTATTTCTTCTATTATGATTAAGGGTGAGCTAGGGACTTGTCTTAGCCCCATAAATCTAATAGTTAGAGGTATTGTTGGACATATGTAAATTGAATATTTACTATTATGATTTTCGCTTCTTCATTTATCGTCATTACCTATGAAAGGCTAAAAGAATGCTAAGAGGCTTGTTTGAGGTACTTTCGTGTTCCTCATTCACTATGTCACGTCTAGGCCCTTGACTTGGGTCATGAAAATAACACAGGCCCACAACATATCTCCTAGCGTCTTAATAGTACGCTTGGCTTTTCTATCAGTCTAAGGGTGAAATGTTGTGTAAGACTCACCTGTATCCCCAACCTTCCTGGAATGATCTCCAGAAAATAGCTGTAAACTAAGCTCCTCTGTCTGATATAATAGATGTGGGGACCTCGTGAAGTCTTACTATCTCCTTGATACATAACATAGCATAATCCTCGGCTGAATAAGTAGTCCTTACTGGAAGAAAATGTGCTAATTTTGTCAGCCTATCTACAATAACCCATATAGAATCATATACTTCTATGGAGTACGAGGTAGGACTGTAATAAAATCCATATTAATTGCTTTCTATTTCCAAGTCAGGATCTCTATCTCCTGTAATAATCTACTAGGCTTCTGATGCTCAATCTTAACTTGTTGGCAATTCAGGTACTAGGCTACGAACTCTACTATGCCCTTCTTTATGCCATCTCACTCATATAAATATCTGAGATCATGATATATCTTTGTTTACCCTAGATGAACAGAATAATGTGCATAGTGTGCCTCTCCCATAACCTATTGCTATGGCCTTGAAATCTCAAGTACACATAATCTGCCTCTATATTTTAGCACCCTATCAGGTGTGATCTTGAATGGAGTCTTTTCCTTTTGAAGGGACACATCCCTATACTATGTCAGAATAGGGTCCTCGTATTGGCATCATTTACTTCTCCCATAATAGAGGATTCAATAACTCCTCGAATAGAAACTCCACCATCATCAGAATCAGCCAAATGGACTCCAAGGTTAGCTAACTGACAAATCTCACGAACTATCTTCTTTCGTTCTGGTTATACATATTCCAAGATACCCATATATTTACGGCTGAGTGTATCTTCTACAACATTTGCTTTCCCTGGGTGGTATAGAATGTTAATATCATACTCTTTCAGCAATTCTAGCCACCTTCTCTGCCGCAAATTCAGCTCCTTCTACTTAAAGATTTATTTGAGACTTTTGTGATCTGTGTAGATATCAACATATAGGCTATATAGATAATGCCTCCATATTTTCAAAGCATGAATTACTACTGCTAACTCCAGACATGAGTTGGATAATTTCTTTCGTGCTTTCTGAGCTACCGGGAGGCATAGGCTATGACTCTAGCATGTTGCATCAATACACAACCTATCCCAACACCAGAAGCATCACAATAAATTGCATAGCCATCTGGTTTTTCAGGAAGAGTTAGAACAGGAGCCGTAGTCAACTTATCTTTCAGCAATTGAAAGCTTCGTTCACAAGCATTGGAATTTAACTTCCTTCTGAGTTAGCCTTGTTAAAGGCACTGAAATCAAAGCAAACTTCTTTATGAATCTCCTGTAATATCCTGCTAACCCTAAAAAACTATGTAACTCAGTAGGTGTCGTAGGTCTAGGCTATGTCTTGACAACCTCAATCTTCTGTGTATCTACCCGAATAGCATCAGCTCCAATAATATGCTCCAAGAATACTACTAAAGTCAACCAGAATTCACATTTAGAGAATTTTTCATGCAACTTCTGGTGCTGGAGCACCCCAAGTACTGCCCTCAAATGATCTGCATGCTCCTCTTCCGATAGTGAATAGAATAGAATATCATCAATAAATACAATCAAAAATAGGTCTATGAATGGCTTGAACATTCGATCCATTAGATCCATAAACATTTCTGGAGCATTATCAGCCTAAAAGATATCACCCTAAACTCATAATGCCCGTATCTGGTCCTGAATGCATTCTTTGGGATATCTTATTCCTTTACCCGACCTGATGATAGCCTGACCGCAGGTCTATCTTTGAGAAAAACTTTACACCTTTCAAATAGTCAAATAAATCACCAATCCTGGGAAGGGATATCTATTCTTTATTGTCGCCTTGTTCAGTTGCCTATTGTCACGATCCAACCCCGTAGGCCGTGACTAGTGCCCGAGTTGGTCACCTTTGTACATATTTGTTAGACATTGTCAAACTGAAAACAAACACAATATGGAGGCTTTGTGAAAATAGGACGCCATGTCAAGCATTACATACATGTATTAGAGTAACCTGTCTCCTTAGAAATCACAACCAATTAAAACCTCATAATACACGAGCCGATAAGGCTGTCACTACATACAATATCCAAAAATACAAGTCATATATGCATAATAGGACACATATACACACAACCCATACATATGTCTACAGACGTCTAGGAGTATCAATAGTATCATATGGCAGAACAGGGCCCCGCTAGTATAATATGGTGGGATAGGGCCTCGTCGTACACCTGAATTAAACATATATATACATCCAAAAGGTGTATATACCAAAAGTCTAATCTCCAAGAAAAAGGAGCACTGCAGGATAGCTGAATAGGAATCCTAGGTTGGTGGATCACTAAAGCTAGTACTGGTACCTACGGGCATTAAACGCAGCCCCCCAAGGAAGGGGGTTAGTACAAGATATATATTGAGTATATAAAGCATGAAATACGATAGAAAAGATAATAAATGAAGTAGAGAGCCCAGGAGATAAGTATGATAATTAAGAACTCATTGTACCTATGCCTTACGAAACAAATCATGCATATCATTATCATAAATCATGCCCGACCCATTATATGACTCGGTGCCCTAATCGTATCATCATATTATCATATCATCATATACATATACTATACTATACCTGAACCTCTAATAAGGGATTCGGTGAATAAAGTCGTGTACACGTATACCGTACCCAGATAATCATGCGACTCGGTGCCATAACCATATCATTGCATCATTATATCATCATTTAGCATACCCAAACCTTTAGTGAGGGACTTAGTAGATAATATAATAAAGTTATGCACGATAACATACTCGTCATGAGACTCGGTCAAAGATATAATAATAGTATGCACGAGTAGAGTATCATGAGTAACCATATACAATTAGATCATCGTCTGAGACTCAATAGAATAATCAAAATTAACCATAATTTTAAAATCAAGATAGTAGTCATCTCAAGTACCTTTTGAATATCACTATAGACCATATCAAATGAAACCTCAGGAATCATAGACATGTATCAAGATAATGTGAAATAGCTTATGGAATCAGAGACATTTGTCATAGTGAAGTCTTTAGGAATAGGAGCTTATACATCCAGCTACTATTCAACATATAGAACGCTCGAGGGCAGTAGCTCAACTAGTTTAAGAGTTTTAACATCCAGAAGTGAATAAGGATCATGAATCATGTTCAAAACTTATGAATGGAATTACCCCAAGGCTCATATCATTCATCACTTACGTCTAAGACATGCCAAAAGAAAGAAGGGAAAGGCTTCACATACCTTCATTTCTTATTTGAAACACAACACGTATACACTGCCCAATAGTGTCTCAACCTATATTAAGATGTCAAGAACTATGGTTAAGCCACGCGAAGTTTTCAAAACGCACTCCAATATTAGCAGCTCATTTCTAGAAAATTAGGCGACATGTCCCTTATATTCAAACCAACTACATAACAACCAAGTCAACATCAACAACCACACATTCAAGTACTTTATTAAAGTTAGCCAAGGCAAGATTCAAGAATGTTCTAAAATAGCCCGCACACTATTCTAAATCAGCCCACACATTACGACGTTCCATAATCTTTAACATAATGACTACAACGTAATAAAGTTACTCTTAATAATCTACAACCACAACACTTCATCGGATGAACTTACAACAGTCCAATAATTACAACAATAATATAGCTTTAACTACTCTTAATCCTTCAATTCAACAAGAACAACAACACAACCAACCTAGATCATATAACTTTAAATGTCAAATTCCTTCACTTTCATCATTTAACCAATGGCAACAACAACTCCAACATTAATAGAAATTAATCCATCATCTTTAGATTAGAACAGCCCCACCAATTTTAACCATACAATATATAATCATAACTACACTTAATTTTTCAATTCAACACAAACAGCCACACGTTACAATTATAACTCCAACTTGAAATATCAAATTCTTCTATTTTGATTATATAACTCATGACAACAACAACCAAAATATTAATTGAAATTGATTCACCATTTCCAAATGAACACAGCCCCTACAAGGCTTTAACAACTTTCCAACGCCAACATACATAATTTCATACCTCCAATTCATGTTTACACATTCACATCACCTCCAAATTCATCCTAAAATATATAGAAAATGATTAATTCATACCTTAACAACTTGGCTGAAACATCTGGATTGCATGTTAGGTCTTCTTGCTACACCAATGATCAATTCTTGTTGTTAATCACCTCTAATTTATTGAAAATACTTTATAAAAGTAGTGTGGGGATTGGAATTTAGGAGATTACTTGCTCAGCCATGGCCGTGAATTGCTATTTCTCGAACTCTCTTTCTTCTTCTCTATATTTTCCTCAAAGAAGAATGAGCTAAAATGAGCTCTTCGCCATTTATATTTCATTATATATACAACTCCTAAGAGTGACACATGCCCAGCCTTGACATGTGTCCCATGGTCATCCATGGCAGCCCATAAGAGTGACACGTGTCCAGCTTTGACATGTGTCAGTTTCCAAGAGGGAGAAGGTCTTATGGCAATCTCAAGTATACTATTAATCAGTTATTTGGCCTGATCGAGCAACCTATGAATAGTTGTCGCCTACATAACCTACCTCCCAGACCAAGGGAAGAAGGTATCAGATCACTTTTGAGAGCCCTTTTGTGAAAGCAGTTCCTTTACTCTTTTTGAATGAATTACAGTCAGTAAAATAATCTGGTGGAAGGGGTCCATAGAAAAAAAATTGGCTTCTTTTTCTTTTTTCTATTTTTCGATTCACATGTATCCTACTATCATCCACCCTCATATCACATTCTGCCATGTGTCTTGGTGAGGATCACTTAGTGGTCTAATTAACTTAATTAATCTCAATTAATCCCTAATCCCTAATCCCACTTAATAATCTAGACCAAATAAAATCTATAACTAATTCGTGTATTAATTAAAATCGAGAATAAAAATCTCTATGTCGCATTCTGAAATAATCTTGTCCATTACTTTAAGAAAGTTGGTGCATCACCTCCTTAATTCTTGCCACAAGTTCGTAAGTAGTTGTATCACCTACTTGCCTTTTTTTATTTAAATACAGTCCACATATTCTAAGTAGGTGCATCACCTACTTGTTTTTTTAGTAGGGTTAGCAATTAGTCTTACCTTAATAACCTGTGTGATCCTTAGCTTAATTATGTAAGACATCCAAACCATTAGCTTAAGTAGATAGGTCAATTACTGTGACAAATTATTTGGCCTCGAACCCCTTTAAAATCCTTCTAAACCTATTTCAAACCATCACTACTTCACATAGAACTAGTCTATGCAAGATATGAGGCATTACATCCTCCCTTCCTTAGGATCCTTTCATAATGTCATGGATATCATAGATCATGTGGTAGCTTTAGAGAAGTTTAAAAATATTCCAATGTACAACATTTCATGATATAATATCTTTTCCCCCTTTAGAACATTCGTCCTAGAATATTAACTAGCCTCATAAGGTCTTACCAGGATACTAGGAAGTCTCTGTAATAGTTATCACACATAGTTTTCTTATTAATCAATATAACCAATTTAGGGGTTTACATTACTTGTGGGTATAGAGAAAAAGTGAGGATACTCGTTCTTCATCTCCTCTTTGGCTTCGCATGTCATCTCTTCTCTATTCTTGTTTCACCACAATACCTTGATGGAAGCCACATCCTTGGTCTGTAACCTTCTGACTTGGCAATCAAGTATAGATATAGGGTGTTCCTCGTAAGATAGCTCCTCCATCACTTGGACATCATCCATGGGGAATATTTTAGAAGGATCACCAATATATTTGCAAAGCGTCGATATATGAAAGACTGTGTGCACTGCTTCCAAATTAGATGGTAGCTCTAACTTATAGGCAACCTTGCCCACCCTACGAATAATTTGATAAGGCCCAATGTATCTCAGGCTAAGTTTCCCTTTCTTGCCAAACCTCATTACACCCTTCATTGGTGATACCTTCAAGAACACCCAATCCCCAATATCAAATTCTAAGTGTCGACTATCTAAGTATGACTTGTATCAACTTTGGGCTGCTAATAGTCTATTTTGAATAAGTTTCACTTTATTAACATATTGCTAAATTATGTGCATATTAGTTTAGTCTCATCAACCTCAAATCAACCAGTAGGTGACCTACATTTTCTACAATACAAAGCTTTATACTGTGCCACCTGGAGGCTAGAATGATAGCTATTATTGTAGGCAAACTCGATAAGTGGCAAATGATCATCCTAGTTACCTCTGAAATCAATAACACAGGCCCGTAATATATCTTTTAGTTTTTGAATGTTATGCTCGGCCTGTCTGTCATTTTGAGGGTGAAATGTTGTGCTGAGACTCACTTGTGTCCCCAATCCCTCCTGGAAGGATCTCCAAAAGTTGGCTGTAAATTGGGCTCCTCTGTCTGAGATAATAGAAGTGGGAACCCTGTGAAGTCTTATTATCTTCTTGATATTTAACCTCGCATAGTCCTCGACTGAATATGTGGTCCTAACTGGAAGAAAATAAGATAATATTGTCAGTCTATCTATAATAACCCATATACAATCATACATCTGTGGAGTGCGAGGTAAGCCTATAATGAAGTCCATATTCTAGAATCTTCATCCTCATGTATTACCTTTTGATTTCTTTAAAAGACTTTAAGTTTCTCTCTACTTTTTAGATCTTAATCTCAATCCTTAGGGTTGGCTATAAAGTAATGCTGGAGTTAGCCCATATAATAACTTTACATAGCTGCTCTGTGCTCTATCTATCATTAACTAGTATAATTCTAAAAGAATTTGACATATAAGTTCACCATCTTTTAGTAATCAGCTAGTTCTGATCGTCTTGCTTAAACTATTTTATAATTCCCCTAACCCAACTTGTAACACTCTAGACACATTATCTCATGTCGTTTCTTTAGCTTTATTTCAAACTCTTCTATTACCCCTTTACTCAGATTTTTCTCTTAATTTTCTGCCACACATTATATTGCAATCTTTACAAGAATATGCGAAGGTGCTCAACTTAGCCCAAGAAATATCTTAGCATCATCTCGCTATTTGCCAGAACTAAGGGGTCTTTCTGTAGAAACCTCCACGAACTATCGTCGTTTTTGATGGTTTTTCCGCTTCTCAATTCATGATTTACCTTGCCTTCTTCTCTCGTATCTTACAATCGGTATCGGGATAGATATCTGGTCCGAATATGGCCATGTCCTATTTTCCCTTAGTACTAATTCTATCTCGGTAATTTGCCTTAACCCATCTTTGCACCTCTCTGTAACGTACCCAAAATATCATAACTGCATTGTCACTATTGAACCCTTACTCCTCTTATGATGTACTCACTCACATGGTTTCATTCTTAACATACAAACATTCGTAGGTTGCATAACCTTTCTGACTTCTATTTATTTATTGCTGGTTTTCATATCTTACTAACTTGCTTTAGCAAGGGATCTTATTTGAAGTTTAAGCATCCATATCAAATATATTGTAGTGACAATTGTTTCCATCTTGCACTTGCATTTCTCTTACCCACTTCCCCCCTTAAGGGTGTACTTATACCATTATCCTTTTATACTTTTCTCTATGTCCCTATTTCCAATCTCAAATTCATCCAATCTTTTTTTCCAATCCACATGGTACTGTACCATATCCATATCTTTCTTTATAATTTATAACTTGATTATCCACATATGAAACATTGACTAAATCATCAAGCGATGAGACCCTTTTCATATATAGTGCAAAATTTCATCCGATCATCTATACTCGAGTAATGTGACCAATGTAACAACTCATCCAAGGTCACATTCTACTCATTCCCATCAATAGTTAATTAGTACTTGTAGTCGTTCCAATCTTACTTAAGAAGAACTTATATTTCGACGATAAGTGTCCAAAGTTCTCTTGAAATAGTATCTTTATCCCAATCTATATCATCTGTTTCTTTTGATGAACTTATATTACACCATTTGTTCCTCAACCCTACCATCTTTGTCCAATACGAATTTTACTATTTTTGAGGTAAAGTCGTGTGCATTCAGTACCCCTTTATGCCTTATGCCTCTCTACCCTTATTGTGTACCCAAAGAAGCTTCTAACTTAGTCAACAACATACCAAGTTCGCCTCAATAATGGTATTACCTTATCATCATGTCGTCGTACTACACTTTAAGTTCATAACTATATATTCCCCTTTTGTTCCATCCTCGTATTCAATTCATTACGTCTATCTTGGGTTCTTCCATTAGAAATTCCTTATCATTTCTCTCATCTATGTCTATCTTTTATTTTGCACACAAGCAAACTTATTCTACCTCTGTATCATTTTGTTACACCCCAAACTTTCGAGCTCAGAATGTCTCTTAAGTTCCTTAGACATTATCATGTGAGCCGGATAGGCCACGATACCATCAAACCACTTAAGTAGGGATAATGTGATACCCCATAGTAGAGAAGGTTGGAAATAGAGTCATAAGAATTCGGAAGGAAGTGGAGGCCAAGTAATGAGTCATAGGACTCAATGTACCTACGTAAGCTACTAATTTAGAAGTCTTATGCACTTGAGTTGCTTAAGGACATACCAAGCTTGCGTAGCATGGATTACATAGGCTCTTAAAATAGGATGAGACTACGAATCCATGAGGAAAGGAAAAAGATGACACGTAGCAGCCAATAAGGGGGTGACACGTGGAAGAACCTCAAGCAAGTAGGTGACCCACCTGCTTGGGGTCTAGTAGGTGACCCACCTGCTTGGGGGAGGTGGGCCCCACTACCACGTGGCAGCCCCACCTTGCTTGCATGGACACGGTGGCCCAATAGGGGATGGACATGTGTCCCCCTTAGGGGATGACACGTGTCACCCCTTGGGACCACATACATGTATGTATATTATGACTATACATCAGTTTTGGGTCTTAAAACTGCAGCAAAAATCAGAAAACAAACCCTAGAACAAGAGAGAAAATCGCGACGGCTAGGAGGAAAGAAATAGGTATGTTCCAATTTCGTTTCATAAATTAATCATCTAGCGTATACCACGATGATATGGAGGTATTAGAAGTATAAAATCAAGGCTTGGTGCAGCCAAAACGGACAGCAACCAGTCCACACAGTTTCAGCGCACTAAAGAGGTTTCCGAGGCGCGATTTTGGCTAGTTTTGGCTAATTTCGGGTAAGGTAAGGTTTCTCCTTTAAATTTGGACTTTATGGGGTTGTTATGGATTTTATTATGTACCTTTTATACTGCTGGAAGTATGAAAAAAATCATGGGGACGCTCAGCGAAAGAACAATCTAAATTGAAGTCATCGTAGTTACATTGTAGTCGAAGTGAGGCGTGGTGTGTTTGGAGGCTGTTTCCGGTTGTATGGTGTGTGTTGTAGGGTCTAAATGTGTTATAAAATAGGTGTGGGAGCTTCCGGTTTCAGCCACACGATTCCACGCTTCGTACGGTTAAAGGTTTCGCAAAATAAAAACTAGAAACCCTATTTTGATATTATAATTGTTACACCCCACCCTTTTTAAACTCAGAATGTCTCATAAGTTCCTTGGACATTATCATGTGAGCCGGATACGCTACGACACTATCAAACGGCTCTAAGGAAGGGAGAATGTGATACCCCATACTAGAGAAGGTTAGAAGGGGAATCATAAGTCTACGTAAGCTACTAATTTAGAAATCTTACATACATGAGTTACTTGATTACATACCAAGCTTACGTAGAAAGGGTTTCATAGGCTCTTAAAGTGAAACGAGATTACGAACCTACGAGAGGGAGCAAAAACTAGTTTCCGAACTTACGAAAGTGAAGCAAGCAGGTGACAAGCAGGCAGGTGACTCACCTACTTGGGATGGACCCCACGCTGCCACGTGGCAGTTTTGTGTTGGAAGCTTGGACGAGGTGTCACCCTAGGAGGCTGCCACGTGTCACCCTAGGGGAATGCCACGTGTCACCTCCTAAGGAGGTGTATATATACATGTTGGCTGACTCTTTAACTCATTTTCCATCCAAAAACATCAGCCAAATGAGAGGAAAAACGTGAAGAACCAAAAGGAACAAGGCAGCAACATTTTTGAAGAATTAAAGGTGAGTTTTCCAATTTTCTTCCGTGAATTAATTATATACGGTGTACCTTAAGTATGTGGATACGTATATATGTATTTTAAGACCTTCATGGAAGTAAAACTCCAGCTTTTCAATTGGAATTTGGAAGAGAAAATAAGAGAAAGTCGAAGGAGAAAATGTTAAGAATTAATTAACCAACCCGTTTTTGGAAGGGACAGTGGTTAGTAATATTGGTATAACTTCTTGTGTACAGATTCGTTTCGAGTGATTTAATATGTTTTGGAAAGGTATTTCGTGGTTCTATAACTTTCATTCAGACTCCAAAATCCATTTCTACTTTTATCAGCTTCAAAAGTGGTGATGAAGTGTAGAGGAGGTACTGCCCAGATTTGGTTTTGGAAATTCTACACGGACAGCTGTAAGTATTTTGGTCATATCTTTCTGTACAAAATTGATGTAGGGATGATTCGAAATTGTTTGCGACCCTAAGACATATGTCTATAACTTTCATGAAGGGAGTAAATCCTGTTTCCCTCCATTACCCCTTCGAAACGAAGCGACAAGGTGAAACAGTAAACTGTCCAGATTTCACATTTTGGATAGTTTTGGCGAGTTTGACAAGTTTAACGTAAGGTAAGGTTTCTTCTTTAAATTTGAGCTTTATGTGTTCTGATGGAGCATGTTACACGCCCTATTGGTGGCTGGAAATATGAAAATGGCTTAGAAATACTTGGCGTTCGGAATAAACTAATTTGTAGTCGTTATAGTTGAATTGTTGTCGAAACAAAGTGTTGTTCTTGTGAGTTGCTCTGCAGGGGTGTGGATTGTTGTTGCAGGGCCTGAATATGTCCTAATGTGGGTTAGGGTGCTTCTAGTCGAAGCCACATGACCCCTCGTTATGTATAATTAAAGGCGTCACAAAATAAAGGCTAGACGCCCTATTTTGATATCGTATTTTTGAATAAGTCGTTTGGAGTGTATGTTGTATATTGTTGGTATGAATTGCTGAGGTTGTTGTTGTTGGTTGGCTGTAGGTATTAGGTACCTAATTGTAAATTTGGATAGGGCACATTATAGGGGAGGTGCTGCCCAATTTTCGTTAACGCCTTAACAAACTAAAGAACTAGTCGAGGAAACGACTAAGGGAATAGATTCCATTAGCATTAAGGCGTAACCTCAGATACTGAAAAGTTAAGAGTAGTTGATATTCGTATTACTTTATATTGAATAGGTTCAGAAGACGACGAGGCGAGCAGGATAAAGGGTAACTCCCAAGAGGTATGTAAAGCTTTCTTGTGGCATGTTTTGGTATAAGCACGTACAATTATCTTTCTTTCCTTTTGGCAAGTTTTAGCCTTAAGTGAATTGTATGTAGAATGTGGGAATAATTCCATTCCCGGAACTCCAGGTATGCCCCATAATCCCTAACTACAGTTAAGTGTTAACGCCCCTACAAGGATTGAGTATTACCTGTTAAGACTTCTACGTGCTAAAAGAATAGTGTATGGGAAACTATCTTTCCCTTCTCTTGATATGTATTTGGTACGAAAGTGAGATTTGAATGCCATAGTGGCTCACCGAGCCCTATAATAGGTCGGGTATGAAATATGTGTATGAAGGTCATCTGAAACAAAGTACAGACTACATAAAGCTTATTCTCTTTCTTCTTTTGGGCATGCCTTTGTCTTAGTTGTAAGTTAAATATGATCTGAGCTCTAGGGTAACTCTATTCTCAAACATCTCTTATTTACTTCTGAATATTGAACTCCTACAGTAGTCGAACTATTTCCCTGGAAACTGTTATATGCTATAGAGATAACAATATACAAGCTCCAAGTCTTACAGACTATATGTTAACAAATGTTTCTGGTTCCATAAGCAATTTGGCTTTACTTTAGTACGTGTCTAAGGACCCCAAAACACTAGCTAATATAGCCCCTAATGGCATTTAAAGGGCATTTAAGGTGATTACATTACAATCCTGATTCTCAGACAATAGCTTAATTTTCTTCTACGGTTGAGTCTTCGATAATGATTTAAATTGCATATAGTTTCTCATTACTCTACTCGTGTATACTGTGACCCATCTTTCCCTGAGTCCCAGGCCAGGATATGTTCTCGTGCACAGTTCACTGCATTATTCACTGAGTCCCTCAATAGAGGGCCAGGATACGTGTATAAATATATGATGATGTGTTGTAATAAGGTGGTGATGGCACTGGGGCCATGATGGTTTTACAGAGATGATTCACCGGACCCCCGAAAGGGCCGGCTATATCATATGACTCGAACATGCATGTTTTTGTAATTCATAAAGTACAGGTACAGGTTTCTGAATTGATATCTTATCCCCTGATTCTCTATCTCAGATATGTTTCCAGTTGTATTATATTATGTTTTACATACTCAGTACACATATCGTACTGACCCCCTTTCTCGGGGGGCTGCGTTCATGCCCGCAGGTACAGATACAAATTTTGGGAGTCCGTCAGCTTAGGATTCCATACAGCTCAGCTGGAAGAGGCTCCATTGTATCGGAGCCTAGTTTTTGATACTGTCCACGGATGTATAGAAATTGTTTTATCCATTCAGGGGTACGGCGGGGGCCCTGTCCCGCCATATGTTGTCATTTATATGTTTAGAGGTCTGCAGACATGTATATGTGGGTTGTGTATGTCAGTTTGATTCAGTTTGGTCTACATGATATATGTTATTATGTTATGGCAGCCTTGTCGGCTTGCGTGCCCTGTCATGTTGTGATACAAACGAAAAGGGCTACAGTTTATGAAAATGTTATCGCCTAGTGGGGCTCTGTTACATGATATTGTCTTATTCACGATTCAATGTGACCTCAGCTAATAGATATGTGTACGGGTCCAGGTCGGACCCCAGTCGCGGCCTACGGGGTTGGGTCGTGACAGAAGTGGTATCAGAGCAGTTCGTCCTCGGATTGTCTACAGATCGTGTCTAGTAGAGTCTTGTTTATCGGTGTGTTGCGCGCCACATCTATAAACAGGAAGCTATAGGACATTTAGGATGTTACCTTCCTTCTACATCTGAGATCGTGCTTTAGATCTGAGTCATAAGAAAAATTCCTTATACTAACCTTGGATCTTAACATAAGGACGACACCAATAGAAGAAAGTAATTGATGACATGGAAAGTTACAAAGCATGCAAGTAAGTGAAGTAAAGCCACGAAAGATATCCATCGGGTAAGGTATTGAAATATAAAGTTGAAACCTGAAAGAAAAGCAGACAAAAAGTGCAACAGATGTAGTTTGGAGTTGGACATATGAGGTAAGTCTAATATTTTTATATTATTGTTAACGTTGAAAGCCCTGTGTGGCTGCGATATGAGATGACATTGAAAGCCCTGTGTGGCTATGATATGATATGTATATATATATATGTTGGCCCTGTGAGGCATTGTTGGTATTTTCTGCGTGCAGGTTTTGGCATAAGTAAGAAATGTAGAGGAAACTTTGTCGAAATTTTCCCAGAACAAGGAAAAGGGAATGAAACATAGATTTTTAGGATGTCCTGGAGATTGATATCAAGTACCCTTATTATGTTTAATTAAAACTATAAGAGGTACTCTTCATGTCGTCAATAAGGGATACTTTTCTTACTCGAGGAAATTATTTTGAAGAAACAAAAGTCTGTCTGAGCAGTACAGTTCAGACCGTAGTATCTCCAACCGTAATTGTGTTGTAAAAAAAAAAAAGAGGCTCAGGATGAAGGATAAGATGTCACGCGAACGAGTATCACTCTTTTTGGGAAAAAATACCAAACCTCCAATTCCTAATTGTAAATCAGATGAGTTGTTTATAGCTTGAGGATAAACTCAGAAGGAGACCAGGTAGGTCAAGTATTAGAAGAAGTACTGTGATGTTTAAGAGGTTCTAATTTCTTCCAACAATAGTTGGAAAATGATGTACGATAATAGTTTATAATTTGCCACCGATTAATTGGGGAAAGAACTTCTAATAAAAGCACCTCAAAGAGATGTCAGGAACCAAATATATATACGAGTTAAAAGGGGGATAGGTAAGTATGAACTGAACAGTGTGATATGAGTATGCAGGGATAAATTGGAGCCACTAGTAAGATGCACTTAGTACGCGTTGCCTAAGTTAAAGGCATGCATTGAGAACGCAGTAAGAGCATGGGGCTTAAGATACAAAGAAATGACGCGGGTACACCACGTCGCCCCAAAAATAGTGGAACCCTCAAGGGACGAGGATGGCAAACTTAAGGAATAATTGGCACAACTTGTATTCGTCCCAAGAAACAAAGGATATAGGTTGGGACAAAGCCACTACTTTAAGAAAACCTGGAATAGTTATTCCCAGAATACTAGTACCGCCTAATTGAAATTGGAATGACTACAAGTACATACAGAGGAAAGCACGAGTACCCTCTAAAGGGGGGAAGTTAATGAGAAAATGGCAAAAGTAAGGTGAAGGCAATCAATATGGTAATATATTTGAGATGGACGTCTAAACTTCAATAAGATATCCTGCCGAACCAAGTTAGAAAGGTCTGGAAGCCACCAGTAATTGAACGGAAGCCAGAATACTACATAAGGCAGCGTTAAGAAGTTTGTGACGAGACCCTGAATAACATAATACTAGAAGGTGGCTGCGTATAAAAATAGAAGAATGTACCAATGAAAGGATATCGAATAATTCAAGAGACACTACGAAGGATAATGATAACATGCTAGACCAAAAGCCAAAATGTTGGTTATAGAGTTAGTCGCAAATGATATTGCGATAGATAAATAACCAAAAAAAAGAATAGAAAGCCTCTTGTGGTAGAAAATATGGAGAACATAAAATGAATAAAGGATCGTGGAGCTAAAGGTCTACACCGATACTAGATGCAAGATAACAGATGAAAAGATGGGGCAAAACATAAAGACTCGCGAGACAACGCTGAGGTAAATCTGGAGCTAAGTTGAGTGCCCGCACCTCGTGGAAAAGGTTATAATGAAACGCGACCTGAAGACTTCCCATGGAGGTCACCCATCCCAATATTACTCTCGCCCCAGCACGCTTTACTTCGAAATTCTGATGGAACTTAATACGTTAGTGCTGGTATGATCACGCGAGACAGAAGTATCTGACTAGTAACGGAGAAACGAGATGAGATTATGTACCCGGAGTATTATAAGATATGGTAAAGAAAATCGTAACAAGGTCTTAAGAAAAACAAGAAGGATTAGCTATTTTCTAACTGACGACATACTTGAGTGCCACAGCTCTTCAACATAGAACTAGTTAATGAGAGGAAAACCGCAGAATGGCTATATAGGCCAGTGGGCGAGGGAATTTCGACACCACTTGGTAGCCAACTCTGAGGGCGAAAAAGCAAACGCCAAAGGTAAGGGTACTAGCGGATGTAATTTACAAATGATAGGAAGCAGTGCCCAAGGTCGGAAATCCCACAATATGACCAGGACTACAAAACTCATTTTGCACTCTAGCGCCAGATGACTCTGGAGGGAATGTTACTTGTGGAATAACGATATTAGTCCCTACTCCTTCGATCAAAGGTTACCTAATCTTCCGAGAAGGTGTAAAATTATATAGTAAAAAAAAACATGGTAGGACTATTATCCCAAACAAAGGAGCCCAAGTTGCAACTAACTACCGAGAGGTGCAAAGATAAGTTAAGCCAAACTACCGAGATGGAATTAGTACTACGGGTAAAGTAAGACATGGCCACGATTGGACCAAAGATCTACCCCAACCTCGAGTGTAGGAAGGGAGGAAAGGCAGGGCAAGATATGAGGACTAGCGAGGTAACGCTAGGATGCTTCTTGTACACTCTTGTATTCTTGTAAAGGTAAAAGAATGACACAAGATAATGTGTCTAGAGGATTATAAGCGGGGGTAAGGGAAATTGTGAAAAGGTTTAAGTAAAACTGACTGAACTAGCTGGTTACTATAGGATAGCGAGCTTCTATGCCAAAACTCTTTTGGAATTACACCAGATCATGTTAGACAAAGCACAGAATGACTATGAGCGCCGTTATATGGGGGGACTGCAACATTATTCGGTAGCCAACCCTAAGGATTGGAAAAAGAGGGGAAGAAGGACCCAAAAGATCGAATGTCAGTTAAAGTCCTGAAAAGAGTCGAGAAAGACTATACGAGGCTAACGGTTCCCAAATTATCCACGTCATTACGCACCCATTTTATACTTGGTAAGAGTAGGGTGCTATATGAGTTGTTGTGATTAGGCTAAGGAATCAGCCCATTTGCTTCCAATCAAGAGCACCTATGCTGCTGAAATTAGGGGGAGTTATAGAACATGGAGAATGGTAAGGTTCCGTGAGGTTTCCTCCTCTAATATCCAGATAAAGGGACTTCAATTATAATTAATGCCTTGAGATCAGTCCAAGAAGAGGTCAGGAGCACAAACAGGTCTTAGTACCGCATTTCTCCCTCGAGCTACTAAACAGACTGAGCGCACTATTAGACGCTATAAGATATGTCACGAGCCGGGAGATTAACTTCGAAGGTAGCCGGAATGATTATCCATCACTTATCAAGTTTCCTACAATAATAATTACTACACTAGTATTCCAATGGCCTCGACATGATTAAGCAAGCTATTGACTAAAAGCCCAGAGTCGGCAGGAATGACATACAGATAATCGACGTCGACATATAGAGTTCATGTTGATGATTGGATGTTCATCATAGGGTCACCTAGAAAAGGAACTTGACCCAGAATATATTAGACTGTATCAAGTTACTTATAAGGTGGGCAACGTGGCTGGTAAGTTGAGCTTACCACTTGATTTGGAGACCATACACCCAGCCTATCAGATATAGATATTTTGCGAATGTACTAGCGATCCACCCATAGTATGTTTTATAAATGAAGTCCATGAGATGAAAGAGTTATCCTATGAGGAGAAACTTATTTCCATCGTCGATTGGTAAATTAGAAGGTTGTGAACTGAGGACGTGCCTTCCGTCAAGGTACTGTGGCAAAAATCAAAACCAGAAAAGGGGATGACCTAAGGAATTAAAAAGAGGACATAACACACCAGGTCAACAGGTAACCCCAACTCCTGAAACTCGTATACTAAGTACTTCGATGGAAATATGTGTAAGGAAATAGAAACGAATCCCCCGATGGTCTATATAAGTTCTAAGGGAAGTTTTGTTTAACATTCGGGGACGAATGTTCTAAAGGGGGGAAGGATGTTACACCCCACCCTTTTTAAACTCAGAATGTCTCATAAGTTCCTTGGACATTATCATGTGAGCCGGATACGCTACGACACTATCAAACGGCTCTAAGGAAGGGAGAATGTGATACCCCATACTAGAGAAGGTTAGAAGGGGAATCATAAGAATCCGGAAGGAATCGGAGGCCAAGTAACGAGTCGTAGGACTCGACTTATCTACGTAAGCTACTAATTTAGAAATCTTACATACATGAGTTACTTGATTACATACCAAGCTTACGTAGAAAGGGTTTCATAGGCTCTTAAAGTGAAACGAGATTACGAACCTACGAGAGGGAGCAAAAACTAGTTTCCGAACTTACGAAAGTGAAGCAAGCAGGTGACAAGCAGGCAGGTGACTCACCTACTTGGGATGGACCCCACGCTGCCACGTGGCAGTTTTGTGTTGGAAGCTTGGACGAGGTGTCACCCTAGGAGGCTGCCACGTGTCACCCTAGGGGAATGCCACGTGTCACCTCCTAAGGAGGTGTATATATACATGTTGGCTGACTCTTTAACTCATTTTCCATCCAAAAACATCAGCCAAATGAGAGGAAAAACGTGAAGAACCAAAAGGAACAAGGCAGCAACATTTTTGAAGAATTAAAGGTGAGTTTTCCAATTTTCTTCCGTGAATTAATTATATACGGTGTACCTTAAGTATGTGGATACGTATATATGTATTTTAAGACCTTCATGGAAGTAAAACTCCAGCTTTTCAATTGGAATTTGGAAGAGAAAATAAGAGAAAGTCGAAGGAGAAAATGTTAAGAATTAATTAACCAACCCGTTTTTGGAAGGGACAGTGGTTAGTAATATTGGTATAACTTCTTGTGTACAGATTCGTTTCGAGTGATTTAATATGTTTTGGAAAGGTATTTCGTGGTTCTATAACTTTCATTCAGACTCCAAAATCCATTTCTACTTTTATCAGCTTCAAAAGTGGTGATGAAGTGTAGAGGAGGTACTGCCCAGATTTGGTTTTGGAAATTCTACACGGACAGCTGTAAGTATTTTGGTCATATCTTTCTGTACAAAATTGATGTAGGGATGATTCGAAATTGTTTGCGACCCTAAGACATATGTCTATAACTTTCATGAAGGGCGTAAATCCTGTTTCCCTCCATTACCCCTTCGAAACGAAGCGACAAGGTGAAACAGTAAACTGTCCAGATTTCACATTTTGGATAGTTTTGGCGAGTTTGACAAGTTTAACGTAAGGTAAGGTTTCTTCTTTAAATTTGAGCTTTATGTGTTCTGATGGAGCATGTTACACGCCCTATTGGTGGCTGGAAATATGAAAATGGCTTAGAAATACTTGGCGTTCGGAATAAACTAATTTGTAGTCGTTATAGTTGAATTGTTGTCGAAACAAAGTGTTGTTCTTGTGAGTTGCTCTGCAGGGGTGTGGATTGTTGTTGCAGGGCCTGAATATGTCCTAATGTGGGTTAGGGTGCTTCTAGTCGAAGCCACATGACCCCTCGTTATGTATAATTAAAGGCGTCACAAAATAAAGGCTAGACGCCCTATTTTGATATCGTATTTTTGAATAAGTCGTTTGGAGTGTATGTTGTATATTGTTGGTATGAATTGCTGCAGGTTGTTGTTGTTGGTTGGCTGTAGGTATTAGGTACCTAATTGTAAATTTGGATAGGGCACATTATAGGGGAGGTGCTGCCCAATTTTCGTTAACGCCTTAACAAACTAAAGAACTAGTCGAGGAAACGACTAAGGGAATAGATTCCATTAGCATTAAGGCGTAACCTCAGATACTGAAAAGTTAAGAGTAGTTGATATTCGTATTACTTTATATTGAATAGGTTCAGAAGACGACGAGGCGAGCAGGATAAAGGGTAACTCCCAAGAGGTATGTAAAGCTTTCTTGTGGCATGTTTTGGTATAAGCACGTACAATTATCTTTCTTTCCTTTTGGCAAGTTTTAGCCTTAAGTGAATTGTATGTAGAATGTGGGAATAATTCCATTCCCGGAACTCCAGGTATGCCCCATAATCCCTAACTACAGTTAAGTGTTAACGCCCCTACAAGGATTGAGTATTACCTGTTAAGACTTCTACGTGCTAAAAGAATAGTGTATGGGAAACTATCTTTCCCTTCTCTTGATATGTATTTGGTACGAAAGTGAGATTTGAATGCCATAGTGGCTCACCGAGCCCTATAATAGGTCGGGTATGAAATATGTGTATGAAGGTCATCTGAAACAAAGTACAGACTACATAAAGCTTATTCTCTTTCTTCTTTTGGGCATGCCTTTGTCTTAGTTGTAAGTTAATTATGATCTGAGCTCTAGGGTAACTCTATTCTCAAACATCTCTTATTTACTTCTGAATATTGAACTCCTACAGTAGTCGAACTATTTCCCTGGAAACTGTTATATGCTATAGAGATAACAAATATACAAGCTCCAAGTCTTACAGACTATATGTTAACAAATGTTTCTGGTTCCATAAGCAATTTGGCTTTACTTTAGTACGTGTCTAAGGACCCCAAAACACTAGCTAATATAGCCCCTAATGGCATTTAAAGGGCATTTAAGGTGATTACATTACAATCCTGATTCTCAGACAATAGCTTAATTTTCTTCTACGGTTGAGTCTTCGATAATGATTTAAATTGCATATAGTTGCTCATTACTCTACTCGTGTATACTGTGACCCATCTTTCCCTGAGTCCCGGGCCAGGATATGTTCTCGTGCACAGTTCACTGCATTATTCACTGAGTCCCTCAATAGAGGGCCAGGATACGTGTATAAATATATGATGATGTGTTGTAATAAGGTGGTGATGGCACTGGGGCCATGATGGTTTTACAGAGATGATTCACCGGACCCCCGAAAGGGCCGACTATATCATATGACTCGAACATGCATGTTTTTGTAATTCATAAAGTACAGGTACAGGTTTCTGAATTGATATCTTATCCCCTGATTCTCTATCTCAGATATGTTTCCAGTTGTATTATATTATGTTTTACATACTCAGTACACATATCGTACTGACCCCCTTTCTCGGGGGGCTACGTTCATGCCCGCAAGTACAGATACAAATTTTGGGAGTCCGTCAGCTTAGGATTCCATACAGCTCAGCTGGAAGAGGCTCCATTGTATCGGAGCCTAGTTTTTGATACTGTCCACGGATGTATAGAAATTGTTTTATCCACTCAGGGGTACGGCGGGGGCCCTGTCCCGCCATATGTTGTCATTTATATGTTTAGAGGTCTGCAGACATGTATATGTGGGTTGTGTATGTCAGTTTGATTAAGTTGGGTCTACATGATATATGATATATATTATTATGTTATGGAAGCCTTGTCGGCTTGCGTGCCCTGTCATGTTGTGATACAAACGAAAAGGGCTACAGTTTATGAAAATGTTATCGCCTAGTGGGGCTCTGTTACATGATATTGTCTTATTCACGATTCAATGTGACCTCAGCTAATAGATATGTGTACGGGGGGTCCAGGTGGGACCCCAGTCGCGGCCTACGGGGTTGGGTCGTGACAATAATTTTCAGCTAGTTGGGTGGAGTTTATATTGTGTAATGTTGCCATGTTTTACTTGTATATGAGATGCAGGTTGTTGTTGGTTGGATGTAGTAATTAGGTATGTAATTGAGAATTCGGATAGGGCATATTATAGGGGAGATGCTGCCTAATTTCCGGTAACTCTTTAAATGAGTTAAGGAACTAGTCGAAGAGGCGAGCGAGGAAATGAGTTATGTGAATATTAAGGTGCAACCGAAGGCACTGAAAAGTTTAAGGTTGATGATACTCTCCTTTCTTTCATGTTAAATAGGTTTGGAGGACGACGACGTGGACGTGATTAAGAGAAATTCATACGAGGTATGTGAAGCTTTCTTTTGACATGTTTTTGGAATAAGTATGTAGAGCTATCATTCTTTTCTTTTGGCATGTCTTAGATGTAAGTTATGAATGATTTGTATATGATATGTGAGATTCAATCCATTCATAAAGCCCTGAATATAAGTCGAAACTCTTATTTACTTCTTGATGTTAGAACTCCTGCAATAGCTGAGTTGTTGCCCTTAAGTCTTTTATGTGATAAAAAGTATTACATGTAAAGCCTATCTCTTTTTTCCTTTGGAATGGCTTAATTTTAAGTGAAAGAATATATGATATGGGTTTAGAGGTAATTCCAATTATGAATTCTGAGTATAATTCGTGACTTGTAGTTACTTCTGAACATTAAGAGTCTAAAAGTAGTCAAACTACTATTCTTGAGCCTGCTATATAATGAATAGTAAGTGGAGGTACCATCTCCTCTTTTTAAAGGCTTTGAAATGATAAATGTGTCTGATTGCATAAGTTGATTCTTTGACTAGATAAATTGTGTTTCTAGTTGCATAGACTATATTTTTTGATTGAATAAATTGTGTGGCATTATCTTGATGCATATCTGTGATCCTTGAAGCCCCAACTGATGTAAGCCCTAATGACATCTAAAGGGGTACCTTGGATAATTACTCTCCTGGTCTTCAGGTGACGGTTCACTTGACTGTTTCATCGAGTCTCAGATAATGACTTAGTTGCATATGGTTTCTCACTACACTACTCATGCATACTGTAACCCATCCTTCACGGCATCTCATGATGAGCCGGGAATAGTTATCATGCACAGTTTTACTACTTTTTTCACCGCTTCCCAGGCTGGATTTATACAGTTCCACGCATGAGGAGATGATTCCGTACATGAGGTGTGATATATGTTATATGTTATGACGATACGATTATTCACTGAGTCCCCGGCTGGCTATAATATGATAGTATATGTGGCGAAATAAGGAAGAAACACCGAGTCCCTCCTTAGAGGGTCGGATACAGTATGTATATTATGATGGTACGCTATAGACGTACACCACTCCATTTATCAAGTCCCTCACTAAAGGACCGAACAATTTATGTAGGCATACATATGAGATTAGAGTGATACATTTGTGACCCTGAGCCCCGTAGTGAACCGGATGTAATACATAACATACACGATAAGATTATACTGTATACGATGATATGATGTCGTATACGATGATATGATGAAATAAAATGCATGATGATACGATGACACGTGAATATGTTGAAATGATTATGACACCAAGTTCACTAGAGGGTTGGGCACAACATATGATAATGTATATGATTACATATCCTAAGATACAGGTACAGTAATTTGTTACTTGTTATACTTGTCCCCTGCATCCCTATTTCAATTATGGTCTCAGTTATGATGTGTTATGTTTTACATACTCAGTACATATATCTTACTGACCCCCCTTTTCTCGGGGGGTTGCATTTCATGCTCGCAGGTACAAATGGTCATTTTGGAGATCCATCAGCTTAGGAGTTACTCTCAGCTATGTTGAAAGTGCTTTACTATTCTAGAGGCTAATTTTTGATACTGGTCATTTGATGTATATATTTATTTATGCAGGGGTACGGTGGGGGCCCTGTCTCGCCATATGATGCAGTTATTACTCTTAGAGGTCTGTAGACATGTGTGTGTGGGTTATTTGTAAGTTCGTTCCAGTTGTGCTCATATGATGTATTGCAAATGTTTTCATGGTATGACAGCCTTGTTGGCTCGCGTACCCTTTCCTTTTATGATACAGGTGAATAAGGCTATAGGTTTATGAAAAAAAGTTTTGACCCATTAGAGTTTGTGTATAGTATCACTTTGTTCATAGTTCAATTTGACTACAACTGATAGGTATGTATGCGGAGGTACAGGTAGGACCCCAGTCGTGGCCTACGGGGTTGGATCATGACAGAAGTGGTATCAAAGTAGTTCGTCCTTGGAATGTCTACAGACCGTGTCTAGTAGTCTTGTCTATCGATGTGGTTGCACCATATCTATAGACAGAAGGATACAGGAGATTTAGGATGTTACTTTCTTTCATATCTAAGATCGTGCGATAGAGCCGAGTCATAAGGAATGAAATTCCTCATACTAACCTGTGATTTTAGTAGGAGGACCACATCGATAGAAGTAAGCAATTGATGACATCAGAAGTTACACAACATGCAGGTAAGCAAAGGCACGAAAGACATATATTAGGTAAGGTATTGATGTTACACCCCACACCTTTTAAACTCAGAATGTCTCATAAGTTCCTTGGACATTACCATATGAACCGGATATGCTACGACACTATCAAATGACTCCAACGAAGGGAGGATGTGATACCCCGTGGTAGAGAAGGTTGGAAGGGGAATCATAAGAGTCCGGAAGGAATAGGAGGCCAAGTAACGAGTCGTAGGACTCGACTTATCTACGTAAGCTGCTAATTTAGAAATCTTACATACGTGAGTTAGTTGATTACATACCAAGCTTACGTAGCAAGGGTTTCATAGTCTCCTAAAGTGAGACGAGATTACGAACGAAATTACGAACCCACGAGGAAGAAAAAAAAATTTCGCGGGGCAGCCAATGGGAGGGTGACACGTGGCAGCACCTGAGCAGGCAGGTGACCCACCTGCTTGGGGTCAAGTAGGTGACCCACCTGCTTGGGGGAGGTGGACCCCACTGCCACGTGGAAGCACCCCATTGGCCGCATGTTGAGGTGGCCCAATAAGGGGCTGACACGTGTCACCCTTTGGGGCTGACATGTGTCACCTCATATATATATGTATATATGCTTCTTAAGCTGTTCATTATCCAGAAACAACAGCTAACATAGAGAAAAAAACGTGAGAAGAGGCAGCCATGGTTGGAGAAAGTTTAAGGTAAGTTCCTTAATTTTCTTCCGTGAATTAATTAGCTACGGTGTTCCTTAAGCACGTGGAGATGTATATATGCATATATATGTATATTATGATGACTAAGAAGTCATTTCTTCAGCTGTAGACTTGGGAAAAATTGGACAGAAACGTGAGAGGAAGAAGAGAGGAAAGCTACGACCTAGGGGCTGCCAAGGTATGCCTTTGTCTTAGCTGTAAGTTAAATATGACCTGAGCTCTAGGGTAACTCTATTCTCAAACATCTCTTATTTACTTCTGAATATTGAACTCCTACAGTAGTCGAACTATTTCCCTGGAAACTGTTATATGCTAAAGAGGTAACTAATATACAAGCTCCAAGTCTTACAGACTATATGTTAACAAATGTTTTTGGTTCCATAAGTGATTTGGCTTTACTTTAGTACATGTCTAGGAGCCCCGAGATTATAATTGAGACAGCCCATAATGGCATTTAGAGGACACTCGAGATGACTACACCGTTACTTGGGTCCTCAAACAAAAGCTAAACTTTCTTATTCTGTCGAGTCTCTGATAATGATTTAAATTGCATATAGTTGCTCATTAATCTACTCGTGTATACTATGACCCATCTTTCCCTGAGTCCCGGGCCAGGATATGTTCTCGTGCACAGTTCACTGCATTATTCACTGAGTCCCTCAATAGAGGGCCAGGATACGTGTATAAATATATGATGATGTGTTATAATAAGGTGGTGATGGCACTGGGGCCATGATGGTTTTACAGAGATGATTTTACAGAGATGATTCACCGGACCCCTGAAAGGGCCGGCTATATGATATGACTCGAACATGCATGTTTTTGTAATTCACAAAGTATAGGTACAGGTTTCTGAATTGATATCTTATCCCCTGTTTCTCTATATCAGATATGCTTCCAGTTGTATTATATTATATTTTACATACTCAGTACATATATCGTACTGACCCCCTTTCTCGGGGGGCTGCGTTCAAGCCCGCAGGTACAGATACAGATTTTGGGAGTCCGTCAGCTTAGGATTCCATGCAGCTCAGCTGGAAGAGGCTCCATTGTATCGGGGCCTAGTTTTTGATACTGTCCACGGATGTATAGAAATTGTTTTATCTATTCAGGGGTACAGCGGGGGCCCTGTCCCGCCATATGTTGTCATTTATATGTTTAGAGGTCTGTAAACATGTATATGTGGGTTGTGTATGTCAGTTTGATTCAGCTGGGTCTACATGATATATGTTATTATGTTATGGCAGCCTTGTCGGCTTGCGTGCCCTGTCATGTTGTTATACAAACGAAAAGGGCTACAGTTTATGAAAATGTTATCGCCCAGTGGGGTTCTGTTACATGATATTGTCTTATTTACGATTCAATGTGACCTCAGCTAATAGATATGTGTATAGGGGGTCCAGGTCGGACCCCAGTCGTGGCCTACGGGGTTGGGTCGTGATAGAAGTGGTATCAGAGCAGTTCATCCTCGGAGTGTCTGCAGACCGTATCTAGTAGAGTCTTGTTTATCGGTGTGTTGCGCGCCATATCTATAAACAGGAGGCTACAGGATAATTAGGATGTTACTTTTCTTCTACATCTAAGATCGTGCCATAGATCCGAGTCATAGGAAAATTCCTTATACTAACCTTGGATCTTAACAGAAGGACGACACCAACAGAAGGAAGTAATTGACGACATGGAAAGTTACGAAGCATGCAGGTAAGTGAAGTAAATCCACGGAAGATATCCGTCGGGTAAGGTATTGAAATATAAAATTGAAACATGAAAGAAAAGCAGACAGAAAGTGCAACAGATGCAGTTTGAAGTGGGACATATGAGGTAAGTCTAGTATTTTTATATTATTGTTGACCTTGAAAGCCTTGTATGGCTGCGATATGAGATGATATTGAAAGCCCTGTGCGGCTGTGATGTGATATGTATATATATATATGTTGGCCCTGTGAGGCATTGTTGGTATTTTCTGTGTGCAGGTTTTGGCATAAGTAAGAAATGTAGAGGAAACTCTGCCGAAATTTTCCCAGAACAAGGAAAAGGGAATAAAACATAGTTTTATAACATGTCTGAGAAGTTGATACCAAGTACCCCTACTGTGTTCAACTAAAGCTGTAAGAGGTACCCTTTAGGTGGTCGATAAGGGGCACCCTTTCCACTTGAAGAAATTTTATTTCGGAGGAACAAAGGCTTAATTAAGTAGTAAAGTTCATATTACGGTATCTCCAGCCGTATTTGTATTGTAGGAATATACACAAAGGGCTCAGAATGAAGGATAAGATGTCCCGTGAATGAGTTTCACTCTTTTAAAAAAATACCAAGCCCTCAACTCCTAATTGTAAATTAGATGAATTGTTCATAACTCGAGGATAAACTCAGAAGGAGACCAGGTAGGTCAAGTACTACAAAAAAAAAGTACTGTGATGTTTAAGAGGTTCTGATCCCTTCCAACAATGGTTGGAAAATGATGTACGATAATAGTTTATAATTTGCCACCGACTAATTGGGGAAAGAACTTCTAATAGAAGTACCTCAAAGAGATGTCAGGAACTTAATACGAATATGAACAAAAAAAGGGGATATATAAGTATGAATTAAATAATGTGATACCAGTATGCAAGGATAAAGTGAGACCGCTAATAAGGCGCCATTAGTAGCGGCTAACTAAGTTAAAAGTCTGCGTTGAGTACACAGTAAGAGTATGGAGCTTAAGATACAAAAAATGACGCGGGTACACCACGTCGCCCCAAAAATAGTGGAACCCTCAAGGGACGAGAATGGCAAACTTAAAGAATAATTGGAACAACTTCCATTCATCCCAAGAAACAAAGGATATAGGTTAGGATAAAGCCACTACTTTAAGAAAACCTGGCATAGTTATTCCCAGAATACGAGTACCGCCTAATTGAAATTGGAATGACTACAAGTACATACTGAGGAAAGCACGAGTACCCTCTAAAGGGGGGAAGTTAATGAGAAAATGGCAAAAGTAAGGTGAAGGCAATCGATATGGTAATATATTTGAGATGGACGTCTAAACTTCAATAAGATATCCTGCCGAACCAAGTTAGAAAGGTTCGGAAGCTACCAATAATTGGATGGAAGCCAGAATGCTATATAAGGTAGCGTTAAGAAGTTTATGACGAGACCTTGAACAACATAACACTAGAAGGCGGCTGCGTATAAAAACAGAAGAAGGTACCAATGAAAGGATATCGAATAATTCAAGAGACACTACGAAGGATAACGATAGTATGCTATACCAAAAGCCAAAATGTTGGTTATAGAGTTAGTCGCAAATAAAGCGATAGATAAATAACGAAAGAAAAAGGAATAGAAAGCCTCCTTTGGTAGAAAATAAGGAGAACATAAAGTGAATAAAGGATCGTGGAGATAAAGGTCTACACCGATACTAGATGCAAGATAACAGACGAAAAGACGGGGCAAAACATAAAGACTCGCGAGACAACACTGAGGTAAATCTGGAGCTAAGCTGAGTGCCCGCACCTCATGGAAAAGGTTATAATGAAACGCGACATGAAGACTTCCCATGGAGGTCACCCATCCCAATATTACTCTCGCCCCAGTACGCTTAACTTCGAAATTCTGATGGAACTTAATGCGTAAGTGCTGGTATGATCACACGAGATGGAAGAATCTGAACTAGCAACGGAGAAACGCTATGAGATTATGTACCCAGGGTATTATAAGATACGTTAAGAAAACTGTAACAAGGTCTTAAGAAAAATAATAAGGATTAGCTATTTGCTAACTGACGACACACTTGAGTACCACAGCTCTTTAACATAGAACTAGTTAATGAGAGGAAAACCGCAGAATGGCTATATGTGCTAGTGGGCGAGGGAATTTTGACACCACTTGGTAGCCAACTCTGAGGGAGAAAAAGTAGAACCCAAAAAGGTAAGGGTACCAGCTGATGTAATTCACAAATGACGGGAAGCAGTGCCCAAGGTCGAAAAATCCCACAATCTGACCAGGACTACAAAACTCATTTTGCACTCTAGCGCTAGATGACTCTGGAGGGAATGTTCCTTGTGAAATAACAATATTAGTCCCTACTCCTTCGATCAAAGGTTACCTAATCCGCCGAGAAGGTGTAAAATTATAGAGTAAAAAAAACATGGTAGGACCTTACGGAGTCCCCACAGCAATTATCCCAAATGAAGGAGCCCAAGTTGCAACTAACTACCGAGAGGTGCAAAGATAAGTTAAGCCAAACTACCGAGATGGAATTAGTACTACGGGTGAAGTAAGACATGGCCACGATTGGACCAAAGATCTACCCCGACCTCGAGTGTAGAAAGGGAGGAAAGGCAGGGCAAGATATGAGGACTGGCGAGGTAACACTAGGATGCTTCTTGTACCCTCTTATATACTTGTAAAGGTAAAGAATGACACAAGATAATGTGTCTAGAGGATTATAAGCGGGGGTAAGGGAAATTGTGAAAAGGTTTAAGTAAAACTGACTAAACTAGCTGGTTACTACAGGATAGCGAGCTTCTATGCCAAAACTCTTTTGGAATTACACCAGATCATGTTAGACAAAGCACATAATGACTACGAGCGCCGTTATATGGGGGGACTGTAACATTATTCGGTAGCCAACCCTAAGGATTGGAAAAAGAGGGGAAGAAGGACCCAAAAGATTGAATGCCAGTTAAAGTTCTGAAAAGAGTCGAGAAAGACTATACGAGGCTAACGGTTCCCAAATTATCCACGTCATTACGCACCCATTTTATACTTAGTAAGAGTAGGGTGCTATATAAGTTGTTGTGATTAGGCTAAGGAATCAGCCCATTTGCTTCCAATCAAGAGCACCTATGCTGCTGAAATTAGAGGGAGTTATAGAACATGGAGAATGGTAAGGTTCCGTGAGGTTTCCTCCTCTAATATCCAGATAAAGGGATTTCAATTATAATTAATGCCTTGAGATCAGTCCAAGAAGAGGTCAGGAGCACAGACAGGTCTTAGTACCGCATTTCTCCCTCGAGCTACTAAATAGATTGAGCACACTATTAGACGCTAGAAGATACATCACGAGCTGGGAGATTAACTTTGAAGGTAGCCGGAATGATTATCTATCACTTATCAAGTTGCCTACAATAATAATTACTATTCTAGTATTCCAATGGCCTCGACATGATTAAGCAAGCTATTGACTAAAAGCCCAGAGTCGGCAGGAATGACATACAGATAATCAACGTCGACATACAGAGTTCAAGTTGATGATTGGATGTTCATCATAGGGTCACCTAGAAAAGGAACTTGACCCAGAATATATTAGACGGTATCAAGTTACTCATAAGGTGGGCAACGTGGCTGGTAAGTTAAGCTTACCACCTCAGTTGGAAACTATACGCCCAGTCCATTAGATACTGACGAGTCACCCTGGGTATATTCCATAAATGAGGTCCAGTAGACGGAATCCTATGAGGAAAATCCTACAACCATCCTAGATCGGCAAACTGGAAGATTGTAAACTAAAGACGTATCTTCCGTCAAGTTACGGTGGAAAAACCAAAACCAGAAAGAGGATGATCGGGGAACTGAAGAGAATATGGAATACAAGTATTTGCACCTGTAACCGATGTCTACAGGTAACTCCAACTCTTGAGAACTCGTATGTTAATAATATAGATGGGAATGCATGTGATAGCATAAAGGAAAGGAACCCCTCTATAATTTATATAAAGTCTTACAGAAGGTTGCATTTAACATTCGGGGACGAATGTTCTAAAGGGGGGAAGGATGTTACACCCCACACCTTTTAAACTCAGAATGTCTCATAAGTTCCTTGGACATTACCATATGAACCGGATATGCTACGACACTATCAAATGACTCCAACGAAGGGAGGATGTGATACCCCGTGGTAGAGAAGGTTGGAAGGGGAATCATAAGAGTCCGGAAGGAATAGGAGGCCAAGTAACGAGTCGTAGGACTCGACTTATCTACGTAAGCTGCTAATTTAGAAATCTTACATACGTGAGTTAGTTGATTACATACCAAGCTTACGTAGCAAGGGTTTCATAGTCTCTTAAAGTGAGACGAGATTACGAACGAAATTACGAACCCACGAGGAAGAAAAAAAAATTTCGCGGGGCAGCCAATGGGAGGGTGACACGTGGCAGCACCTGAGCAGGCAGGTGACCCACCTGCTTGGGGTCAAGTAGGTGACCCACCTGCTTGGGGGAGGTGGACCCCACTGCCACGTGGAAGCACCCCATTGGCCGCATGTTGAGGTGGCCCAATAAGGGGCTGACACGTGTCACCCTTTGGGGCTGACATGTGTCACCTCATATATATATATGTATATATGCTTCTTAAGCTGTTCATTATCCAGAAACAGCAGCTAACATAGAGAAAAAAACGTGAGAAGAGGCAGCCATGGTTGGAGAAAGTTTAAGGTAAGTTCCTTAATTTTCTTCCGTGAATTAATTAGCTACGGTGTTCCTTAAGCATGTGGAGATGTATATATGCATATATATGTATATTATGATGACTAAGAAGTCATTTCTTCAGCTGTAGACTTGGGAAAAATTGGACAGAAACGTGAGAGGAAGAAGAGAGGAAAGCTACGACCTAGGGGCTGCCAAGGTACGCCTCCGATTTTCGCTCCGTAAATAAGTTATCTAAGGTATACTACGATGAATTTAGGGTTATAATAACATAAATTTACTACTTGGGGCAGCGAGCAAGTCGCACAAACAGCCCGCTCAATTTCAGCGCGTTTGAAGAAGTTCCGAGTTGCGATTTGACAAGTTCTAGCCAATTTCGGGAAAGGTAAGTTCTTCCCCTTTGATTTGAAGTTTATGAGGTTACATTAGGGTTTATTACACACCTTAGGGTCTGCTGGAAGTTGGGGAAAAGGCTTGAAAAGTTTGGCATTCAAAATAAGCTAAAACGTAGTCGCTATGGTTGAATTATCGTCGAAATAAAGTATTGCTTTGTGAAGTACTGCTGCAGGGGTATTGGCTTGTTGGTGCAGGGCCTAAATATGATTTAATGTGGGTTAGGTTGCTGCTGGTTGAGACCCCATGACCCCTTGTTACGTATAATTAAAGGCGTCACAAAAATAAAGGCTAGACGCCCTATTTTGATATCGTATTTTCGAATAAGTCATTTGGAGTTTATGTTGTATATTGTTGATATGAATTGCTGCAGGTTGTTGTTGTTGGTTGGCTGTAGGTCTTAGGGACCTAATTGGAAATTTGGATGGGGCACATTATAGGGGAGGTGCTGCCCAATTTTCGTTAACACCTTAATAAACTAAAGGACTAGTCGAGGAAACGACTAAGGAAATAGATTTCATTAAGTTTAAGGCATAATCCAAGATGCTGGAAATTTAAGAGTAGTTGATATTTGTATTACTTTCATATTGAATAGGTTCGGAAGACGACGAGACGAACAGGATAAAGGGTAACTCCCAAAAGGTATGTAAAGCTTTCTTGTGGCATGTTTTGGTATAAGCACGTACAATTATCTTTCTTTCCTTTTGGCAAGTTTTAGCCTTAAGTGAATTGTATGTGGAATGTGGGAATAATTCCATTCTCGGAACTCCAGGTATGCCCCATAATCCCTAACTACAGTTAAGTGTTAACACCCCTACAAGGATTGAGTATTACCTGTTAAGGCTTCTACGTGCTAAAAGAATAGTGTATGGGAAACTATCTTTCCCTTCTCTTGATATGTATTTGGTACGAAAGTGAGATTTGAATGCCATAGTGGCTCACCGAGCCCTATAATGGGTCGGGTATGAAATATGTGTATGAAGGTCATCTGAAACAAAGTACAGACTACACAAAGCTTATTTTCTTTCTTCTTTTGGGCATGCCTTTGTCTTAGCTGTAAGTTAAATATGACCTGAGCTCTAGGGTAACTCTATTCTCAAACATCTCTTATTTACTTCTGAATATTGAACTCCTACAGTAGTCGAACTATTTCCCTGGAAACTGTTATATGCTAAAGAGGTAACTAATATACAAGCTCCAAGTCTTACAGACTATATGTTAACAAATGTTTTTGGTTCCATAAGTGATTTGGCTTTACTTTAGTACATGTCTAGGAGCCCCGAGATTATAATTGAGACAGCCCATAATGGCATTTAGAGGACACTCGAGATGACTACACCGTTACTTGGGTCCTCAAACAAAAGCTTAACTTTCTTATTCTGTCGAGTCTCTGATAATGATTTAAATTGCATATAGTTGCTCATTAATCTACTCGTGTATACTGTGACCCATCTTTCCCTGAGTCTCGGGCCAGGATATGTTCTCGTGCACAGTTCACTGCATTATTCACTGAGTCCCTCAATAGAGGGCCAGGATACGTGTATAAATATATGATGATGTGTTGTAATAAGGTGGTGATGGCACTGGGGCCATGATGGTTTTACAGAGATGATTTTACAGAGATGATTCACCGGACCCCTGAAAGGGCCGGCTATATGATATGACTCGAACATGCATGTTTTTGTAATTCACAAAGTACAGGTACAGGTTTCTGAATTGATATCTTATCCCCTGTTTCTCTATATCAGATATGCTTCCAGTTGTATTATATTATATTTTACATACTCAGTACATATATCGTACTGACCCCCTTTCTCGGGGGGCTGCGTTCAAGCCCGCAGGTACAGATACAGATTTTGGGAGTCCGTCAGCTTAGGATTCCATGCAGCTCAGCTGGAAGAGGCTCCATTGTATCGGGGCCTAGTTTTTGATACTGTCCACGGATGTATAGAAATTGTTTTATCTATTCAGGGGTACAGCGGGGGCCCTGTCCCGCCATATGTTGTCATTTATATATTTAGAGGTCTACAAACATGTATATGTGGGTTGTGTATGTCAGTTTGATTCAGCTGGGTCTACATGATATATGTTATTATGTTATGGCAGCCTTGTCGGCTTGCGTGCCCTGTCATGTTGTTATACAAACGAAAAGGGCTACAGTTTATGAAAATGTTATCGCCCAGTGGGGTTCTGTTACATGATATTGTCTTATTTACGATTCAATGTGACCTCAGCTAATAGATATGTGTATGGGGGGTCCAGGTCGGACCCCAATCGCGGCCTACGGGGTTGGGTCGTGACAATTGAAATGCGATTGACATATATAATTGAAAAGTGAAAGGAAAGGTAAAGAGGAAAGTGTAACAGGTGTAGCTCGAGTGGACATAAGAGGTAAGTCCATTTCCATACTGTTAATTGTGGGCGCCCTGTGTGGCTGCAATATGAGATGATATGAATATATATATATATATATGTCCTGAGTGGCTACGATATGATACGATACGAATATATATATATGTGATCCCTGTGAGGCATTGTTGGTATTTTCTGCGTGCAGGTGTTGAGATAGTAAGAAATATAAAGGAAACTTTGCCCAAATTTTGTTAGAAATAAAAAGAGAATGAGATACAAGGCTGTAGTATGTCTTGAAAGGTTGTGCTCACAACAATGATGAAATTTGACTAAACGAATATGGCTGACCTTGAGAAATAAGTTAATTGCTGAGTTAATGGCAATAGAAACTAGGAGGTCGATACTAGTATAGTAGAATGAAGTTAGAAAGAACCTATAAGCCAAAGAAGATGACTTAGAGAGGACTGATAGATTGGGATAAAATGATATAGTTGCATCGCCTGAATTGATACATAGGGATAAACTATGACAAGTTATAGTTAAAGGAAGTAACAGTATGATTAAGATAAGAGTACGAGGGGTAAAGAATTATGACGGATATGAAATGTTAATAAGAAAGCTTGTGAAACATTAAGGATAATACTAACTAAGAAGGGTAAGTAGCCCATAGTGAAAATCGTGAAGAAAGTCAAGCGGTGTTATACTATGGGACTGAAATGCGATTGACATATATAATTGAAAAGTGAAAGGAAAGGTAAAGAGGAAAGTGTAACAGGTGTAGCTCGAGTGGACATAAGAGGTAAGTTCATTTCCATATTGTTAATTATGGGCGCCCTGTGTGGCTGCAATATGAGATGATATGAATATATATATATATATATATATATGTCCTGAGTGGCTACGATATGATACGATACGAATATATATATATATATATGTGATCCCTGTGAGGTATTATTGGTATTTTCTGCGTGCAGATGTTGAGATAGTAAGAAATATAAAGGAAACTTTGCCCAAATTTTGTTAGAAATAAAAAGAGAATGAGATACAAGGCTGTAGTATGTCTTGAAAGGTTGTGCTCACAACAATGATGAAATTTGACTAAACGAATATGGCTGACCTCGAGAAATAAGTTAATTGCTGAGTTAATGGCAATAGAAACTAGGAGGTCGATACTAGTATAGTAGAACGAAGTTAGAAAGAACCTATAAGCCAAAGAAGATGACTTAGAGAGGACTGATAGATTGGGATAAAATGATATAGTTGCATTGCCTGAATTGATACATAGGGATAAACTATGACAAGTTATAGTTAAAGGAAGTAACAGTATGATTAAGATAAGAGTACGAGGGGTAAAGAATTATGACGGATATGAAATGTTAATAAGAAAGCTTGTGAAACATTAAGGATAATACTAACTAAGAAGGGTAAGTAGCCCATAGTGAAAATCGTGAAGAAAGTCAAGCGGTGTTATACTATGGGACTGAAATGCGATTGACATATATAATTGAAAAGTGAAAGGAAAGGTAAAGAGGAAAGTGTAACAGGTGTAGCTCGAATGGACATAAGAGGTAAGTCCATTTCCATACTGTTAATTATGGGCGCCCTGTGTGGCTGCAATATGAGATGATATGAATATATATATATATATATATATATATATGTCCTGAGTGGCTACGATATGATACGATACGAATATATATATATATATGTGATCCCTATGAGGCATTATTGGTATTTTCTGCGTACAGGTGTTGAGATAGTAAGAAATATAAAGGAAACTTTGCCCAAATTTTGTTAGAAATAAAAAAAGAATGAGATACAAGGCTGTAGTATGTCTTGAAAGGTTGTGCTCACAACAATGATGAAATTTGACTAAACGAATATGGCTGACCTCGAGAAATAAGTTAATTGCTGAGTTAATGGCAATAGAAACTAGGAGGTCGATATTAGTATAGTAGAACGAAGTTAGAAAGAACCTATAAGCCAAAGAAGATGACTTAGAGAGGAATGATAGATTGGGATAAAATGATATAGTTGCATCGCTTGAATTGATAAATAGGGATAAACTATGACAAGTTATAGTTAAAGGAAGTAACAGTATGATTAAGATAAGAGTACGAGGGGTAAAGAATTATGACGGATATAAACTGTTAATAAGAAAGCTTGTGAAACATTAAGGATAATACTAACTAAGAAGGGTAAGTAGCCCATAGTGAAAATCGTGAAGAAAGTCAAGCGGTGTTATACTATGGGACTGAATGCAAACAGGGTACCAGGTGAATATAACAAAAACCATTATGAGAATAAGTAGAGCTTAGTAAGGAAATAACTAGAAGGTATAACGTGGTCCATGTGAATGGAATGTAAAGATAGGTGTGAAACGGAAAAGCAAGCTATGGAACAAATAAGGAAGATTTGTCGAGTTCTGTAAGGAAAGTTTCGAATAAAGGTTGTGTGATGACAAAAATCATAGCTAGTGCAAAGAAATAAAGAGTAATATGGAATTTCTTGTGCCCAACCAAAAATGGCTATGAGCTGGAGGAATAATAGAGAAGTTCTAATATAGGCGCTCAAGATAGATATAATTAATTAAGTATGAGTACCGAAAAAAAAGGGAAATAGACAGTCACGAATTGAAAGTATAGTACGATAAAAAGGTAATAAGATAAGGCCCCTACTACAATGAAGTTAATATGGTTATAAGCAAGATTAGAAGTGAGCCTTAAGCACATGACAAAGATGAAAGTTCAGGAGGCATAAAGAAGTATTGTGTATACGTGTCTCCACCTTGATGATTAGCGAGATCCTGCAAGGAGAGGGAATGTCAATTTGTAGAACAACTGTTGCATTACGAGGTTATTAGAAGAATAAGTGGTACCCACTGGAATAAGGTTAGTATAATAACGGAGCTTGAAACATGAATCATCAAAGTATAAGTACTCCCGAGTGGAGAATTTAAACCAATTATGAGCACGAGCTAATTACTGATTGGGATGAATGGAATGTGGCTTTGAATGCAGTGCTACATTATGGATATTACTCGAGTATCAACCATTAGATGAGCTTTTATACGATACATTGTGAATATTAAAGCACCTTATGGTTGTGCTAGGGTTTTCTATAAAGGCAACCTAACCTGGGGATGATTTAATAGAAAATATAGATATGGTGCAGCACGTTAAATATGTTGAAGTAGAATCATTCACGTGTGAATAGCTGAAATTAAACTGAGAGTGACATGGGTACACCCTAAAAGGGGGAAAGTGGACAAGAGAAGTACAAGCGTAAGAGAAAATCAACTAACGCTATTTCATATAAAGGGGAACGCTTAAACTTCAAACGAGACACCATAAGGGATGGAGGCGATCATACCCACACTAATGCACCATATTCTGTCAAAACTACGAAGTTAAGCATGCTTGGGTGAGAGTAGCACTGGGATGGGTGACCCCCTAGGAAGTGAAAATGGCAACGAAACAAGAATGACAAAAAGAGATTGTAAGTGCGTGTTAGTGCAATGGCACATATAGAATAGAGTAAGCCAAGAGCAGAAAAGATTATGACTAAATTGGAACGCACCTCGTGAAAATGGCACAAGAATAATTGTGCAGCCTACGAGCATTGGCATACTAAGAGTAAGATCAATGTGATTGCCATACTTAAAATTTATTCAATGAAAGTGTAAGATGGTTCGAGGCAGAACTATTAAGCTATAATTGGTATTAAGGACAAAAGTTATGGCGGAGCCCTGACCTCGATTGAAGGAGGTGAGCTGCTAGTATAGCGACGCTAAGGCATTTTCTGAATTGCTCTAAGTACCTACACACGTTTGTGTAAGAACTACTACATAATGTATGGTAATAAAACATGAAAAAAGAGAAGTTGGATAGAATACCTAAAGTGTTACAAGTTGGATTAAGAGGAGTTGTATAATAGCTTAAATGAAGTGGAGCATCAGAGGCTTGATAGTCTATTACGGGGGATGGGAATCCCGACTCAGAAATAGAAGGCAATTAATGTAGGTTATAGTGCAAGCTGACCTCGCACACTACAGAAGTATAAGTTCATATGGGTTATGGTAGATAAGATGACAAAATTAACCCATTCTCTTCCAATTAGGAAGGTATATTCAGCTAAGGGTTATGTGAGATGACATAGCAAGGAAACAATGCGATTTCACGGGGTTTCCACATCTATTATCTCAGATGGGGAAGTTCAATATACAGCTAATCGCTAGAGATCGTTCCGATAGGGATTGAGAACGCAGGTGAATCCTAGTACAACATTTCGCCCTTCGATTAATAGATACGCCCAGAGGGGATCCAGCAACATATTAATGAAGTAAAGCTTGTTCAGGGACAATCTATTGACTAGCAGCCTAGAGTCAGCAAGAATGGAATACATTGGTCCTTCTTAGGTCATTTGTAGAGTAGATAAGGCTATATATGAATTGGACCTACTGTCCGATTTGAAGCAATACATTCAGTTTTCATAGATCAATGCTCCACGAATATATAAGCGACCCTCCCAGAATATTTTTCGTGGGTGAGGTCCACATGAAAGGAAAGTTATCCTACGAGGGGCAACCTATTGCCAATTTGGATCGGCAGATCAAAAGGGTTGCGAACTAAGGACGTATCTTCTGTCAAGGTAGTGTGGCGGAATAAGAATCGTGAAGAAATAATCTAGGAAGCTGAAGAAGACATAAACCACAGGTATCCATACCTATTCCCGATGTTTACAGGTAACCCCCACTCCTAGAACTCGTATATTAACTACTTGGATGAAAGTAGTTATGATATCGCAATAGAAAGGAATCTCCCTACAGTTTGGATAAAGTCTTAGGGGAAGTTGTATTCAACATTCGGGGATGAATGTTCTAAAGGGGGAAAGGATGTTACACCCTAAACTTTCGAGCTCAGAATGTCTCTTAAGTTCCTTAGACAATATCATGTGAGCCAGATAAGCCACGATACCATCAAACCACTCTAAGTAGGGATAATGTGATACCCCATAGTAGAGAAGGTTGGAAATAGAGTCATAAGAATTCGGAAGGAAGTGGAGGCCAAGTAATGAGTCATAGGACTCAATGTACCTACGTAAGCTACTAATTTAGAAGTCTTATGCACTTGAGTTGCTTAAGGACATACCAAGCTTGCGTAGCATGGATTACATAGGCTCTTAAAATAGGACGAGACTACGAATCCATGAGGAAAGGAAAAAGATGACACGTAGCAGCCAATAAGGGGGTGACACGTGGAAGAACCTCAAGTAAGTAGGTGACCCACCTGCTTGGGGTCTAGTAGGTGACCCACCTGCTTGGGGGAGGTGGGCCCCACTACCACGTGGCAGCCCCACCTTGCTTGCATGGACACGGTGGCCCAATAGGGGATGGACATGTGTCCCCCTTAGGGGATGACACGTGTCACCCCTTGGGACCATATACATGTATGTATATTATGACTATACTTCAGTTTTGGGTCTTAAAACTGCAGCAAAAATCAGAAAACAAACCCTAGAACAAGAGAGAAAATCGCGACGGCTAGGAGGAAAAAAATAGGTACGTTCCAATTTCGTTTCGTAAATTAATTATCTAGCGTATACCACGATGATATGGAGGTATTAGAATTATAAAATCAAGGCTTGGTGCAGCCAAAATGGACAGCAACCAGTCCACACAGTTTCAGCGCGCTAAAGAGGTTTCCGAGGCGCGATTTTGGCTAGTTTTGGCTAATTTCGGGTAAGGTAAGGTTTCTCCTTTAAATTTGGACTTTATGGGGTTGTTATGGATTTTATTATGTACCTTTTATACTGCTGGAAGTATGAAAAAAATCATGGGGACGCTCAGCGAAAGAACAATCTAAATTGAAGTCATCGTAGTTACATTGTAGTCGAAGTGAGGCGTGGTGTGTTTGGAGGCTGCTTCTGGTTGTATGGTGTGTGTTTCAGGGTCTAAATATGTTATAAAATAGGTGTGGGAGCTGCCGGTTTCAGCCACATGATTCCACACTTTGTACGGTTAAAGGTTTCGCAAAATAGAAACTAGAAACCCTATTTTGATATTATAATTTTCAGCTAGTTGGGTGGAGTTTATATTGTGTAATGTTGCCATGTTTTACTTGTATATGAGATGCAGGTTGTTGTTGTTGGTTGGATGTAGTAATTAGGTATGTAATTGAGAATTCGGATAGGGCATATTATAGGGGAGATGCTGCCTAATTTCCGGTAACTCTTTAAATGAGTTAAGGAACTAGTCGAAGAGGCGAGCAAGGAAATGAGTTATGTGAATATTAAGGTGCAACCGAAGGCACTGAAAAGTTTAAGATTGATGATACTCTCCTTTCTTTCATGTTAAATAGGTTTGGAGGACGACGACGTGGACATGATTAAGAGAAGTTCATACGAGGTATGTGAAGCTTTTGACATGTTTTTGGAATAAGTATGTAGAGCTATCATTCTTTTCTTTTGGCATGTCTTAGATGTAAGTTATGAATGATTTGTATATGATATGTGAGATTCAATCCATTCATAAAGCCCTGAATATAAGTCGAAACTCTTATTTACTTCTTGATGTTAGAACTCCTGCAATAGTTGAGTTGTTGCCCTAAGTCTTTTATGTGATAAAAAGTAGTACATGTAAAACCTATCTCTTTTTTCCTTTGGAATGGCTTAATTTTAAGTGAAAGAATATATGAAATGGGTTTAGAGGTAATTCCAATTATGAATTCTGAGTATAATTCGTGACTTGTAGTCACTTCTAAACATTAAGAGTCTAAAAGTAGTCAAACTACTATTCTTGAGCCTGCTATATAATGAATAGTAAGTGGAGGTACCATCTCCTCTTTTTAAAGGCTTTGAAATGATAAATGTGTCTGATTGCATAAGTTGATTCTTTGACTAGATAAATTGTGTTTCTAGTTGCATAGACTATATTTTTGATTGAATAAATTGTGTGGCATTATCTTGATGCATATCTGTGATCCTTGAAGCCCCAACTGATGTAAGCCCTAATGACATCTAAAGGGGTACCTTGGAAAATTACTCCCCTGGTCTTCAGGTGACGGTTCACTTGACTATTTCATCGAGTCTTAGATAATGACTTAGTTGCATATGGTTTCTCACTACTCTACTCATGCATACTGTAACCCATCCTTCATCGCATCCCACGATGGGCTGGGAATAGTTATCATGCACAGTTTTACTACTTCTTTCACCGCTTCCCAGGCTGGATTATACAGTTGCACGCATGAGGAGATGATTCCGTACATGAGGTGTGATATATGTTATATGTTATGACGATACGATTATTCACTGAGTCCCCGGCTGGCTATAATATGATAGTATATGTGGCAAAATAAGGAAGAAACACCGAGTCCCTCCTTAGAGGGTCGGATATAGTATGTATATTATGATGGTACGCTATAGACGTACACCACTCCATTTATCAAGTCCTTCACTAAAGGATCGAACAATTTATGTAGGCATACATATGAGATTAGAGTGATACATTTGTGACCCTGAGCCCCGTAGTGAACCGAATAAAATACAATGACATACACGATAAAATTGTACTATATACGATGATATGATGCCGTATATGATGATATGATGAAATAAAATACATGATGATATGATGACATGTGAATATGAGGAAATGATTATGACACCAAGTTCACTAGAGGGTTGGGCACAACATATGATGATGTATATGATTACGTGTCCTAAGATATAGGTATAGTAATTTATTAATTGTTATACTTGTCCCCTGCATCCCTATTTCAATTATGGTCTTAGTTATGATGTGTTATGTTTTACATACTCATTACATATATCGTACTGACCCCCCTTTTCTCGAGGGGCTACGTTTCATGCCCATAGATATAGATGCTCATTTTGGAGATCCATCAGCTTAGGAGTTACTCTCAGCTATGTTAAAAGTGCTCCACTATTCTGGAGGCTAATTTTTGATACTGGTCATTTGATGTATATATTTATTTATGCAGGGGTATGGCGGGGGCCCTGTCCCACCATATGATGCAGTTATTACTCTTAGAGGTCTGTAGACATGTGTGTGTGGGTTATTTGTAAGTTCGTTCCAGTTGTGCTCTTAAGATGTATTGCAAATGTTTTCATGGTATGGAAGCCTTGTCGGCTCGCGTTCCCTTTCCTGTTATGATACAGGTGAATAAGGCTATAGGTTTATGAAAAAAAGTTTTGACGCATTAGAGTTTATGTATAGTATCACTTTGTTCATAGTTCAATTTGACTACAACTAATAGGTATGTATATGGGGGTACAGATAGTACCCTAGTCGCGGCCTACGGGGTTGGGTCGTGACACATTCGGAACACATTACTTCTGTATAATCTTTTTTCTCATTTCCAAAACGCATTCTGCTCATCCATCTTTATTTGTATCTATCACGACCCAACCCCGTAGGCCGCAACTGGGGTCTGACCTGGACCCTCTTATGCGTATTTATCAACTACACTTAAGTTGAACCGTGTGTGAGGTGATACTATATACAAAAACCCCAATAGTTTAAAACTTTTTTATGTACATGTAGCCTTTTTCATTTGTATCATATCATGAAAGGGCACGTGAGCCGACAAGGCTGCTATAACAAAAACATTCACAACATATCGAATAGGCAACATCGAAACTAACTCACAAACAACTCACATAAACATATGTCTACAGACCTCTAAGAATAGTAACAGCAACATATGGCGTGACAAGACCCCCGCCGTACCCCTGAATGTACAAATATATACATTAAGTGACCAGCATCAAAATTTAGGCTCCAGAACAGTGAAGCACTTCCGACTCAGCTGAGAGGAACTCCTATGCTGATGGATCTCCAGAATAAACATCTGTACCTGCGGACATGAAACGCAGCCCCCCGAGAAAAGGGGGGTCAGTACGATATATGTACTGAGTATGTAAAGCATAACACATCGTAACTGAGATCATAACTGAAATAGGGATGCAGGGGACAAGTATAATAACTAAATGAATTACTGTACCTGCACCTTAGGACACGTAAATCATACACATCATCATATGCTGTGCCCGGCCCTCTAGTGAACTCGGTGTTATAATCACTTCTTCATAATCATATATCATCATATCATAATGCATTTCATTTTATCATATCATCATATACGGTATCATATCATCGTATACGGTATCATTTTATCATGTATATCATCGTATCACACCCGGTCTACTGCGGGGCTCAGGGTCACAATGTATTGCTTTAATCTCATATGCATGCCTACATAAAGTATCCGGCCCTTTAGTGAGGGACTCGGTGAATGGAGTGGTGTACGTTTATAGCGTACCATCATAATATACATATGTACCCGACCCTCTAAGGAGGGACTCGGTGTTCCTTCCTTATTTCACCACATATACTATCATATTACAGCCGGCCCGGGACTCGGTGAATAATCGTATCGTCATAACATATAACATATATCACACCTCACGTACGGCATCATCTCCTCGTGCGTGGACCTATACACATCCGGCCCGGGATGCGGTGAAAGAATCAGTAACACTGTGCACGATAACATATCCCGGCCCATCGTGGGACTCGAGGAAGGATGGGTTACAGTATGCACGAGTAGAGTAGTGAGAAACCATATAAAACTAAGTCATTATCTAAGACTCGATGAAACAGTCAAGTGAACCGACACCTGAGACTGGGGGAGTAATTATCCGAGGTATCCCTTTAGATGTCATTAGGGCTTATATCAGTTGGGGCTTCAGGGATCACAAACATGCATCAAAATAATGCCACATAATTCATGCAATCAGAAATATAGTCTATGCAATCAGAAACACAATTTATCTAGTCAAAGACTCAACTCATGCAATCAACGGCATTTATCATTTCAGAGCCTCTAAAAAGAGGAGCTAGTACCTCTATTTTCTATTCATTATATAGCAGGCTCGAGAATAGTAGTTTGACTACTTTCAGACTCTTAATGTTCAGGAGTGACTACAAGTCACGAGTTACAATCAGAGCTCATAAATGGAATTACCTCTAAACCTATATCATATACCATTTCACTTAAAGTTGAGCCATTCCAAAGGAAAGAAGAAATAGGCTTTACATGTACGTTTTCATCACATAGAAGACTAAAAGGCAATGACTTAGCTATTGCAGAAATTCTAATATCACGAAGTAAACAAGAGTCTCGACTCATACTTAGGGCTTTACGAATGGATTGAATCCCGAATATCATATACATATCATTTATAACTTATATCTAAGACATGCCAAAAGAAAAGAAGAATAGCTCTACATATTTATTCCAAAAACACGCCAAAAGAAAACTTCACATACCTTGTATGGACTTCTCTTAATCACGTCCACATCGTTGTCCTCGAAACCTATTTAACATGGAAGTAAGGTAAGTATTAACAACCTTGGACTTTTCAGCAACTTAGACTACCCACGAGTATTCATAACATTCATCCCTTCGCTCGCCTTCTCGGCTAGTTCCTTAACTAGTTAGGATGTTAACGAAAATCGGGCAGCACCTCCCTTATAATGTGCCCTATCCGAATTCCCAACCATGTCCTTAGAACCTGCAGCCAACCAACAATGCAACCAGCAGCCCATACATATACATATTACGACCAAAATTATACAATATAAACCCCCAACAATTCACTCGAAACTAAGATACCAAAACTAGAGTTTTTAATCTTTCTTTCGCGAATTCTTTAATTGCAAAGCCTGTGGCTGCAACCAGCAGCTCCCACACCTCATTTAGATAACTTTTAGACCCTGCAACACGCCACAACACAACCAGCAGCAGCCCCTACGCGTACAACACTTTATTTCGACAACAACTTAACTATAGCGATTCTAAATTCGTTTATTTCGAACGCCGAACTTTTCAAACCTTTTCCCCAACTTCCAGCAGGTCCTAAGGTGTGTAATACACCATAATTTAACATTATAAACTTCAAATTAGAGGGTAAGAACTTACCTTTCCCGAAATTGGCTAGAACTCGCCAAAATCGCGCCTCGGAAATATTTTCAGCGTGCTGTAACGTCGTGGCAGCTTGCTGTCCGTTTTTTGCTGAATCAAATCCTAATTTTGTACTACTAATACTTCCATATCATTGTAGTATACGCTAATTAATTAATTTACGGAACGAAAATGGGACTTACCTATTTTTCTCCCAAAGCCGTCGCAAGTTTCTCTCCTTAGCTTTAGGGTCTGTTTTCTCACGTTGCTGCTGGAAATATGTTAATGAACTGAAGATTTTTGGATACATATCAACTAATATAGGTGGTCCCAAGGGGTGACACATGTCAGCCCCTAAGGATGACACGTGTCAAGCCATGATTGGCCACCGTGTCATGCTGCCAATTAGGGGCTGCCACGTGGCAGCGGGGTCCACCTCCCCCAAGCAGCTGCATCACCTACTTGACCCTAAGTAGGTGCATCACCTGCTTGCTTGAGGTGCTGCCACGTGTCGCTCCTCCATTGGCTGCCACGCATCGTCTTTTTCCCTTCCTCGCGGGTTCATAATTTCGTCTCACTTTAAGAGCCTATGTAATCCGTACTACATAAGCTTGATATATCCTTAAGCAACTTAAGTGTATAAGACTCTTAACTTAGTGTCTTACGTAGGTAAATCGAGTCCTACGACTCATTTCTTAGCCTCCAACTCTTTCCGGATTCTTATGACTCTATCTCCAACCTCCCTTCTCGCGAGGTATCACAATCTTCTTTCCTTAGAGTTATTTGATAGTGTCGTAGCTTATCCAGCTAATATGATAGTGTCTAAGGAACTTAAGAAGACGTTCCGAGCTCAAGAGTGCAGGGTGTAACATCCTTCCCCCCTTTAGAACATTCATCCCCGAATGTTGAATAAAACTTTCCTTAAGACTTTATACGGATCATAGGGAGATGCCTTTCTACTGGAATGACATACATTTTCATCCAAGTAATTAATATACGAGTTCCAAGACTGGGGCTATACGTAGACATCGGGAATAGGTACGGACACTTGTGTTTCATGTCCTTCTCAACCTCCCAGTTTATGTCTTCACGATTCTTATTCCGCCATAGTACCTTGACGGAAGTTATGTCCTTAGTTCGCAACCCGTTTAATCTGCTGATCCCGGATGGAGATAGGTTGCCCCTCGTAGGATAACTCCCTGTTACGTGGACCTCCTCCACGAGAAATATTCTGGGAGCGTCGTTCCTATTCTTACGGAGCATTGATCTGTGAAAACTGAATGTATTGTTTCAAATCGGACGGTAGGTCTCACTCATAGGCAACTTTATCTATTCTAAAAATGCCCTGCGAAGGATCAATGTATCCCCTTCTTGCTGACTTTAGGCTGCTAATCGATATCTTATTCCGGAATAAGCTTTATTTCATCAATAATTTAGTGGGTCACATCTGGGCCTGTCCCTTAATCGAAGGGCAAAATGTCATACTAAGATTCATCTCGGTTCCTCAATCCCTTTCGAAATGATTTCCAGCAGTTAGCTGTAAATTGAACTTTTCTATCTAAGATAATAGATGTGGGGACTCCATGAAATCTTATTGTTTCCCTACTACGTCATTTTGCAGAACCCTCAGCTGAATATGCCTTCCTAACTGGAGGGGAACAGGTTGATTCTATCAGCCCATCTACCATAGCCCGTATGAACTCCCAGTTCCTTAGAATGCGAGGTCAGCTCGTACTATAATACATATTAACTGCTTTCCACCTCTGAGTCGGGGTTTTCATTCCCTGAGATAGGCTATCAGACTGCTGATGCTTCTTTTAACTTAAGCTATTGTACAACTCCTCTTAATCCAACTTGTAATACCTTAGGTATGCTATCTTTCTCTTTTACTCAGATCTTTTCTCCAGTTTTCTTACCATACATCATATTGTAATCCTTACATAAACGTGTGTACGGACATAGAGCAGTCCAAAAAATTCCTTAGAGTTGCTATACTAGTGGCTTACCTCCTTTAGTCGAGGTCAAGGCTCCACTTTGTCTCTTGTCCTTAATACCGATTATATCTGAATAGTTCTGCCTCGAACCATCTTACACTTTTCCTGAATAGATTCTAAATATGGCAATCACATTGTTATTACTGACTTTCTTTTATCGAGTAATCATTTGACCTCGCTCTTAGTATGCCAATATTCATAAGCTGCACAACTATTTTTGTGTCATTTTCACGAGGTGCGTTGTATTTCAGTCATAATCTTTTCTGCTCTTGGCTTACTCTATTCTATATGTGTCGTTGTACTAACCCGCTTTTATAATCTCTTTTTGTCATACTTGTTTTGTTCTCTTTCTCACTTCCCAGGGGGTCACCCATCCCAGTGCTACTCTCATTCGAGCACGTTTAACTTCGGAGTTTTGACGGAATCCGGTGCATCAGTTTGGGTATGATCACGTCCATCTCTTATGGGGTCTTGTTTGACATTTAAGCGTCCCCATTTACATGCGATAGCATCAGTTGATTTTCTTTTACGCTTGTACTTCTTTTGTCCACTTCCCCCCTTTTAGGGTGTACCTATATCATCCTCTGTTTATTTTCATCCATTCATATGCGAATGATTCCACTCCACCATATTTAACGTGCTGTACCATATCTACTTCTTCTGTTAAATCATCCCCACGTTAGGTTGCCTTTCTAGGAAACCCTAGCATACCTGTAGGGTGCTTTAGTATTCGCAATGTATCGTATAAAATTTCATCTAACAATTGATATTCGAGTAATATCCGTAATGTAGCAGTACATTCAATGCCATATTCCATTCATCCCAATCAGTAATTAGGGAAGGCTCATAATTGGTGCACATTCTCCACTCGAGTGTACTTATACTTTAATGACTCATGTTTCGAGCTTCGTCATTATACTAACTTTATTCCAGTGGATACCACTAATCATTAGAGTGGAGTCACGTGTACATCATACTTCTTTACGCCTCCTGAGCTTGCATTTTTGTTGTGTGCTAAACTCATTTCTAATCCTGCTTAAAACCATATCAATTTCGTGGTAGTAGTGGCCTTGTCTTAATACTTTTTCATCGTACGATACCTCCAGTTCGTAACTATCTATGTCTCTTTTTGTTCGATACTTAAACTTAATTAATCACATCTATCTTGAGTGCCTCTATTAGAACTTCTGTATTATTCCTTCAACTCATTTCCATTTTTGGTTGGGCGTAAGGAATTCCATATTATCGTTTATTTTCTTGCACTAGCCATCCTTTTCGTCATCATATAACCTTTATTCGAAACTTTCCTTATGGAACTTGATAAATCTTCATTATTTGTTCCATAGCTTGGTTTTCCGTTCCACACCTATCTTTACATTCCATTTACATGGACCACATCATACCTTCTAGTTAATTCCTTACTAAGTTTTGCTTATTCTAATAATGGTTTTTGCTATGTTCACCTGGTACCTTGTTCGCATTCAGACCCATAGTATAATACCGCTTGACTTTCTTCACGATTCTTACTATGGGTTACTTACCCTTCTTAGTTAGTCTTGTCCTTAATGTCTCACAAGCTATCTTATTAACACTTCATATCCGTCACAATTCTTTTCCCTTTGTACTCTTGTCTTACTCTTGTCTTAACCATACTGTTACTTCCTTCAACTATCACTTGTCATAGTTTATCCCTATGTATCCATTCAGGCAATGCCTTACTATCTCGTTTTATCCCGATCTATCATTCCTCTCTGAGTCATTTTCTTTGGCTTATAGGTCCTTTCTAACTTATTCTACTATTCCAGTATCGTCCTCCTAGTTTCTATTGCCATTAACTCAGCAATTAACTTATTTCTCGAGGTCAGCCATACTTATTTAGTCAAATCTCATCATTGTTGCGAGGACAACCTTTCAAGACATTCTATAGCCCTGTATCTCATTCTCCTCTTATTTCTAGGAAAATTTGGGCAGAGTTTCCTCTGTATTTTTTACTATCTCAACACCTGCACGCAGAAAATACCAACAATGTCTCACAGGGCACACATATATACATTCATATTCTATAACATCTCAGCCACACAGGGCACACATATATAGTCATATCATCTCATATCGCAGCCGCACAGGGCGCTCATAATTAACAGTATGAAAATGAACTTACCTGTTATGTCCACTCGAGCTGCACCTATTATACTTTCCTGTTTACCTTTCCTTTCACTTTTCAATTGTATCTGTCAATCGCATTTCAATACCTTACCTGACATAGGGCTTTCGTGCCTTTGCTTACCTGCGTGCTTTGTAACATCCAATATTGTCAGTTACTTTCTTCTATCGGCGTTGTCTTCCTGCTAAAATTGTAGGTTAGTATGAGGAATTTCATTTCCTATAGCTCGGCTCTATCGCACGATCTTAGATATGAAATAAAGTAACATCTTAAATGTCCTGTAGCCTCCTGTCTATAGATGTGGTGCACAACACAGCGATAGACAAGACTCTACTAGACATGGTCTGTAGACATTCCAAGGATGAACTGCTCTGATACCACTTCTGTCACGACCCAACCCCGTAGGCCGCAACTGGGGTCCGACCTGGACCCTCTTATGCGTATTTATCAACTACACTTAAGTTGAACCATGTGTGATGTGATACTATATACAAAAAACCCCAATAGTTTAAAACTTTTTTATGTACATGTAGCCTCTTTCATTTGTATCATATCATGAAAGGGCACGTGAGCCGACAAGGCTGCTATAACAAAAACATTCACAACATATCGAATAGGCAATATCAAAACTAACTCACAAACAACCCACATAAACATATGTCTATAGACCTCTAAGAATAGTAACAGTAACATATGGCGGGACAAGACCCCCGTCGTACCCCTGAATGTACAAATATATACATTAAGTGACCAGCATCAAAATTTAGGCTCCAGAACAGTGAAGCACTTCCGACTCAGCTGAGAGGAACTCCTATGCTGATGGATCTCCAGAATAAACATCTGTACCTGCAGGCATAAAACGCAGCCTCCCGAGAAAAGGGGGGTCAGTACGATATATGTACCAAGTATGTAAAGCATAACACATCGTAACTAAGATCATAACTGAAATAGGGATGTAGGGGACAAGTATAATAACTAAATGAATTACTGTACCTGCACCTTAGGACACGTAAATCATACACATCATCATATGCTGTGCCCGGCCCTCTAGTGAACTCGGTGTTATAATCACTTCTTCATAATAACATATCATCATATCATAATGCATTTCATTTCATCATATCATTGTATACGGTATCATATCATCGTATACGGTATCATTTTATCATGTATATCATCGTATCACACCCGGTCCACTGCGGGGCTCAGGGTCACAATGTATTACTTTAATCTCATATGCATGCCTACATAAAGTATCCGGCCCTTTAGTGAGGGACTCGGTGAATGGAGTGGTGTACGTCTATAGCGTACCATCATAATATACGTATGTACCCGACCCTCTAAGGAGGGACTCGGTGTTCCTTCCTTATTTCACCACATATACTATCATATTACAGCCGGCCCGGGACTCGGTGAATAATCGTATCGTCATAACATATAACATATATCATACCTCACGTACGGCATCATCTCCTCGTGCGTGGAACTATACACATCCGGCCCGGGACGCGGTGAAAGAATCAGTAACACTGTGCACGATAACATATCCCGGCCCATCGTGGGACTCGAGGAAGGATGGGTTACAGTATGCACGAGTAGAGTAGTGAGAAACCATATAAAACTAAGTCATTATCTAAGACTCGATGAAACAGTCAAGTGAACCGTCACCTGAGACTGGGGGAGTAATTATCCGAGGTATCCCTTTAGATGTCATTAGGGCTTATATCAGTTGGGGCTTCAGGGATCACAAACATGCATCAAAATAATGCCACATAATTCATGCAATCAGAAATATAGTCTATGCAATCTTAAACACAATTTATCTAGTCAAAGACTCAACTCATGCAATCAACGACATTTATCATTTCAGAGCCTCTAAAAAGAGGAGCTGGTACCTCTATTTTCTATTCATTATATAGCAGGCTCGAGAATAGTAGTTTGACTACTTTCAGACTCTTAATATTCAGGAGTGACTACAAGTCACGAGTTACAATCAGAGCTCATAAATGGAATTACCTCTAAACCTATATCATATACCATTTCACTTAAAGTTGAGCCATTCCAAAGGAAAGAAGAAATAGGCTTTACATGTACTAGTTTTCATCACATAGAAGACTAAAAGGCAATGACTCAGCTATTGCAGAAATTCTAATATCACGAAGTAAACAAGAGTCTCGACTCATACTTAGGGCTTTACGAATGGATTGAATCCCGAATATCATATACATATCATTTATAACTTATATCTAAGACATACCAAAAGAAAAGAAGAATAGCTCTACATATTTATTCCAAAAACACGCCAAAAGAAAACTTCACATACCTTGTATGGACTTCTCTTAATCACGTCCACATCGTTGTCCTCGAAACCTATTTAACATGGAAGTAAGGTAAGTATTAACAACCTTGGACTTTTCAGCAACTTAGACTACCCACGAGTATTCATAACATTCATCCCTTCGCTCGCCTTCTCGGCTAGTTCCTTAACTAGTTAGAATGTTAACGAAAATCGGGCAGCACCTCCCTTATAATGTGCCCTATCCGAATTCCCAACCATGTCCTTAGAACCTGCAGCCAACCAACAATGCAACCAGCAGCCCATACATATACATATTACGACCAAAATTATACAATATAAACCCCCAACAATTCACTCGAAACTAAGATACCAAAACTAGAGTTTTTAATCTTTCTTTCGCGAATTCTTTAATTGCAAAGCCTGTGGCTGCAACCAGCAGCTCCCACACCTCATTTAGAAAACTTTTAGACCCTGCAACATGCCACAACACAACCAGAAGCAGCCCCTACGCGTACAACACTTTATTTCGACAACAACTTAACTATAGCGATTCTAAATTCGTTTATTTCGAACGCCGAACTTTTCAAACCTTTTCCCCAACTTCCAGCAGGTCCTAAGGTGTGTAATACACCATAATTTAACATTATAAACTTCAAATTAGAGGGTAAGAACTTACCTTTCCCGAAATTGGCTAGAACTCGCCAAAATCGCGCCTCGGAAATATTTTCAGCGTGCTGTAACGTCGTGGCAGCTTGCTGTCCGTTTTTTGCTGCATCAAATCCTAATTTTGTACTACTAATACTTCCATATCATCGTAGTATACGCTAATTAATTAATTTACGGAACGAAAATGGGACTTACCTATTTTTCTCCCAAAGCCGTCGCAAGTTTCTCTCCTTAGCTTTAGGGTCTGTTTTCTCACGTTGCTGCTGGAAATATGTTAATGAACTGAAGATTTTTGGATACATATCAACTAATATAGGTTGTTCCCAGGGGTGACACATGTCAGCCCCTAAGGATGACACATGTCAAGCCATGATTGGCCACCGTGTCATGCTGCCAATTAGGGGCTGCCACGTGGCAGCGGGGTCCACCTCCCCCAAGCAGCTGCATCACCTACTTGACCCTAAGTAGGTGCATCACCTGCTTGCTTGAGGTGCTGCCATGTGTCGCTCCTCCATTGGCTGCCACGCATCGTCTTTTTCCCTTCCTCGCGGGTTCATAATTTCGTCTCACTTTAAGAGCCTATGTAATCCGTACTACATAAGCTTGATATATCCTTAAGCAACTTAAGTGTATAAGACTCTTAACTTAGTGTCTTACGTAGGTAAATCGAGTCCTACGACTCATTTCTTAGCCTCCAACTCTTTTCGGATTCTTATGACTCTATCTCCAACCTCTCTTCTCGCGAGGTATCACAATCTTCTTTCCTTAGAGTTGTTTGATAGTGTCGTAGCTTATCCAGCTCATATGATAGTGTCTAAGGAACTTAAGAAGACGTTCCGAGCTCAAGAGTGCGGGGTGTAACGGTATCATACCAGCCATTTCCTTACACCCATTCTACCTCGTTGCTCATCTTTTCTACAACTTGGTCTTTCGCAGTTTCGTCACCTTTAGCATTCGTATTCTCGACAACACTTGTCATGACTTATTGCTACACTATTATCTCTCTTTATTTTTATTTCCTCCTTTCAGTTACTCTTTATTTCCTTATGCTTGCTATCATTTCTGTTATCATATAACCTTTATTCAAAACTTTCCCTACAGAACTTGATAAATCTTTCTTATTTTTTCTACAGCTCACTTTTCCGTTTCACACTTCCCTTTATATTCTAGTCAAACGGACCACGTCATATCTTTGGCCGCTTTATCACTAGGCTTTATTTATTTCCATAACAATCCTCATTATATTCACATTATATCTTATTCGTATTCAATCCCATATTATAACATTTCTTAACCTTTTTAACGATTCTTACTATGAGTTAATTACACTCGATGAAGTAAGCGTACTTAACCTTTTACCATTCCTAGTCAGTCTTGTCCTTCCTATCTCACATGTTGTCGTATTAATACATTCATATCCGTCACAATTCTTTTTTCCTTGTACTCTTATCTTAATCACACTATTACTTCTTTTAACTATAACTCATCATAATTTATCCGTACTTATCAATTCAAACAGTACCTGAATATAACACTCTATCAAGATTTGCCAGCCTTTTCTAAATCATCTCTTAGAATACAAATCCTTTCCAAATCCTTTTTTACCCTATCAATATCGACTCATTATTACCATTTATTCAGCAATTAACTTATTTATCGTGGTTAGACATACTCCCATCTTAGTTAAATCTTATCATTATTGTGGGAATAACCTTTCAAGACATATTACAAATCTATATTTCATTCTCTTTTTATTTCTAGGATAATTTTAGTAGAGTTTTCTCTATCTTTCTTACTATCTCAAAACCTGCTTGCAGGAAATACCAACAGCATCTCACATGGCCGACATATACATATATATACCATATAATATCACAGCCACACAAGACTCCCAATATCAATAATGGTATGAAAATGATGAACTTACCTCGTATATTCAACTCCAACTATATCTGTTACATTTTTCTGTTTACTTCCCTTTTTATCTTCAACCTTAAATTTCAATCGTACTTCAATACCTTACCCGACATATATCTTTCGTACCATTGCTTACCTTCCTACTTTGTAACTTCTAACATCATCAATCACTTTCTTCTATCGGTGTCATTTTCCTGCTACAATCAAAGGTTAGTATAAGGAATCTCATTTTCTATGGCTCGGCTCTATCGTACGATCTTAGATGTGAAAAAAAGGTAACATTCTAAATGTCCTGTAGCCTCCTATTTATAGATATGGTGTACAACACACCGATAAATAAGACTCTACTAGACACGGTCTGTAGATATTCCGAGGATGAACTGCTTTGATACAACTTTTGTCACGACCTAACCCCGTAGGCCGTCACTAGTGCCCGAGTTGGGCACATGTGTACATATCTATTAGACATCGTCAAACTGAAACCAAAAACAATATGGAGGCTTTGTGAAAATAGGATGTCATCTCAAGTGTTAAATACATTTATCAGGGTAACCTATCTCCTGAAGAATCATAATAAATTAAAACCTCACAATACACGAGCCGACAAGGTTTTCACTACATACAACATCCCAAAATACAAGTCATATATGCATAACCGAACACATATACAACCCATATATATGTCTACAGACCTCTAAGAGTATCAACAGTATCATATGGCAGGACAACGCCCCGTCGTACCCCTGAATTAACCATATATATACATCAAAAAGGGGTCTATACTAAAAGGCTAGGCTCCAAGAAAAAGGAGCACTCCAGGATAACTGAATAGGAATCTTAGGCTAGCGGATCACCGAAGCTAGTACCTGTATTTGCAGGTATAAAACATAGCCCATTGAGGAAGAGGGTCAGTACAGGATATGTACTTAGTATGTAAAGCATGAAATACGAGAGGAAAGATCATAACTAAAGTAGAGAGCCCAGGATATAAGTATGATAATCAAGAACTCACTGTACCTGTGCCTTACAAAGAAAATCATGCATATCAATATCATCATATAACATACCCCTTTTTATGGGAATCAGTGCCCTAATCATATCATCATATTATCATATCATCATATGCATATACTATACCATACCCGGCCCTCTAATAAGGGACTCGGTGAATAAAGTTTTGTACAAGTATACCGTACCCGGCCCATCGTGTGACTCGGTGCCACAACTATATCATTGCATTATCATATCATCATATAACATACCTATCCCTCTAGTGCAGAACTCGATGGATAATGTAATAAAGTTATGCACGATAACATACCCGGCTTGAGACTCGGTGAAGGATATAATAATAGTATGCACGAGCAGAGTATCATGAGTAACAATATATAATTAGATCATCGTCTAAGACTCAATATGATAATCAAAATGAACCATAATTTTAAAATCAAGACAGTAGTCATCTCAAGTACCTTTTGAATGTCATTATGGACCATATCAAATGGAACCTCAGGAATCATAGACATGTATCAAGATAATGTGAAATAACTTATGGAATCAGAGACATTTGTCATAGTGAAGTCTTTAGGAATAGAAGCTTATACATCCAACTACTATTTAACATATAGAATGCTCTAGGGCAGTAGCTCAAATAGTTTAAGAGTTTTAACATCCAGAAGTGAATAAGGATCATGAATCATGTTCAGAACTTATGAATGGAATTACTCCAAGGCTCATATCATTCATCACTTAAGTCTAAGACATGCCAAAAGAAAGAAGGGATAGATTTTACATACCTTTAGTGCTTATTTGAAACACAACACGCATACACTGTCCAATAGTATCTCAACCTATAATAAAATGTCAAGAAATATGGTTAAGCCACGCGAAGTTTACAAAACGCACACCAATGTTAGCATCTCATTTCTAGAAAATTAGGAGACATGTCCCTTATATTCAAACCAACTACATAACAACCAAGTAAACATAAACAACCACACATTCAAGTGCTATATTAAAGTTAGACAAGGCAAGATTCAAGAATGTTCTGAAACAGCCTACACGCTGTTCCAAATCAGCCCACACATTATGACATTCCATAATCTTTAACATAATGATTATAACGTAATCAAGTTACTCTTAATAATTTACAAAAACAACACTTCATCAGATGACCTTACAACAGTCCAAAAATTACAACAACAATATAGCTTTAACAACTCTTAGTCCTTCAATCAACAAGAACAACAACACAACCAACTCAGATCGTTCTCAATACAATACAATTACACCTTTGAAATATCAAATTCCTACACTTTCATTATATAACCAATAGCAAAAACAACTCCAATATTAATCAAAATTAATCCATCATCTTTGGATTAGAACAGCCCCAACAATTATAACCATACAATGTATAATCGTAACAACACTTAGTTTTTCAATTCAACACAAACAGCCACACGTTACAATTACAACTCCAACTTGAAATATCAAATTCTGCTATTTTCATTATATAACTCTTGATAACAACAACCAAAACATTAATTAAACTTGATTCACCATTTCCAAATGAAATAGCCCTTACACGGCTTTAACAACCTTCCAACGCCAACATACATAATTTCATACCTCTAATTCACGTTTACACATTCACAACATGTCCAAATTCATCCTAAAACGTATAGAAAATGATTAATTCTTACCTTAATAACTTGGCTTCTCATCTTAGCTGAAATATGTAGATTGCACGTTAGGTCTTTTTGCTGCTCCAATATTTAATTCACATTCTTAATCACCTCCAATTGGTTAAAAATACCTTATAAAAATAGTGTGGGAATTAGAATTTGGGAGCTTGCTTGCTCAGCCATGGCCATGAGTTGCCATGTCTTGAACTCTTTTTTTTTCTCTCTATATTTTCCTCAAAGAAGAATGAGCTAAAATGAGCTCTTCTTCATTAATATTTTATTATATCTACAGCCCCTAAGAGTGACACATGCCCATCCTTAACATGTGTCCCATGGTCATCCATGGCAGCCCCTAAGAGTGACAAGTATCCATCTTTGGCATGTGTCTATTGTGCACATGTATCCTACTATCATCCACCCTCTAATCACATTCTGCCACGTGTCTTGGAGAGGACCACTTAGTGGTGTAATTAATTTAATTAATTTCAATTAATCACTAATCCCCATTTAATAATCCAGACCAAATAAAATTTATAACCAATTCGTGTATTAATTAAAATCAGGAATAAAAATCTCTATCTCGCATCTCAAAATAATCTTGTCCATTACTTTAAGAAAGTAGGTGAATCACCTCCTTAATTCCTACCATAAGTTTGTAAGTAGTTGCATCACCTACTTGCCTTTTTTTATTTAATTGCAGTCCACATATTCTAAGTAGGTGCATCACCTACTTGTTCTTTTTAGTAGGGTTAGCAATTAGTCTTACCTTAAAAACATGTGTGATCCTTACTACTTAAACTAGACGTGTACTCAAGTTGTTTAATTATGTAAGACATCCAAACTAGTAGATTAAGCAAGTAGGTCGATTACTATGAAAAATTATTTGGCCTCGAACCCTCTTCAAATTCTTCCAAACCTATCAAACCATCACTACTTAATATAGAACTAGTCTATGCAAGATATGAGGCGTTACATCCTACCTTCCTTAGGATCCCTTGATAACGTCATGGATAACATAGATCATGTGATTGATTTAGAGAAGCTTAAAAATATTCCAATGTACAAAAGTACGGGATTTAACACCTATAATCAATACATATTCACAGCAATCCATCTTTCTTTCTCATGAATAGTATCGGTGCTCCCCAAGATGATGTGTTGGTCCTTATGAAACTCTTTTCTAACAAGTCTCTCAGTTGCTCTTTCAACTCCTTCAACTCTGCGGGTGCTATTCTTTAGAAAGGAATATATATAGGCTGAATATCTTGCAATACATCTATGGTGAACTCTATCTCCTGCTTAGAAGGATGACCAAGAAGTTTATTTGGGAATACATCTGGAAATTCCTTAACTATCAGAACTCACTAAAGAATCGATACCTCTGCTTTCAAATCATGCACACAAACCAGATGATAAATATAACACTTTCTAACAATCTTCCTTGCCTTGAGGTATGAAATGAACTTTCCTCTCGGCGATATCGTATTCCCCAGCCATTCTATAATTGACTCCCCTGGGAACTAAAATCGGACTATTTTTTCTCTACAATCAACATTAGCATAACAAGAAGCTAACCAATCTATGTCCATAATAACATCAAAATTCTGTCATATCTAACTCTATCAAATATGCCTTGTTGTGAAGACTATATATAATCACCAAAAAATCTTTATATACTTGCTTGACTATAACAGAATCTCCTATCGGTGTAGCTACCTCAAATGATTTTATCAATTCAGGTTTTATCCCTATTCTATTAGCAACAAAGGTAGATATATATAATAAGGTGGTGCCTGGATCTATTAATGAATATACACCCCAAGAAAAATTGATAATATACTTATAACCACGTTTGGTAATGCCTTTGGGTCCTGTCTACAAGCCAAGGCATATATGCGATTCGAAGGACTGCTAGAATTGGAAGCTCCACCACGGCCTCTACTACGCCCTCTACCATGGCCTGCTGGTGTCTGAATACCCTGGCCCAAAGAAGAAGATAAACCAGGAACTAACCTAGTAGACTGAGATGCACCATCTAGACTACCCCCGAATGGACACTGCCTCATAATATGGCCTTGACAACCGCAAGTAAAGTAAGCACCTGTAGCAAAATGGCATTCCCTAAAATAAGGCCTACTATAATAAGAACATCGAGGCAAAGGTAGTCTCGATTGGCGCAAACCCCCGTTTATCTGTGAACTTGAAACCCTAGAGCTCTGGCCAACTCCTGAACACAGTATTCTATCGAATCTCCTACCTATGAACTATGGGGTGCACTCTAGGCTGGCTGAGAAGGATATCTACTATACTGCTGAGGTTGCCTGCCTCGAAACTCACCTGAATAATTAGTCGATCTAACTATCTTATGGTGGCCTCTTTCATGATCTCTAATGGGATGACGCCCCTGGTGCCAATCTTGTACCCCTTGTGCATATGCATGTACTCGATCAATAGCCATACCTTGTTGAGAAGCCATTGGTATATAGTTATCAAACAAATAACGATCTAACTCTATCACATAAGGATGCATTCTATCAACTATATCAGCTATAATAGTGGGGGCATGTCTCTCCAACAAATCAAACACAAGACTATAATCTCAAACACTACTGCCATTCTTCTTCAAATATAAGAATCTATCTACTCTGGCTCATCTATTATCTGGAGGTAGAAAGTGGCCAAGGAAGGCCTCCAGAAACTCATCCCATACCGCTGGAGGAGCCCCCTCACCCCTAGACAACTCCCAGGATTCATTCCAATTAATGGCTATGTCACACAGCCAATATAAAGCCAACTTAATAGACGCAATCTCAGAAGCCCTAATTATCCTCAACATACGCTGCATTTGTTGGATAAACTTCTGTGGGTCAATTACAGGCCTTGACCCATAGAACTCTAGGGGGTTATAAGTCAAGAAGTCACAAACCTTTGAACTATCATGTCTATCTGCATAATCTACTTCTAGACCATGCCTGCGAGCCTGCCCTGCTATTAATCTAGTTAGTAACTGAACTGCATCTCTCATGGCCCTTTCCTCCACCCCTAGCTGGGGAGCTTGAGTCTCAGGTACTGGGCCTCAAGACTTGACGGTGGAGCCGCCCCCTGATCTACAGCTGGTACTGCTCTAAGCTTCTCAGGAGGTGGTGGTGTAGCAGAACTCGCTGACTGAAGTATAATCTCAGGCATGGACTAGGCACGAGCCTTAATAACTCTAAGTTTGACTAATCTCTCCTTCTACCGATTTACCCTTTTGGGCATCTATTGTTTTCTTTGGAGGCATAACTGTAAAATAATAATTTGTTAGTGGGGGGATTATCCTAATAATGTAGCTCTATCACACAATCTAGAATAAGAAGGAAAGAAAACATCCTAAATGTCCGGTAGCTTCTTACTTATGGATGTGGTGCACAACACACCGATAAATGAGGCTCTATTAGACAAGGTATGTAGATACTCAAAAGATGAACTTCTCTGATACCACTTTTGTCACGACGCATCCCCATAAGCAGGGGCGGATCTACATGGTCTCCAGGGGGTTCATCCGAACCCCCTTTGTTAAAAAAATATACTGTATATATAAAATAATTTTTTTAATTTATGTGTACATATTTAATATTGAACCCCCTAAACATAAGGTAAAGGACTAGCTTAGTGGCAAAGGGGGTTCTCATTTTACCTTATTTTGCCTTAGGTTGTGGGTTCGAATCTGAATAACCACACTTTTTTTTCTTCTGATTTTAGGTACATTTTTAGGCTAAGTTTTTGATGTTTTTAAAATTTAATGTAAATTAAAAAACAGCTTCTTAATATATTAATTTTTTTAAATTTTAAATCTTTAATTGAAAAATCACCAAATAAAAAAAAACCCTCTTTTTCTAACTTCTAGGGATTTCATTGTCTTATTTTCTCTCCAACTCTTCTCTTCTCCGATCTTCTTTCTGCTGCTCTCTTTGCTGGCTGCTGCTGCCTCTGGCTGCTGTCCATTTTCCATTGCCGCTCCGCCACTGGCCGCTGGCCGCTGTCCGTTGTCCGTTGCTTGCTGCTGTAGCCTGTAGCCTGTAAGTTCTTAGTTCTTCTTCCTTTTTTTTTTGTTCTAAAAATTTTCAGAATTCATTGTTGTACCCATTTATTGTAACATTAATATCGTTTTTAAATTTATTTTAAGCAGATTTTTTCGATTTGATTTCTTCATCAGAAATTAGAAAATTCTCTCTTTGTGTGTGTATGTGTCTTTGTTTTGTGTACATTATAGAGTGATTTTGGAGATTCAAAGTCAGTTGATAAGTTCTCCATGTTTTATGTTAATTGTTTGTTTTCATCGTGCTTTCTTTGTACATTATAATGAAAATTTAAAAATATAGTCATCAATTTAACTAGGATTTATAAAACGATTTTTCATTGTACATACCATTGTCAAATTACCAACTTGTTTTTTATTTTGTTTTTTTTACATGACTTTTCATATTTTACCTATAAGAGTCAGAGATCTTTCATTTTCATACTTTGAAAATATTTTTTAAAAAATTTAATTTGTAAGTAGTCCTTTAAGATATTTTCACAAATGTTATTCTTTGACTTATTCCATTATGCTTTTATAGGAGACTAGGAGTGTTTGGTTGTCTACTCACAAGATAACATATGTATTGCTATCTTATTAGTGGTGTTCATTTTTTCAATAATGTGAGTTGATTTAGAAATGTATTAATTTAAGAGATTTGATATTACCACGTTTCATCATTTATAATGATTTTTTTTGGTCATTCAATGGTAACTATTTGATTATATTAGATCAGTGTTTTCTTATATAACAAAATTGAGTCAATTATTTGATTATCTAAAATTTTACCCTTTTGAACTAATTGGTACTGATCTCAATTCTGATATCTGAGTTTTATTTTGCGGACGAAGGTAACCTTAGTGCGTTTGTCCTTTTTTGGCTTTGGTATAATGGTATTTATTGTCTTATTTATGTGCTCTTTACGATTCAGTTTCAAGCTTCAATGAAGAAGTATTTCACCAAAGTTTCGAAATCAAGTTTAGTCTCTCATAGTCATAGTCAATCTAACCAAGAAGAAAATGCTAATCATTCGGAAGTATCATTACATTCTTCTCAAGAATTTGATTTGGGTTCTTTAAAGTTTGATCCTGGTGAAAGAATCTCAATATTGAACTATCATCCAAATCATCGTGATGTTATTAGAACAGCATACATTTTGAATGGTCCTTGCCAACCTCGTCTAGCAGTGCATGAGTATCCTCAAACAAATATTTTTGGATCAATACGTCGTTTTAATCGTGAATGGTTTGATGATGTATATCATGATTGGTTGGAGTATAGTGTTAGTAAAGATGCAGTCTATTGTTTGTATTGTTATCTATTTAAAGACCATAACATTCATCAAGGAGGAGGTGAAGTATTTTCAAGTGTTGGGTTTAAGAGTTGAAATAAAAAGAGTAGTCTTGACAAACATATTGGTCTACCAAATAGCATACATAATCAATCAAAAAAGAAATGTCAAGATTTATTACGACAACAACAGTCTATTCAATTTGCATTTGAGAGGTAATCTAATCAACTCAAGTATGGATATTGGATTCGCTTAAGTGCTTCGGTTGATGTAGTAAGACTTCTCATAACTCAGGGATTTGCATTTCGAGGTCATAATGAATCTAAATCATCACTTAGTATGGGTAACTTTCTTGAAATTCTCTCATGGTATGCCAAAAAATGTGATAAAATCTGTGATTATGTACTAGAACATGCTCCTCAAAATGATCAAATGATTTCTCCAATGATTCAAAAAGATATTGTGAGTGCGTGTAAAATAGAGACCGTTAAAGCTATTCTTGAGGAATTAAATGGTGATTACTTTGCCTTGCTAGTTGATGAATCCTTTGATGTGTCACACAAGGAGCAAATGGCTATTGTATTTCGGTATATTGATAAAAAGGGATTTGTGATGGAGCGACTTATTGACATTGTTCATGTTCAAGATACTAGTGCTTCATCTCTAAAGGAGGCAATTGTTAATTTACTTGCTCAACATTCTTTGAGTCCATCAAGTGTGCGTGGACAATGTTATGATGGGGCAAGCAATATGCAAGGTGAGATCAATGGCCTTAAAATGTTGATTAGGCAAGAAAGTAGATCGGCTCATTCCATCCATTGTTTTGCTCATCAACTTCAACTAACTCTTGTTGGGGTCTCTAAAAAGTGTGTTGAAGTGGGAAAACTTGTAGTATTGGTCTCAAATATTTTAAATGTATTGGGATCTTCTTTTAAACGTATGGATGAATTACGTGATTCTCAAAAAGAAATAATTAAAGAGGCATTAGATATGGGTGAACTTACAACCGGTAGGGGCTTGAATCAACAACTTGGTCTTTCAAGAGCTTGTGACACTCGTTGGGGATCTCATTATAAATCCTTTAATAATTTTATTATTATGTTTGGCTCTATTCTTGATATTCTTGAATCACTTGCTCTTGATGCACGAAATTGGATGAAAGAGCTAAGGCAATGGGACATCTCGAAGCTTGCCGAACATACAAGGTTGCGTTCATGTTGCATTTGATGAGAAATGTCTTAGCAATTACAAATGAGCTTAATAAATGCTTACAAAAAAGGAGCAAGATATTGCAAATGCCATGCTACTTGTTGAAGTAGCAAAGAGAAGGTTGCAAGTTTTAAGGGATGATGAATGGGACTCTCTTATTGCTAAGGTATCTACGTTTTGTATCAAACATGATGTTTTGATACCTAACTTTGAGGAGCCATATGTTAGCTCTTTAAGATCACGACGAAAGCTTGCTAACTATACAATCTTACATCATTATCGTGTTGAAGTCTTTTGCAATATTATTGATTGGCAACTTCAAGAACTTAATGATCGTTTTGATGAAGTGACTACCAATTTGCTCCATGGAATTGCTTGCTTAAATCCAATTAACTCATTTTCAAGTTTTGACATCAAAAAAGTAATGAGAATGGCGAAATTATATCCGGATGACTTTGATGAATCTAATATGAGTGCTCTTGAGAATCAACTTGCAAGTTATGTTATTGATGTTCGTGATATTGATGAAAGGTTCTCCGGTCTAAATGGGCTTTGTGATCTTTCCAAAAGATTAGTTCAGACAAAGAAACATTCTACTTATCCTTTGGTATTCCGCTTAGTGAAACTTGCTCTACTTCTACCAGTTGTCACTGCCTCCGTTGAAAGAGCTTTTTCGGCAATGAAGTTTATCAAAAATAACTTGCGGAGCCAAATGAGTGATGATTTTTTTAGTGGTTGTTTGGTGCCTTATTTAGAAAAAGATGTATTTGATAGTATTTCTAATGATGCTATTATTAAGACATTTCAAGATATGAAACCTCGTAGAATACAATTGTAATAGTGTATGTAGTTGAATTTCAATTGTAAAACAATGTTTTGATATGCTTATTCGTGTGTTTGGTTTCTTAATCCCCCTTCAAGGTGGTGTAATTATTACTATGTTTTGTAATACATATCAAGATATAATAATTTCTATTGTTCAGGATGTTTTTGTATTGTTTTGAAGCCATTTTATGTCAATTTTTTTTTTGTGGAGGAAGAGTGCTTTTACTTTGAGTTGGTGTTTATTTTAAGTCTTTTTAAATATAAAAGTTTACCATTTGCACTTTCAGGAGCTAAAGAGAATTCAAAAGAAACTGAAAAACTTGTAGAAGGGCCCCTGCTTCTTGCAAAATAGGTATATTTGATCCGACCCGTTTATTTATGGATATGATTAGCGTGTTTAATTTTTTTTGAACCCCCTTCATAAAATTTCTGGCTCCGCCATTGCCCATAAGCTATTACATAGCTGTTAGACATTATCAAACTGAAACTAAAAATAATATGGAGGCTTCATGAAAAGATAACGTCATCTAAAAATGTTACATACATGTATCAATGTAACCTATCTCTTGAGAAGTCATAATCAACCAAAATATCATAATACATGAAACGATAAGGCTTCCACTACATACAGCATCTCAAAATATACATATACACCCAAGCAGACAAGGCTTCCACTACATATAGGAATACCCCAAAATAAGTCATGCTAACACAACCGAAAAACACCCATACACAACCCACACATATATCTACAGACTTCTAAGAGTATTAACAATAGCATATGATGGGACAGGGCCCCGCCGTACCCTTGGATAAATAAATATATACATCAAAGGATATGTACCAAAAGTCTAGGCTCTAAGATAATTGAGCACTCCAAAACAGCTGAATGGAAATCCTAAGCTGGCAGATCCCTGAAATGAGTATCTATATTTGCGGGCATGAAACGCAATTGTCATGACCCAACCCCATAGGCTGTGATGGGTGCTCGAACTGGGCAATCGCGTATATCCCTGCTATCTGTAAGTAAATATGTCCCTTGTTTAAGTTATAGTACATCAACGGCAAGTTAACATATAAGCCGACGAGGCTTATCATAGGCACCACTATACTCAACGTACGCAGCACCTGTCGAATAAACTTCTGTAGATCATCCGCAGGCCTCGACCCATAGAACTCTGGGGGGTAACAAGTTAAGAACCCTTAGACTATTATGTCTATCTAAATAATTAACTCCTAGCCCAAGCCTGTGAGCCTGCCCTGCCGTTAATTTGGTCACTAACTAAATTGCGTATTTCATGACCCTATCCTCCACCCTGGCAAGGGAGCGGGAGGCTCAGGTACTGCGTATCTCATGAACCCTCGACCCGCTAATCTGCAGCTACTGCTGCTCCAAGCTCTTTTGGAGCTAATGGTGTAGTAGAGCTTGCTTACTAAAGTATAATCTCGAACACGGACTGGAAACGGATCCTAGTAACTCTTTGAGTCTTACTAGTCTCTCCTGGTACAGATTTGCCTTTATGGCAGCTATCACTTTCTTTGGAGGCATAGTTGTAAACATAATAATCTGTTGGGGGAGGATTATCCTTATAATATAGCTCTATCGCACGATCTAGAATAAGAAGTAAAGATAACATCTTAAATGTCATGTAGCCTCCTATTTATAGATGTGGTGTAAAACACACCGATTAACAAGACTCTACTAGACATGACCTATAGACGCTTCGAGGATGAACTGCCCTGATACCACATTTGTCATGACACAACCCCATAGGTCATGACTAGTGCCCAAAGTGGACACTCGTGTACGCACTTGTTATCTATAGTCAATCCGAAACTAGATACGATATGGAACTTTTATGGATGGAATGTTGTCCCAAAACTATCACATATATATATATCAAAGCCACCTGTCTCCTGAGGAGTTATAACCATCAAAAGATAACATAGTACGTAAGCCGACAAGGCTTCCACTACGTTCAACATCCCAAAATATGTATATACGCAAGCCGATAAGGCTACCACTACGAATGGGAACATTCCAAAATATAAGTTATATAGACACAACTAAACACATATACACACAATCCACACATATGTCTACAGACCTCTAAGAGTATCAAAAGTATCATATGGTGGGACAGGGCCCCACTGTACCCCTGAATAAACATATATGTACATCAAAAGGATCTGTACCAAAAATCTAGGCTCCGAGACAATGGAGCACTCCAAGACAATGAAATAGAAGTCCTAAGCTGGCGGATCACCAAAGCAACTATCTGCACCTGCAGGCATGAAATGCATCCCCCCTCCCCCGAAGAGAGGGTGTCAGTACAAAATATGTACTGAGCATATAAAGCATAAAATATCATAAAAAAGATCATAACTGAAGTAGAGAGTTCAGGAGACTAGTATGATAATCAAGAACTCATTGTATCTGTGCATTATGAAAAAAATCATGCATATTATTATCACATACCATACCCCTCCCATTATGGGACTCGGTTCCATAATCGTATCATTTTATTATCATATCATCATATATATATACCGTACCCAGCCCTCTAGTAAAGGACTTAGTGAACAAAGTCATGCGCACATATAACGTACTCGACCCATCATGGGACTCGGTGTCATAACTATATCATTGCATCATTATATCTTCATTTTTCATACCCGGCCCCTTAGTGAGGGACTCGCTGGATAATGTAGTAAAATGTACACGATAACATACCCGGCCCGAGACTCGATGAAAGCTGTAATAACAATATGTACGAGTAGAGTAGTGAGTAACCATATGCATTTAGATCATTATTAGAGACTCAATAGATAAGCAGGCTAATCAATACTTGAGTATTAGGGCGATAGACATGTTCAGTACTCTTTGAATGTCATTATTAACCATATTAGATACATCAGGGATCATTGACACGTATCAAGATAATGCGAGACAGCTTATTAAAGTTAAGGACATTAATCATTATAGGGTCCTTAAGATTAGGGACTTTCATATAACAACTACTGTCCAACATATAGAAGACTCAAGGGCAGTAGCTCAACTACTTTAAGAGTTTTAACATCAAGAAGTGAATAAGAATCATTAATCATACTCGGAAATGATGAATGGAATTACCCCAAAGCTCATATCATATATCACTTATATCTATGACATGCCAAAAGTAAGAAGGGATATCTTTACATACCTTCACTGCTTATCCGTAACACACTACGTATACGCTACCCACAGTGTCTAAACCTATATTGAGACGTCAAGAACTGTGGTTAAGCTACTGGAAGGCTTCAATATGTACCTCCAATGTTAGTAGCTCATTTTTAGAAAATTAGGTGACATTTCCCATATATTCAAACCAACTATATAACAACCAAGTCAACATCAACAACCACAAGTTCAAGTTCTATATCAAAGTTTGCCAAGTCAAGATTCCACAATGTTCCAAAATAGTCGCACAATACGATATTCTATAATTTTTAACATAATGACTACGACGTAATCAAATTACTCTTAATAATCTATAGCCACAACACTTCATCGAATGAACAACACTACAACCTTAACTACTCTTAGTCCTTCAATTCAACAAGAACTTTGTCCTTTAATTCAACAAGAACAACAACACACCCAAAACAACCTCTAACTAACAATGTAAAGAGATGCTCGATATTCTCATGAACACCTAAGAATATTCCAAAAAGACCATCTATGCTCAATATACATTACTTAATACATTATTTCCATCTAAGTTCATGAACTACACTAGCAAACACATGTTACATCACCTTCTTATGTGCAAGAAAATTACATTAACATCATATAAACTTCTATAATAACCCACACAATAATTACAACTTCTACTTTAATCATTTAATTTCTTCATTCTCATTGCATAACCCATGACAATAACAAGAAAAATATTAATCCAATTCAACTCACCGGCTTCAATTAAAACAGCCCCTACGGCAACAACATTCCAACGCCCATATACATAATTTCATACATCTAATTCACTTTTTCACATTCACAACATATCAAAATTCATCCTAAAATATATAGAAAATGATTAACTCTTACCTTAACAAGTTGGCTTCTTAAGTTGGCCGAAACTTGTGGATTATACGTTAGGCCTTCTTGCTACTCCAATGATTAGTTCATGTTGTTACTCACCTCTAAATTGTTAAAAACTACTTTAGAAAATTTATGTGGGGATCGGAATTTGGGAGCTTGATTTACTCAGCCATGGCCGTGAGTTGCCATGGCTTGGACTCTCCTTCTTTTTCTTTATATTTCCAATGGTTGAAGATGAAAGAAATGAGCTTCTTAGTCATCAAATTGGGTATATATAGGCTTCCTAGGGGTTGGACATGTGTCCACCCTTATGATATGTGTCCATTATTGAGATGTGTCCCATTATCATCCACACACCAACCAGATTCTGCCACATATCTTGATGGGGCCCACTTAGTGATCTAATTAAGTTAATTTATCATAATTAATCTCGAATCCCCACTTAATTTCTGCCACAAGTTTGTAAGTAGCTTCATTACCTACTTTCTCTTTTCATTTAAAATACAGCCCACATATTTCAAGTAGGTGCATCACCTACTTGTTTTTTTTGTAGGTTAGCAATTAGTCTTATCTTAAGAACCTATGTGATCTTTGATACTTAAGCTAGACATGTAATAAAGTATCTTAATTATGTAAGACATTCAAACCAATAGCTTAAGCAAGTAGGTCGATTACTATGATAAATTATTTGGCCTCGAACCCTTTTCAAATCTTTCCAAACCCATTTTAAACTATCACTACCCACATAGAACTAGTCTATGCAAAATATAAGGCATTACATCCTCCCCTCCTTAGGATCATTTTGATAATGTCATGGATAACATGGATCACATGGTATCTTTAGAGGAGCTTTCTAATGTACAAAAGTACGGAATATAACAACCAGATTGGTAGCACACATTTAATCTGGCTAGGCATTCACCCTTGTGGTTCCTACCACACTTCTTGTATGTGGGAGTAGCTTGGCCAATAGGAGAAGCTCCTTAAGGTTTAGGTTTGGGCACTGTATCTTTGTTAAACCTCAGAATAGTTGTTATACCCCGTACTTTTGTACCTTGAAATTTTCTTAAGCTTCTTTCTTATGTTTCTTGATAGGCTCTTATGTTTCTTAAAAGGTTCTTAAGCTTCTTAGAAGTTACCATGTGAGCCGAATAATCTATAACGCTACCAAATAACTCTAAGGAAGGGAGAATGTGACACCCCATAGTAGGAAAGATTGGAAATATGGTTAAAAGAATTTAAAAGAAGTTGGAGGCCAAGTAATAAGTCGTAGGACTCGACTTATGTACGTAAGCTACCAGCTTGAAAATTTTACATTCTTAAGCTACTTGAGTTCATACCAAGCTTACATAGCAATGATTACATATGTTCGTAAAGCAAAATGAGATTATGAACCCACAAGGAGAAAAAGAAAGTGCCACAAGGAAGAAAGAGAGAGTGCCACATGGCAGCAGCTGGAAGTGCCATGTGGAAGCAGCTGAAGCAAGGGAGTGGACCCTACCTGCCACGTGGAAGCCCATGGGTGGAGGAGGTGGTGTGTTGGCCTAATAAGGGCCTGACACATGCCACCACTTAGGGGTTGACACGTGTCACCTCCTTAAGGTGGCTTTTATATATATATATATATATATATATATATATTATTATCATCTTTATCCAAACAAGTCATTCTTATCTCTAAGAAAATTCTAGAAAGAAAAAGAGAAGAGAAACTCTAGAATAGACAGAGGGAGCCACGGATTTGGAGCCAAAAAGGTAAGCCCTCCGATTTAGTTCTGTGAATTAATTATCTAGGGTATACCATGAGGGTATGAAGGTTTTAATAATGTAAATTTATATTTGGAGCAGCACCAAGAGGATAACAAGCAGCCACAAAATTTCAGCCACACTAAAAGAGCTTTCGAGGTGAGTTTTGGCGAGTTTTGGTGAGTTTAGGGAAAGGTAAGGCTTTTCGTTTAAATTTGCAGTTTATGATGTTTTTATTAGGTATATTACATGTCTTAAATGAGACTGAAAGTGGAAAAATTATATAAGGATGCTTGACGTTAGAAACGAACTAAATTGAAGTCGTTAGAGTTAAATCGAAGTCGAGTAGTATATTGTGATTGTAGTGCTGCGGTTGCAGCTTGTTTGATTGTATATTTCAGGGATGGAAAGTGTTATAATAAGGGTGTGGGTGCTTCTGGTTTCATCCACATGACCCTTCTTTTCGTATGGTTAAAGGTTTTACGAAACAAAGGTTAAAAACTCTATTTTGGTATCGTAGTTTTGAGCGAGTTGGTTGGAGTTTGTTGTTATACCCCGTACTTTTGAATCTTGACACGTGTCCCTAATCGTCTTGAAAGTAGCCATGAGACCCTTACTATCCACACACATCAAATAACTTTAAGGAAAGAAGAATGTGATACCCCATAGTAGAGAAGGTTGGAAATGGAGTCATAAGAATCCGGAAGGAATTGGGGGTCAAGTAATGAGTCGTAGAACTCGATTTACCTACGTAAGCTACTAACTTGGAAGTTTTACATACTTAAGCTATTGGAGTACGTACCAAGCTTGTGTAGCATGGATTACATAGGCTCTTAAAATAAGAAGAGATTACGAACCTACAAAAGGAAGCAAAAACTAGTTTTCGAACTTACGAAAGTGAAGCAAGCAGGTGATTCACCTACCTGCTTGGGGTGGGGCCCACACTACCACATGGCAGCATGTGGGTGGCTGCATGGGTGAGGTGGCGCCCTAGGGGGCTTCCATGTGTCACCCCTAGGGTATGCCACGTGTCACCCTCTAGGGAAGGTTATATATTAGTCATTTTATGACTAGAACTTCATTTTCAGCATTTTTAACTTAGGGAATGAGAGAAAAACGTGAAGAACAAGTGAGGGCATCCACGGGTTTGAGCAAAACAAAAGGTAAGGTCCGATTTCATTTCGTGAATTAATTATTTAAGGTATGCTACGGTGATATAGCGGTGTTTAATAATGAAAATTTTGGATTTGGGGCAGCAAGAAGCCACGCAAACAGCCCCTTAGTTTCAGCCGCGTCGAGGAGTTCTAAAGTTAATTTTCAGCACGTTTGGAGAGCTGTTTGTTAAGGTATGGTTTGATTCTCTTCTCCCACATGTTTTTGAGGGTTTATACATGCTATGGAGGTGTTATTAACGTAAAGTTATGATTCGTAGCAGCACCAAAAAGATACAAACAGTCCGCTAAAGTTTCAGCATGTTAAGAAACTTCCGAGGCGAATTTTGGCGAGTTTTGGCCAATTTCGAATAAGGTAAGGTCTTCTCCTCTAATTTGAAGCTTATGATATTATTATAGGGTGTATTACACACCTTAGGGGCTGCTGGAAGTTGGGGAAAAGGTTTGAAAAGTTCAGCATTCGAAATAAGCTAAATTGTAGTCGCTATAGTTGAATTGTCGTCGAAATAAAGTATTGCTCTTGTGAGGTGATGCTGTAGGGGTGTGGCTTGTTGTTGCAGGGCCTAAATATGTTCTAATGTGGGTTAGGGTGCTGCTGGTCGAAGCCACATAACCCCTCATTGCGTATAATGAAAGGTGTTACAAAATAAAGGCTAGACGCTCTGTTGTGAAATCGTATTTTTGAATAGGTCGTTTGGAGTTTTATGTTATATATTGTTGGTGTGAATTGCTGCAAGTTGTTGTTGTTGGTTGACTGTAGGTCTTAGGGACCTAATTGGAAATTCGGATAGGGCACATTATAGGGGAGGTGCTGCCCAATTTTCATTAACGCCTTAACAAACTAAAGAACTAGTCGAGGAAACGACTAAGGAAATAGATTCCATTAACACTAAGGTGTAACCTAAGATGCTGGAAAATTAAGAAGAGTTGATATGCATATTACTCTCCTGTTTAATAGGTTCAAAGGACGACGAGGCGAACAGGATAAGGAATAACTCAGACGAGGTACGTGAAGCTTTCTTTTGGCGTGTTTATGAAATAAGTATGTAGAGCTATTCTTCTTTTCTTTTGGCATGTCTTAGGTATAAGTTATGAATTCTGTGTATACGAAATGTGGGGATAGTTCCACTCGTGAAACTCCAAATGTAATTCATAATGGTATTCACTTTGTAATGTTAAGACTCCTGTAATAGTTGAGTTATTGCCTTTCCAGGATACTAGATCATGAATAGTAGTATGTGTAAAGCCTGTCTGTTCTTTCTTTTGGAAGGTCTTAAGTATAAATGTAATAGCATATGATATGAGGTGGAGGTAGTTCTAATTATAAGCTCCAGGTATGATTGTGACTTTTGTTTACTACTTGGTATTGAATTCTTAAAATAGTTAAACTACCCTCGAGTCTCCTATCTGCTGAATAATACTTGAATGTGTCAGCTCCTATTCCTAAAGTCTCTGCGATGACAAATGTCTCTACTTCCATAAGCTGTTTAACCTTGTCTCGATACACATCTACGATTCCTGAAACTCCAGTTGATATGCTCCGTAACGATGTTTAGAAGATACTTAAGATGATTACTACTCTGATCTTCAGGTGATGATTCACTTGACTATTTCATTAAGTCTCAAAAGATGACTTAGTTGCATATAGTTTCTCACTACTCTATTCGAGCACCCTATAACCCATCTTCCTCTGAGTCCCATAAGAGGGCCGGGAATGCGATCGTGCCTAGTTTTACTATTCGTTCACCAAGTCCCGGGCCAGCTATATATATATATATATATAAGAAGTATACAAGGATGAAATGCCGTATACGATGAAGTGAAGCATACAATGACGCCGTATGTGATGATGCTCGTCACCGCGTCCCGGACCAAATATGTACATATAATGATATAATGGAAAATGTGGATTGAGTCGTATGTTCTTCGGCATTGTTTTAAATTACGGATTGGGCCGAACGTTCCTCGGCGTATTTTACTATATGATGATGGTACACTATAGACATACACTACTCTTTCACTGTGTCCCTCACTAAAGGGCCGGATACTTTATGTAGGCATGTATATGAAAGTATAGGGATACATTTGTGACCCCGAGCCCTAGAGTGAACCGGATATACGGTGATGATATACGAGGTTAGTCGCATACGATGATATGATGTCGTATACAATGACATGATGATATGATGACTCATGATTATGATGAAATGATTATGGTACCGAGTTCACTAGAGGGTCGGGTACAGGGTATGATAAGGTATATGACCGCATGTCTTAAGCTGCAGGTACAGTAATCTCTTAACTGTTATACATGTCTTTTGTATCCCCATTTTAGTTGTTGTCTCAGTTACGATGTTATGCTTTATATACTCAGTACATATGTCGTACTGACCCCCCTTTCTTCATGGGGCTGCATTTCATACCCGCAGATACTGATGTTCATTCAGGAGATCCATCAGCTTAGGAGTTCCTCTCAGCTATGTCGGAAGTGCTTCACTGTTATGGAGCCTAGTTTTTGATACTGGTTATTTGATGTACATATTCATTTATTCAGATGTACGGCGGGGGCTCTGTCCTGCCATATGATGCAGTTATTACTCTTAGAGGTCTGTAGACATGTGTATGTGGGTTATTTGTAAGTTCGTTCTAGTTTTGCTTATACGACGTATTGCAAATGTTTTTATGTTATGGTAGCCTCATCGGCTTGCGTGCCCTTTCCTGTTATGATATAGGTGATAAAGGCTACATGTATATGAAAAAGTTTTCGACCCATTGGGGTTTGTGTATAGTATCACATCACACACGGTTCAACTTAAGTGTAGCTAGTAGATACGTATAAGAGGGTTTAGGTCGGACCCTAGTCACGGCCTACGGGGTTGGGTCGTGACAGAAGTGGTATCAGAGCAGTTCGTCCTTGGAGTGTCTACAGACCGTGTCTAGTAGAGTCTTGTTTATCGGTGTGTTGTGCACCACATCTATAGACAGGAGGCTATAGGACATTTAGGATGTTACTTTCTTTCGTATCTAGAATCGTGCTATAGAGCTGAGTCGTAGGAAATGCAATTCCTCATACTAACTTGTGATTTCAGCAGAAAGGCAATATCGATAGAAGAAAGTAACTGACGATATTGGATGTTACGAAGCACGCAGGTAAGCTAAGGCATGAAGGACCTATGTCAGGTAAGTTACGACACCGTCAAACGACTCTAAGGAAGGGAGGATGTAATACCCCATAGTAGAGAAGGTTAGAAATAGAGTCATAAGAATCCGAAAGGAATTGGAGGCCAAGTAATGCGTTGTAGGTGTCACGACCTAACCCCATGGACCGCGACTGGGGTCTGACCTGGACCCCCATATACGTAACTTCCAAATATAACCGAATTGAACTATGGGTAATATGATAAAACCCCCAAAGACCCAAATGGGTTAAAACTTTTCCATGTTCAAGTAGCCTCCTTCATTCATATCGTATCATGGAAGAGAATGCAAGCCGAAAAGGCTGCCATAACGTAAAAACATTTACAACGTGCCATATAGGCACAGCCAAAATAAACTCATGAACAACCCACACATACATATCTATAGACCTCTAAGAATAGTACGGTAACATATGGCGGGACAGGGCCCCCGCCGTACCCCTGAATAAATAAATACATATATACACTGGAGGACCAGTACAAAAAAAACTAGGCTCAGGAATAGTGGAGCATCTCCAATCATAGGTGAGCGAAAATCCTGAGCTGGCAGATCTCTGAAATGAACGTTTGTACCTGCAGGTATAAAACGCAGCCCCCGAAGAAAGGGGGGTTAGTACGATACATGTACTGAGTATATAAGCATAACGTAATTGAGATAACAACTGAAACAAGGATGCAGGAAACCAAGTATAACATTTAATAGGGTACTGTACCTGCACCTCACAAAATAAAGTCCTGTATACTATTATCACGTACAGTATCTGGACCTCCCGGGGACTCGGTGTTACAAACACATCATCTATCATGATAGGCATATGCATATTATTAGCACTGTGGGACGTACAACCTGATTCATGTATATAGAAAGCACATGCTGAGGAACGACGGCCCGATCCATATGTCATATGATGATGCCGAGGTACGACGGCCCGATCCTTATAATGCATAATAATGTCGAGGTACGATGGCCCAATCCATATAATGCATAATAATGTCGAGGTACGACAGCCCGATCCGTATATCACATAATGATGCCGAGGTATGATGGCCCGATCCATATAATGCATAATCTATTATGGAACGTATGACCCGATCCTTACATAGCAAAATGTGCCGAGGTACGTCCGGCCCGATCCATATATATTTCATAATGCATATATGTGCACGCAAAACTTTGTAACATATCAAACATCCCCTAGATATCATCATAAAGCATGTTCAAGAGCCCCTAGGTATAGGAGCTTACACATCCCAACACTATTCAACCTATAGAAGGCTCAAGGGTCGTAGTTCAACTACTTCAAGGCCCTTATCATTCAAAAGTGGGTACAAGTCATAAGTTACATCCAGAATCTATAAATGGGGCTATATCCAAATCCATGTCCTATAGAACCTTTAGTTTAGTCTTTTTCAAAGCAGGAAAAGACAAGCTTTACATGCACCACTTCCTATCACATGGAAGACTTGAAAAGTAATGACTCAACTTGTCACAGGAGTTTTAATCAGTAGGAAGTGAACAAGAGTCTTAACTCACCCTCAGAGTTTTAAGAGTGAAATAACTTCAAACTTCATATACACAATACTTACATCTAAGTCGTGCCAAAGGAGAGGAAGAATAACTTTACATACACTACTTCTCAGTATAGAGAATACTTGAGGAATGGAAGCTTAACTACTTTAAGAGTCTTAACATTCAACTGTGAATACGAATTATGAATCATGAACCATGTTCAGAGCTCATGAATAGAGTTACCCCAATCTTCATACACATATTGTATGATAATGTCGAGGTACGACGGCCCGATCCGTATCTCATATATTAGTGCAGAGGAACGACATCCCGATCCATATACATGCATATCATATAATAATGTCGAGGAACGACGACCCGATCCACATATCGTACAACAATGCATATACGTGCATGTAAGACTTGGTAACACATCAGACATCCCCAAACCATTATCATAAATATGCCTAAGAAATCCCAGATTTAGGAATTTACACACCCAATCACTATTCAGCCTATAGAAGGCTCGAGGGTCGTAGTTTAACTACTTCAAGACCCTTAGCATTTAGGAGTGAACTCGAGTCATAAGTTATACTCAGGACTTACAACTGTAACTGCCTTAACACTCATATCATACCTCAATTCACTTACATTTAAGACATTCCAAAGGGAAGAAGAGACAGGCTTCACACATACCACCTTTCGTCATATAGAAGCCCTAAAAGGCAACAACTCAATTACTACAGGAGTTCTAATATCACGAAGTTAATGAAACTCATAGTTCATGCTTGGAATTTATGAATGGAATTACCCCAAGCTCATATACATATCATTCATTACTTACATCTAAGACATGCCAACAAAAGAGAAGAATAACTTTACATACTTATGCCAAAAGAAAGCTTCACATACCTCATATGGACTTTTCTTAATCACGTTCACGTCGTCGTCCTTCGACCCTATTTAACATGGAAGAAATGCGAGTATCAACAACCTTAACTTTTCAGTGCCCTCAGTTGCACCTTAGCATTCATGGAACCTATTTCCTTATTCGTCTTCTTGACTAGTTCTTTAATTAGTTAAGGCGTTAATGAAAATTGGGTAGCACCTCTCCTATAAAGTGCCCTATCCGAATTTCTAACTACTTCCCCAATTACTACAGCCAACCAACAACAACAACCCACAACATATATACAAGCAATTCACACAAACCTTACACAATACAAACCCCAAACAACTCACTCAAAACTATCAAAACATAAATTCTGGACAGCTTACTGTTTTACCTTATCGCTTCGTTTCGAAGGGGTAATTGAGGGAAATAGGATTTACGTCCTTCATTAAAGTTATAGACATGTGTCTTAGGGTCGTATAAAATTTCGAATCACCCCTATATCAATTATGTACAAAAAGATATGCCCAAAACACCAACAGCAGTCTGTGTAAGATTTCCAAAACCAAAATCTGGGCAGTACCTCCTCTACACTTCATCACCCTTTTTCGAGAAGCTAAAAGCAAAATTAGATTTTAAAGTGTAAATGAAAGTTATAGAACTATGAAGTACCTTAACAAAACATATTTAATCATTTGAAACGAATCTGTACACAAAACGTTATACTAATATTACTAACAACTATCCCATCCAAAAACGAGTTTGTTAACTAGTTTTTAACGTTTTCCCTCTTTGTTCTTTCAACTTTCTCTCAAGTTCCAAGCTGAAGAATTAATTATATAGAAATCGTAAGATACATTTATACACCCCACGGGGTTGAGGAACATCATAGATAATTAATTCGCAGAGAAAAATTAGAGAACTTACCTTAGTTTCTCCAAAACTGCCTCTCTTATCTTCCTCACGTTTTTTCCTCTCCTTGGCTGATATTTTTGGATAGAAAATAAAGTTATACATCACATAACACACATATATATATATCTCCACGTGCTTGAGGAACACCGTAGATAATTAATTCACGGAGGAAAACATTGGAAAACTTACCTTGACCTCTTTCAAGCCATGGCTGCCTCCTTCTCTTCTCTCACGTTTTCTCTCTATTTTTGGCTTATGTATTTGGATGGAAAATGAATTAAGAGTCAGCCAACATGTATATATACACCTCCTTAGGAGGTGACATGTGGCATCCCCCTAGGGGTGACACTTGGCAGCCTCCTAGGGTGCCACCTCGTTCAAGCTTCCAATCCAAACCTGCCATGTGGCAGCGTGAGGCCCATCCCAGGTAGGTGAGTCACCTGCTTGCTTGTCACCTACTTGCTTTATTTTCGTAAGTTCGGAAATTAATTTTTGCTCCCTTTCGTAGGTTCGTCATCTCATCTCATTTTAAGAGTCTATGCACTCCTTGCTACTTAAGCTCGATGTATACTCAAGTAGCTTAAGTGTGTAGGACTTCTAAGTTAGTAGCTTACGCAAGCAAGTCGAGTTCCACGATTTGTTAGTTGGCCTCCAACTCCTTTCAAATACTTATAACTCTATTTCCAACCTTTACTCTCATGGGGCATCACATCCTTCCTTCCTTAGAGTTATTTAGTAATGTGATAGATAATAGGGATCACATGGCGATTTTCAAGAAGCTTACGAACACGTCTCAAGGTACAGAAGTACGGGATATAACAGTAGGACTCGATTTACCTACGTAAGCTACTAACTTAGAAGTCTTACATACTTGAGCTATTTGAGTACATACCAAGCTTGCATAGCACGGAACACATAGGCTCTTAAAATAAGACGAGATTATGAACCCACGAGGAAGAAAAAAAAATGATGCAGGGCAGCCAATGGGAGGGTGACACGTGGTAGCACCTCAAGCAAGCAGGTGACCCACCTGCTTGGGGATAAGTAGGTGACCCACCTGCTTGGGGGAGGTGGGCCCCACTGCCATGTGGCAGCCCTTCCTTGACTGCATGGATGCGGTGGCCCAATAGGGGCTGGACACGTGTCACCTCTAGGGGCTGACACGTGTCACCTCTAGGGGCTGACACGTGTCACTCCCTAGAACCACATATATATATGTATATACAGCATACACTTCAGTTCCTTCATCAAATTTCCAGCTAAAGTGAAGATGAACAAACCCTAAGCTAAGAGAGAAAAGGGAGACGGCTTTGGGAAAAAAAGAGGTAAGTCCCGATTTCGTTCCGTAAATTAATTATCTAGCGTATACCACGGTGATATGGAAGTATTAGTAGTATAAAATTAGAGTTTGGTGCAACAAAAAATGGATAGCAAGCTGCCACGATGTTATTCCGAGGCGCGATTTGGGCGAGTTCTAGCCAATTTCGGGAAAGGTAAGGTCTTCCCCTCTAAATTGAATTTATGATGTTATTATAGGGTGTATAACACACCTTGTGGGCTGATGGAAGTTGGGAAAAAGTTGGGAAAAATTCGACATTCGAAATAAACTAAATTGGAATCATTATAGTTAAATTGTTGTCGAAATAAGGTATTGTGCGCGTGGGGGCTGCTGCTGGTTGTGTTGTGGCGTGCTGCAGGGCCTAAAAGTATTCTAAATGATGTGGGAGAGCTGCTGGTTACATCCACACAACCCCCCGCTTCGTACGGTTAAAGGTTTTGCAAAATAGAAACTAGAAACCCTCTTTTGGTATCGTAACTTTGGGTGAGTCATTTGGAATTTATATTGTGTAATGTTGCCATGTTATATATATATGAGCTTCTGGTTATGTTGTTGGTTGGCTGTAGGTGTTAAGGACATGATTGAGAATTCGGATAGGGCATATTAAGGGGAGGTGCTGTCCGATTTCCGTTAACACCTTAACTAGTTAAGGAACTAGTCGAGAAGGCGAGCAAAGGGATGAATGTTATAAATACTCGTGGGTAGTATAAGATGCTGAAAAGTCTAAGATTGTTAATACTTGCATTACTTCCATGTTAAATAGGTTTCGAGGACCACGACGTGGACGTGATTAGGAGAAGTCCATATGAGGTATGTGAAGCTTTCTTTTGGCGTATTTTTGGAATAAGTATGTAGAGCTATTTTTCTTTTCTTTTGGCATGTCTTAGATGTAAGATATAAATGATATTTATATGACATTTGGGATTCAATCCATTTGTAAAGCCCTGAATATGAGTCGAGACTCTCATTTACTTCTTGATATTAGAACTCCTGCAATAACTGAGTCATTGTCTTTAAGTCTTCTATGTGATGAAAACTAGTACATGTAAAGCCTATCTCTTCTTTCCTTTGGAATGGCTTAATTTTAAGTGAAATGATATATGATATAGGTTAAGGGAAAATTCCAATTATGAGCTCTAGGTATAATTCGTGACTTGTAGTCACTTCTGACCATTAAAAGACTGAAAGTAGTCAAACTATTATTCTCGAGCCTGCTATATAGTGAATAGTAAGTGGAAATACAAGCTCCTTTTCTTGAAGGCTCTGAAACGATCATTGTCTCTGATTGCATAATTGTGTCTCTGATTGCATAACCGTGTCTCTGATTGCATAAACAATGTTTCTAATTACATAAGCTATGTAGCATTGTCTTGATGCATGTCCTTGATTCCTGATGCCCCAATTGATGTAACCCCTAATGACATGTAAAGGGCACTTCGGATAAGTACCTTCCTGTTCTTCAGGTGACGGTTCACTTGAGTGTTTCATTGAGTCTCAGAGGGTGAGTTAGTTGACTATAGTTTCTCATTACTCTACTCATGCCTGCTGTAACCCTTCTTTCTTCGCATCCTACGATGGGCCGGATATTATGTCGGGCCCAGCTTTACTACTTCTTTTATAGCATCCCGGTCCGGATGTATATAGTTCCACACACGAGGAGATGATGCCGTACGTGAGGTGTGATATATGTTATATGTTATGATGATACGATTATTCACCGAGTTCTGGGCCGGCTGTAATATGATAGTATGTTTGGCGAAATAAGGAAGGAACACCGAGTCCCTCCTTAGAGGGACGGGTATAGTATATATATTATGATGGTACACTATAGACGTACACCACTCCATTCACTGAGTTCCTCACTAAAGGGGGTGGATACTTTATGTAGGCATGCATATGAGATTAGGGTGATACATTTGTGACCCTGAGCCCCGTAGTGAACTGGATGTAATATGATGACATACATGATAAGATTATACCGTATACGATGATATGATACCGTATACGATGATATAATGAAATGAAATGCATGATGATACGATGACATGTGAATATGAGGAAATGATTATGACATCGAGTTCACTAGAGGGTTGGGCAGAACATATGATAAGGTGTATGTTTTACGTGTCCTAAGGTGCAGGTACAGTAATTCCTTAAGTTGTTATACGTGTCCCCTGCATCCCTATTTCAGTTATGGTCTCAGTTATGTGTTATTATGCTTTATATACTCAGTACATATATCGTACTGACCCCCCATACTCCAGGGGACTGCGTTTCATGCCTGCAGGTATAGATATTCATTCTGGAGATCTGTTAGCTTAGGAGTTTCTCTCAGCTATGTTGGAAGTGCTTCACTGTTCTGAAGCCTAATTTTTGATATTGGTCACTTAATGTATATATTTATACATTCAAGGGTACGGCGGGGGCCCTGTCCCGCCATATGTTGCTGTTTCGATTCCTAGAGGTCTGTAGACATATGGATGTAGGTTGTTTGTAAGTTTGTTTCGAATGTGCCTATACGGCATGTTGTGAATATTTTTTTGTTATAGCATCCTTGTTGGCTTGCATGCTCTTATGTGTTATGAGATGAGTGAAAGAGGTCATACGTACATGAAAAAGTTTTAACTCATTGGGGTGTTGTGTGAGTAGTATCACCTTGTTCATGGTTCAATATGACTACAACTGATAGGTAGGTATACGGGGGTCCAAGTCGGACCCCAGTCGCAGCCTATGGGGTTGGGTCATGACAGAAGTGGTATCAGAGCAGTTCGTCCTTGGAGTGTCTACAGACCGTGTCTAGTAGAGTCTCATTTATCGGTGTGTTATGTACCACATCTATAGACAGGAGGCTACAGGACATTTAGAAAGTTACTTTCTTTCAGATCTAAGATCGTGCGTTAGAGCTATGTTATTAGGATGATTCCTCACTAACGTACCATCATGTTTGCAGCAATGCCTCCAAAGAAAGCGACAGTTGCTCAGAAGGTCAAGTCAATAGCGGATGAAACAAGTCAGACCCCGGGGGTTATTAGGGCTCATGTCCAGTCTATGCCGGGAACCATGCTCTAGTCGGCGAGCTCTACTACGCCGCCACCCTGAGAAGAGCCTAGAGCAGCAGTAGCTGCTGCCCCCGAGACTCTAGTGCCTAGGCCTCTAGCCCCACAACTAGGGCCAAAAGACAGGGCAATGAGGGATGTAGTTCAATTATTGACCAAATTAATAGTAGGGCAGGTTCAAAGGCATGGGCTGGGGATAAAAAGGCGATGCAGTGGGCGACAGCCCGATAAAGATTACGGCAGAGCCCAGTAGAGGAAGGCTAGGTTGGCTGGTGATTCGAGGGAGCCTCAAGGCAGACAGCCTTACCAGTATAGTTGATACCCTACCCAACCAGCCTGGAGGGTGCCTCTTCAGTTCCTAGGTGGAAGATTCAATAACACGGGATGCTCAGGAGTCGGTCAAAGCTCCAGGATTTTGGGTTCACCAATGAGCAAAGGTTCGCATCAGTCGAAGCCACCTTTGCCCCAGTGTCCTCACTGTGGCAAGACTCATTTTGGGGAATGTCGTCTTACTACAGGTGCTTGTTTTGCCTGCGGCCGTCAAGGCCATTTTGTGAGAGAGTGCCCATTCAGAAAAAATTCAAAGTTTGCCAAGGCAAGATTCCACAATGCTCCAAAATAGTCGCACAATATGATATTCTATAATTTTTAACATAATGACTACGACGTAATCAAATTACTCTTAATAATCTATAGCTACAACACTTCATCGAATGAACAACACTACAACCTTAACTACTCTTAGTCATTCAATTCAACAAGAACTTTGTCCTTTAATTCAACAAGAACAACAACACACCCAAAATAGCCTCTAACTATTAATGTAAAGAAATGCTCGATATTCTCACGAACACCTAAGAACATTCCAAAAAGACCATCTATGCTCATTATACATTACTTAATACATTATTTCCATCTAAGTTCATGAACTACACTAGCAAACACATGTTAACATCACCTTCTTATGTGCAAGAAAATAACATTAACATCATATAAACTTCTACAACAACCCACACAATAATTACAACTTCTACTTTAATCATTTAATTTCTTCATTCTCATTGCATAACCCAGGACAATAACAAGTAAAATGTTAATCCAATTCAACTCACCGGCTTCAATTAAAATAGCCCCTACCGCAACAACATTCCAACGCCCACATACATAATTTTATACATCCAATTCACTTTTTCACATTCACAATACGTCCAAATTCATCCTAAAATATATAGAAAATGATTAACTCTTACCTTAACAAGTTGACTTCTTAAGTTGGCCAAAACTTGTGGATTATACGTTAGGCCTTCTTGCTACTCCAATGATTAGTTCATGTTGTTACTCACCTCTAAATTGTTAAAAACTACTTTAGAAAATTTATGTGGGGATCAGAATTTGGGACCTTGATTTACTCAGCCATGGTCGTGAGTTGCCATGGCTTGGACTCTCCTTCTTTTTCTCTATATTTCCAATGGTTGAAGATGAAAGAAATGAGCTTCTTAGTCATCAAATTGGGTATATATAGGCTTCCTAGGAGTTGGACATGTGTCCACCCTTATGATATGTGTCCATTGTTGAGATGTGTCCCATTATCATCCACACACCAACCAGATTCTGCCACATATCTTGGTGGGGCCCACTTAGTGATCTAATTAAGTTAATTTATCATAATTAATCTAGAATCCCCACTTAATTTCTGCCATAAGTTTGTAAGTAGCTCCATCACCTACTTTCCCTTTTCATTTAAAATGCAGCCCACATATTCTAAGTAGGTGCATTACCTACTTGTTTTTTTTGTAGGTTAGCAATTAGTCTTATCTTAAGAATCTATGTGATCTTTGATACTTAAGCTAGACATGTAATAAAGTATCTTAATTATGTAAGACATCCAAACCAGTAGCTTAAGCAAGTAGGTCGATTACTACGATAAATTATTTAGCCTCGAACCCTTTCCAAATCCTTCCAAACCTATTTTAAACTATCACTACCCACATAGAACTAGTCTATGCAAAATATAAGGCGTTACATCCTCCCCTCCTTAGGATCATTTTGATAACTTCATGGATAACATGGATCACATGGTATCTTTAGAGGAGCTTTAAAATGTTGTAATGTACAAAAGTATGGAATATAACAACCAGATTGGTAGCACACATTCAATCTGGCTAGGCATTCACCCTTATGGTTCCTACCACACTTCTTGCATGTGGGAGTAGCTTGGCCAATAGGAGAAGCTCCTTGAGGTTTAGGTTTGGGGACCGTATCTTTGTTAAACCTCAAAGTAGTTGTTATACCCCGTACTTTTGTACATTGGAATTTTCTTAAGCTTCTTAAGTTTCTTGATAGGCTCTTAAGTTTCTTAAAAGGTTCTTAAGCTTCTTAGAAGTTACCATGTGAGCCGAATAATCTATAACGCTACCAAACAACTCTAAGGAAGGGAGAATGTGACACCCCATAGTAGGAAAGATTGGAAATATGGTTAAAAGAATTCAAAAGAAGTTGGAGGCCAAGTAATGAGTCGTAGGACTCGACTTATGTACGTAAGCTACCAGCTTGAAAATCTTACATTCTTAAGCTACTTGAGTTCATACCAAGCTTACGTAGCAATGATTACATATGTTTGTAAAGCAAAATGAGATTATGAACCCACGAGGAGGAAAAGAAAGTGACACATGGAAGAAAGAGAGAGTGCCACATGGCAGTAGCTGGAAGTGCCATGTGGAAGCAGCTGAAGCAAGGGGGTGGACCCCACCTGCCACATGGAAGCCCATGGGTGGAGGAGGGGGTGCATTGGCCTAATAAGGGCTTGACACATGTCACCACTTAGGGGTTGACACGTGTCACCTCCTTAAGGTGGCTTATCCTAACAAGTCATTCTTATCTCTAAGAAAATTCTAGAAAGAAAAAGAGAAGAGAAACTCTAGAATAGATAGAGGGAGCCATGGATTTGGAGCCAAAAAGGTAAGCCCTCCGATTTAGTTCTGTGAATTAATTATCTAGGGTATACCATGAGGGTATGAAGCTTTTAATAATATAAATTTAATGTTTGGATCAGCACCAAGAGGATAACAAGCAGCCACAAAATTTCAGTCGCACTAAAAGATCTTCCAATGTGAGTTTTGGCGAGTTTTGGTGAGTTTAGGGAAAGGTAAGGCTTTCCATTTAAATTTGCAGTGTATGATGTTTTTATTAGGTATATTACATGTCTTAAATGAGACTGAAAGTGAAAAAATTATATACGGATGCTTGACGTTAGAAAAAAACTAAATTGAAGTCGTTAGAGTTAAATCAAAGTCGAGTAGTGTGTTGTGATTGTGGTGCTGCGGTTGTAGCTGGTTTGATTGCATATTTTAGGGATGGAAAGTGTTATAATAAGGGTGTGGGTGCTTTTGGTTGCATCCACATGACCCTTCTTTTCGTATGGTTAAAGGTTTTACGAAACAAAGGTTAAAAATTCTATTTTGGTATCATAGTTTTGAGCGAGTTGGTTGGAGTTTGTATTGTGTAATGTTGAAGTGATTTTACTTGTATATGTGCTTCTAGTTTTTGTTGGTTGGCTGTTGTAATTAATGATTTTTTTTGGAAGTTTGGATAGGGCAAGTTATAGGGGAGATGCTGCCCAATTTTTGGTAACTTCGGAACTAGTAATAAACTAGTCGAGAAAAATGGATAAGGAAATGATTCCTATGGATATTTGGTTGTGGAGTTGGAAATTGGAAAGTGAAAGTGTTACACCCCACATTCTTGAACTCGGAAGGTTCATTAAGTTACTTAGAAGCTATCATGTGAGCCCCCTAAGTTACGACACCGTCAAACGACTCTATGGAAGGGAGGATGTGATACCCCATAGTAGAGAGGTTGGAAATAGAGTCATAAGAATCCGTAAGGAATTGGAGGCAAAGTAATGCGTCGTAGGACTCAATTTACCTATGTAAGCTACTAACTTAGAAGTCTTACATACTTGAGCTATTTGAGTACATACCAAGCTTGCGTAGAACGGATGTCATAGGCTCTTAAAATAAGACGAGATTACGAACCCATGAGGAAGAAAAAAAATGATGCGGGGCAGCCAATGGGAGGGTGACACATGGAATCACCTCAAGCAAGCAGGTGACCCACCTGCTTGGGGGAGGTGGGCCCCACTGCCACGTGGCAGCCCCTCCTTGACTGCATGGATGCGGTGGCCCAATAGGGGTTGGACACGTGTCACCTCTAGGGGCTGACACATGTCACTCCTTAGAACCACATATATATATGTATATACAGCATACACTTCAGTTCCTTCATCAAATTTCCAGCCAAAGTGAAGATGAAGAAACCCTAAGCTAAGAGAGAAAAGAGTGACGGCTTTAGGAAAAAAAGAGGTAAGTCCCGATTTCGTTCCGTAAATTAATTATCTAGCGTATACCACGGTGATATGGAAGTATTAGTAGTATAAAATTAGAGTTTGGTGCAACAAAAAATGGATAGCAAGCTGCCACGATGTTATTCCGAGGCGCGATTTGGGCGAGTTCTAGCCAATTTCGGGAAAGGTAAGGTCTTCCCCTCTAAATTGAATTTATGATGTTATTATAGGGTGTATAACACACCTTGTGGGCTGATGGAAGTTGGGAAAAAGTTGGGAAAAATTCGACATTCGAAATAAACTAAATTGGAATCATTATAGTTAAATTGTTGTCGAAATAAGGTATTGTGCGCGTGGGGGCTGCTGCTGGTTGTGTTGTGGCGTGCTGCAGGGCCTAAAAGTATTCTAAATGATGTGGGAGAGCTGCTGGTTACATCCACACAACCCCCCGCTTCGTACGGTTAAAGGTTTTGCAAAATAGAAACTAGAAACCCTCTTTTGGTATCGTAACTTTGGGTGAGTCATTTGGAATTTATATTGTGTAATGTTGCCATGTTATATATATATGAGCTTCTGGTTATGTTGTTGGTTGGCTGTAGGTGTTAAGGACATGATTGAGAATTCGGATAGGGCATATTAAGGGGAGGTGCTGTCCGATTTCCGTTAACACCTTAACTAGTTAAGGAACTAGTCGAGAAGGCGAGCAAAGGGATGAATGTTATAAATACTCGTGGGTAGTATAAGATGCTGAAAAGTCTAAGATTGTTAATACTTGCATTACTTCCATGTTAAATAGGTTTCGAGGACCACGACGTGGACGTGATTAGGAGAAGTCCATATGAGGTATGTGAAGCTTTCTTTTGGCGTATTTTTGGAATAAGTATGTAGAGCTATTTTTCTTTTCTTTTGGCATGTCTTAGATGTAAGATATAAATGATATTTATATGACATTTGGGATTCAATCCATTTGTAAAGCCCTGAATATGAGTCGAGACTCTCATTTACTTCTTGATATTAGAACTCCTGCAATAACTGAGTCATTGTCTTTAAGTCTTCTATGTGATGAAAACTAGTACATGTAAAGCCTATCTCTTCTTTCCTTTGGAATGGCTTAATTTTAAGTGAAATGATATATGATATAGGTTAAGGGAAAATTCCAATTATGAGCTCTAGGTATAATTCGTGACTTGTAGTCACTTCTGACCATTAAAAGTCTGAAAGTAGTCAAACTATTATTCTCGAGCCTGCTATATAGTGAATAGTAAGTGGAAATACAAGCTCCTTTTCTTGAAGGCTCTGAAACGATCATTGTCTCTGATTGCATAATTGTGTCTCTGATTGCATAACCGTGTCTCTGATTGCATAAACAATGTTTCTAATTACATAAGCTATGTAGCATTGTCTTGATGCATGTCCTTGATTCCTGATGCCCCAATTGATGTAACCCCTAATGACATGTAAAGGGCACTTCGGATAAGTACCTTCCTGATCTTCAGGTGATGGTTCACTTGAGTGTTTCATTGAGTCTCAGAGGGTGACTTAGTTGCATATAGTTTCTCATTACTCTACTTGTGCCTGCTGTAACCCTTCTTTCTTCGCGTCCCACGATGGGCCGGATATTATATCAGGCCCAGCTTTACTACTTCTTTCACCGCGTCTCGGGCTGGATGTGTATAGTTCCACGTACGAAGAGACGATGCCGTACGTGAGGTGTGATATATGTTATATGTTATGATGATACGATTATTCACCGAGTCCCGGGCTGGCTGTAATATGATAGTATATTTGGCAAAATAAGGAAAGAACATCGAGTCCTTCCTTAGAGGGTCGGCTACACTATGTATATTATGATGGTACACTATAGACGTACACCACTCTATTCACCGAGTCCCTCACTAAAGGGGTCGAATACTTTATGTAGGCATGCATATGAGATTAGGGTGATACATTTGTGACCCCGAGCCTCGTAGTGAACCGGATATAATATAATGATATACATGATAAGATTATACTGTATACGATGATATGATGAAATAAAATATATGATGATACGATGACATGTGAATATGAGGAAATGATTATGACACCGAGTTTACTAGAGGGCTGGGCACAACATATGATAAGGTGTATGTTTTATGTGTCCTAAGGTGCAGGTACAATAATTCGTTAAGTTGTTATACGTGTCTCCTGCATCCCTATTTCAGTTATGGTCTTAGTTATATGTTGTTATTCTTTATATACTCAGTGCATATATCGTACTGATCCCCCGTACTCTGAGGGGCTGCGTTTCATGCCCGTGGGACAGATGTTCATTCTGGAGATCCGTCAGCTTAGGAGTTCATCTAAGCTATGTCGGAAGTGCTTCACTGTTCTGAAGCCTAATTTTTGATACTGGTCATTTAATGTATATATTTGTACATTCAAGGGTACGGCGAGGGCCCTGTCCTGCCATATATTGTTGTTACTATTTCTAGAGGTCTGTAGACATATGGATGTGGGTTGTTTGTAAGTTCGTTTCGATTGTGCCTATACGACATATTGTGAATATGTTTTTGTTATAGCAGCCTTGTCGGTGTGCTTGCCCTTATGTGTTATGAGACGAGTGAAAGAGGTCATACGCACATGAAAAAGTTTTAACTCATCGGGGTGTTGTGTGAGTAGTATCACCTTTTTCATGGTTCAATATGACTACAACTGATAGGTAGGTATATGGGGGTCCAGGTCGGACCCCAGTTATGACCTATGGGGTTGGATCATGACAGAAAGGTTATTAACCTTAGTATTGCCTTCATGTTAAATATTTTCAAAAGACGACGAGGCGAACGTGGTTAAGAGTAATCCATAAATGGTATGTGAAGCTACCTCCTTTCTTTTGGTATTTTTTGGCATAAGTATGTAAAGATACCCTTCTTTCCTTTTGACCTATCTCGACATAAGTATATGTTGATATATGTATATGATGACTCCATGAGGAAAAGTAGAGAGTATATAAAGCCTATCCTTTCTCTTCTTTTGGCATGTCCTAGATGTACGTAAAAGATAATACAATCTTGGAGGTGACTCCATTCCTAAGTGTTTCTTACTCATCCTCTAATGTTGGAACTCTTACAATAATTGAGCTATTTCTTCTTAAGTTTTTCTATACATTGGGAAGTAGTAAATATGTAAAGTTGTCCCTTCTTTTTTTTGGCATGTCTTAGAATTAAGTAAGGATTAATATGAGCTTTGGCGGTAATTCCATTCATAAGTCTCGAGGGTGATTCATGATTTTTGTTCTTAGAGATTCTCCAGTAGTTAATGTCCTTGACTTTTATAAGTTATTTTGTATTGTCTTGATTTATGCCCTATGATTTCTAAGGCTCTTTTTGTCACGACCCAACCCCGTAGGCTGCGAATGGGGCCGGACCTGGACCCCCCGTATACCCAACTACCAGCTGTGATCAACTTGCACTGTAAATAAAACAAAATTATATAACAAAGCCCCATTAGGCGACAATATTTTCATGAATCAGTAGCCCTTTTCTTTTATATCACAACATGACAAGGCACGCAAGCCGACAAGGCTGCCATAACATAATAACATATATCATGTAGACCCAGCTGAATCAAACTGACATACACAACCCACATATACATATCTGCAGACCTCTAAAAATATAAATGACAATATATAGCGGGACAGGGCCCCGCCGTACCCTAGAATAGACAAAACAATGTTATACACCAGTGGACAGTATCAAAAACTAGGCCCTGAAACAATGGAGCCTCTTCCAGCTGAGCTGCATGGAATCCTATGATGACGGACTCTCAAACCTGTATCTGTACCTACGGGCATGAATGCAGCCCCCCAAGAAAGGGGGTCAGTACGACATATGTACTGAGTATGTAAAATGTAACATAATACACTGGAGGTATATTCGAAATAGAGAAGCAAGGGAATAAATTATTAAATCGAAGTCATGTACATGTACTCTGTGAATCACAAAAGCATGCATGCTCAATTTATACAATATAGCCAGCCCTTTTAGGGGTCCGGTGAATCACATCTGTAGGACCATCATAGGCCCGGTGCCATCACCACCTTATTACAACACATCATCATATATATACATACGTACCCGTCCCTCTAGTGAGGGGCTCGATGAACAATGCAGTGAATTGTGCACGACAACGTACCCGGCCCGGGACTCGGTGAAAGAAGTGTTACAGTATACACGACTAGAGTTGTGACTAACTATATGCAATTTAAATCATTATCAGAGACTCGACCAAATAAGAAAGTTACGCTTTTGTTTGAGAACCCGAGTAATGGTGTAGTCATCTCGAGTGTCCTCTAAATACCATTATGGGCTGTCTCAAAAGTGATCTCGGGGACCCTAGACATGTATTAATGTAGGGCCAAATCATTTATGGAATCAAAAACACTTAATCTCGTATAGTCTTTAAGACTTGGAGCCAGTACATTTGGTCCCTCTTTAATATACAAGTTTCCAGGGAAATAGTTCAAGCACTACCAAAGTTCGATGTTCAAAAGTAAATAAGAAATATTTAAGAATGGAGTTACCCCGGAGTTTAGATTACATTTAACTTACAGCTAAACAAAGGCATGCCCAAGAGAAGAAAGAGAATAAGCTCTATGTAGTCTGTACTTTCTTTCAGATGACCTTCATACACATATTTCATATCCGGCCCATTATGGGGCTCGGTGAGCCATTATAGCATTCAAATTTCACTTTCGTACCAAATACATATCAAGAGAAGGGAAAGATAGTTTCCCATACACTACTTTTTAGCACGTAGAAGCCTAAACAGGCAATACTCAATCCTTGTAGGGGTGTCAACACTTAACTGTAGTTAGGGATTATGGGGCGTACCTGAAGTTCTGGGAATGGAATTATTCCCACATTCTACGTATAATTCACTTAAGGCTAAGACTTGCCAAAAGAAAAGAAAGATAACTGTACGTGCTTATACCAAAACATGCCACGAGAAAGCTTTACATACCTTGTCAGAATTATTCCTTATCCTGCTTGCCTCGCCGTCCTTTGAACCTATTCAATATGAAAGTAGTATGAATATCAACCCCCTTTACTTTCCATCATCCTAGGTTACATCTTAGTATTAATGGAATCTATTTTCTTAGTCGTTTTCCCGACTAGTTTTGTTATTCGCTAAGGCGTCGACGAAAATTGGGCAGCACTTCCCCTATAATGTGCCCTATCCAAATTTCCAATTAGGTCCCTAAGACCTACAACCAACCAACAACAACAACCTACAGCAATTCACACCAACAATATACAACATAAACTCCAAACGACTTATTCAAAAATACGGTAGCACAATAGGGCGTCTAGTCTTTATTTTGTAATGCCTTTAATTATACGCAATGGGGGGTCGTGTGGCTGCAACCAGCAGCTCCAACACCTCTTTTAGAATGCCTTTAGGACCTGCAACACTCCATCACACACCTGCAACAGCCCCCACACGCACAACGCCTCATTTCGACTACAATTTAACTATAGCGATTCTAATTTAGTTTATTTCGGCCGTCAAGCCTATTCATCATATTTTCACATTTCCAGCAACTTACACAATGTATAATACCCTATATAACAACACCATAAACTCCAATTTAAAAGGAAAGGCTCAATCTTTAATGCCTCAACTGGATAAATTCACTTACGTTAAACTTGTCAAACTCGCCAAAACTATCAAAATGCGAAATCTGGACAGCCCACTATCTTATTTTGTCGCTTAGTTTCGGAGGGGTAATTGAGGGAAACAGGATTTGTGGCCTCAATGAAATTTATAGACATGTGTATCAAGGTCGCAAACAATTTTGAATTACCCCTACAGTAATTTTGTACGAAAATATATGTCCAAAATACTCTCAGCTGTCCGTGTAGGATTTCAAAAATAAAATTTGGGCAGTACCTCCTCTACACTTCATCACACTTTTTCGAAAAGCTAAAAACAAAACTGGATTTGGAAGTCTAAATGAAAGTTATATACCCATAAAATACCTTTCCAAAACATATTAAATCACTCAAAACGAATCTGTACACAAGACGTTATACCCATATTACTAACAACAGTCCCTTCCAAAAACGGATTGGTTAATTAGTTCTTAACATTTTCTCCTTCAACTTTCTCTTATTTCTTTCCAAGTATAAATTGCAACCATGGTTCCGTAGGCATCCTAAGACACATGTATACACCCCCACATGGTTGAAAAATATTGTAGATAATTAATTCACGGAGGAAAATTGAAGAACTCACCTCAAAGTCTTCAAACCATGGATGCCTCTTCCTCTCACGTTTTCTCTCTATTTTGGTTGCTGGAGATTTAGCTTCAAATGGAATAAGAATGACTTAATAGTCATCCAAATCCACATATATACCCCTCTTTAGAAGGTGCCATGTGGCAGCCCCCTAGGACGCCACCTAGGCTCATGCGCCCTATCACACGCCACCACGTGGCAGCGGGGTCCACCCCCAAGCAGGTAGGTGAGTCACCTGCTTGCTTGAGGTGCTTGCTTGTCACCTGCTTGCTTGACTTTCGTAAGTTCGGAAATTAGTTTTTGCTCCCTCTCGTAGGTTCGTAATCTCGTCTTATTTTAAGAGCCTATGTAACCCATGCTGCACAAGCTTGGTATGTACTCCAATAGCTTAAGTATGTAAGACTTCTAACTTAGTAGTTTATGTAGATAAGTCGAGTCCTACGACTCGTTACTTGGCCTCCAATTCCTTCCGACTTCTCTTGACCCTATTTCCAATCTTCCCTACCATGGGGTGTCCCATTCTCCCTTCTTAGAGTTGTTCAATAGGGTCGTAACTTAAGTAGCTCACATACTAGCTTCTAAGTAACTTAAGGAACATTCCGAGTTCAAAGATGTGGGGTGTAACATCCTTCCCCCCTTTAGAACATTCATCCCCGAATGTTAAATGCAACTTTCTGTAAGACTTTACATAAATTATAGAGGGGTTCCTTTCCTTTATGCCATCACATACATTCCCATCTATATTATTAACATACGAGTGCTCAAGAGTTGGAGTTACCTGTAGACATCGGTTACAGGTGCGAATACTTATATATCATGTTCTCTTCAGTTCCCCGATCATCCTCTTTCTGGTTTTGGTTTTTCCACCATAACTTGACGGAAGGTACGTCTTTAGTCTACAATCTTCCAGTTTGCCAATCCAGGATGGTGGTAGGATTTTCCTCATAGAATTCCATCTACTGGACCTCATTTATGGAATATACCCTGGGTGACTCGTCAGTATCTAATGGATTAGGCGTATAGTTTCCAACTGAGGTGGTAAGCTTAACTTACCAGCCACATTGCCCACCTTATGAGTAACTTGATACCGTCTAACATATTCTGGGTCAAGTTTCTTTTCTAGGTGACCCTATGATGAACATCCAATCATCAACTTAAAATCTGTATATCGACGTCGATTATCCGTATATCATTCCTGCCGACTCTGGGCTTTTAGTCAATAGATTGCTTAATCATGTCGAGGCCATTGGAATACTGGAGTAGTAATTATTGTTGTAGGCAACTTGATAAGTGATGGATAATCATTCCGTCTACCTTCGAAGTTAATCTCCCGGCTTGTGACATATCTTCTAGCGTCTAATAGTACGCTCAGTCTGTTTAGTAGCTCGAGGGAGAAATGTGGTACTAAGACTTGTCTGTGCTCCTGATCTCTTCTTGAACTGATCTCAAGGCATTAATTATAATTGAAGTCCCTTTATCTAGGATATTAGATGAGGAAACCTCATGGAACCTTACCATTCTCCATGTTCTATAACTCCCTCTAATTTCAGCAGCATAGGTGCTCTTGATTGGAAGCAAATGGGCTGATTCATTAGCCTAATCACAATAACTCATATAGCACCCTACTCTTACCGAGTATAAAATGGGTGCGTAATGACGTGGATAATTTGGGAACCGTTAGCCTCGTATAGTCTTTCTCGACTCCTTTCAGAACTTTAACTGGCATTCGATCTTTTGGGTCCTTCTTCCCCTTTTTTTCCAATCCTTAGGGTTGGCTACCAAATAATGTTGTAGTCCCCCCATATAACGGAGCTCGTAGTCGTTCTATGCTTTGTCTAACATGATCTGGTGTAATTCCAAATGAGTTTTGGCATAGAAGCTTGCTATCCTGTAGTAACCAGCTAGTTCAGTCAGTTTTACTTAAACCTTTTCACAATTTCCCTTACCCCCGCTTATAATCCTCTAGACACATTATCTTATGTCATTCTTTACCTTTACAAGAATACAAGAGGGTATAAGAAGCATCCTAGCGTTACCTCGCCAGTCCTCATGTCTTACCCTGCCTTTCCTCCTTTCCTACACTCGAGGTCGGGGTAGATCTTTAGTCCAATCGTGGCCATGTCTTATTTTACTCGTAGTACTAATTCCATCTCGGTAGTTTGGCTTAACTTATCTTTGCACCTCTCGGTAGTTAGTTGCAACTTGGGCTCCTTCGCTTGGGATAATAGCTGTGGGGACTCCGTAAGGTCCTACCACTTTTTTTACTCTACAATTTTACACCTTCTCGGCGGATTAGGTAACCTTTGATTGAACGAGTAGGGACTAATATCGTTATTCCACAAGTAACATTCCCTCCAGAGTCATCTGGCGCTGGAGTGCAAAATGAGTTTTGTAGTCCTGGTCATATTGTGGGATTTTCGACCTTGGGCACTGCTTCCTGTCATTTGTAAATTACATCCGCTAGTACCCTTACCTTTGGGTTTTGCTTTTTCGCCCTCAGAGTTGGCTACCAAGTGGTGTCGAAATTCCCTCGCCCATTGGCCTATATAGCCATTCTGCGGTTATCCTCTCATTAACTAGTTCTATGTTGAAGAGCTGTGGCATTCAAGTGTGTCGTCAGTTAGCAAATAGCTAATACTTCTTGTTTTTCTTAAGACCTTGTTACGATTTTCTTTACCGTATCTTATAATACTCTGGGTACATAATCTCATCTCGTTTCTCCGTTACTAGTCAGGTGCTTCTGTCTCGCGTGATCATACCAGCACTAACGTATTAAGTTCCATCCGAATTTTGAAGTTAAGCGTGCTGGGGCGAGAGTAATATTGGGATGGGTGACCTCCCTGGGAAGTCTTCATGTTGCGTTTCATTGTAATCCTTACCATAATGGGTGGGGCACTCAACTTAGCTCCCGATTTACCTCAGCGTTGTCTCACGAGTCTTTATATTTTGCCCTATCCTTTCATCTGTTATCTTGCATCCAGTGTCGGCGTAGACCTTTATCTCCACTTTATCCCTGTATACTCGTATCACACTGTTCAATTCTTAGTTACATATCCCCCTTTTAATTCGTATTCGTGTTCCGTCCCTGCCATTTCTTTGAGGAGCTTCTATTCAAAGCTCTTTCCCCAATTTGTCGGTGGAGAACTATAAACGGTTATCATAAATCATTTTCCAATCATTGTTGGAAGAAATCAAAACCTCTTACACAGCACAGTACTTTTTTTAGTACTTGACCTACCTGGTTTCCTTCTGAGTTTATCCTCGAGTTATGAACAACTCGTCTAATTTACAATTAGGAGTTGAGGGCTTGGTAGTTTTTTTCCAAAAGAGTGAAACTCATTCGCGGGACATCCTATCCTTCATTCTGAGCCCTCTGTTTATATTCCTATAATACAAATACGGCTGGAGATACCATAATCTGAACTTTACTACTTAATTAAGCTTTTGTTCCTCCGAAATAAAATTCTTCAAGTAAAAAGGGTGCCCCTTGTCGGCGACCTGAAGGATACCTCTTACAGCTTTCGTTAAACACAATAGGGGTATTTGGTATCAATTTCTCGGACATTTCAAAAATCTATGCTTCATTTCCTTTTCCTTGTTCTGAGAAAATTTCGACAGAGTTTTCTCTACATTTCTTACTTATCCCAAAACCTGCACGCAGAAAATACCAACAATGCCTCACAGGGCCAATATATATATATATATACATATCATATCACAGCCGCACAGGGCTTTCAATGTAATCTCATATCGCAGCCACACAGGGCTTTCAACGTCAACAATAATATAAAAATACTAGACTTACCTCATATGTCCCACTTCAAACTGCATCTGTTGCACTTTCTGTCTGCTTTTCTTTCAAGTTTCAACTTTATATTTTAATACCTTACCCGACGGATATCTTCCGTGGCTTTACTTCACTTACCTGCATGCTTCGTAACTTTCCATGTCGTCAATTACTTCCTTCTGTGGGTGTCATCCTTCTGTTAAGATCCAAGGTTAGTATAAGGAATTTTTCCTATGACTCTGATCTAAAGCACGATGTCAGATGTAGAAGAAATGTAACATCCTAAATGTCCTATAGCTTTCTGTTTATAGATGTGGCGCGTAACACATCAATAACCAAGACTCTATTAGACACGGTCTGCAGACACTCCAAGGACAAACTGCTCTGATTCCACTTCTGTCACGACCCAACCCCGTAGGCCGCGACTGGGGCCGGACCTGGACCCCCCGTATACCCAACTACCAGTTGTGATCAACTTGCACTGTAAATAAAACAAAATTATATAACAAAGCCCCATTAGGCGACAACATTTTCATGAATCTGTAGCCCTTTTCTTTTATATCACAACATGACAGGACACGCAAGCCGACAAGGCTGCCATAACATAGTAACATATATCATGTAGATCCAGCTGAATCAAACTGACATACACAACCCACATATACATGTCTGCAGACCTCTAAAAATATAAATGACAACATATGGCGGGACAGGGCCCCCGCCGTACCCTAGAATAGACAAAATAATGTTATACACCAGTGGACAGTATCAAAAACTAGGCCCTGAAATAATGGAGCCTCTTCCAGCTGAGCTACATGGAATCCTAAGATGACGGACTCCCAAACCTGTATCTGTACCTGCGGGCATGAACGCAGCCCCCCAAGAAAGGGGGTCACTAGGACATATGTACTGAGTATGTAAAATGTAACATAATACACTGGAGGTATATTCGAAATAGAGAAGCAGGAGAACAAATTATTAAATCGAAGTCATGTACCTGTACTCTGTGAATCACAAAAGCATGCATGCTCAATTTATATAATATAGCCGGCCCTTTCAGAGGTCCGGTGAATCACATCTGTAGGACCATCATAGGCCCGTCACCATCACCACCTTATTACAACACATCATCATATATATACATACGTACCCAGCCCTCTAGTGAGGGACTCGATGAACAATGCAGTGAATTGTGCACGACAACGTACCCGGTCCGGGACTCGATGAAAAAAGTGTTACAGTATATACGAGTAGAGTCGTGAGTAACTATATGCAATTTAAATCATTATTAGAGACTCGACCAAATAAGAAAGTTACGCTTTTGTTTGAGGACCCGAGTAACGGTGTAGTCATCTCGAGTGTCCTCTAAATACCATTATGGGCTGTCTCAAAAGTGATCTCGGGGACCCTAGACATGTATTAACGTAGGGCCAAATCATTTATGGAATCAAAAACACTTAATATCGTAGTTTTTAAGACTTGGAGCCTGTACATTTGGTCCCTCTTTAATATATACAAGTTTCCAGGGAAATAGTTCAAGCACTACCAAAGTTCGATGTTCAAAAGTAAATAAGAAATATTTAAGAATGGAGTTACCCCAGAGTTTAGATTACATTTAACTTACAGCTAAACAGAGACATGCCTAAGAGAAGAAAGAGAATAAGCTCTATGTAGTCTGTACTTTCTTTCAGATGACCTTCATACACATATTTCATATCCGGCCCATTATGGGGCTCAGTGAGCCATTATGGCATTCAAATTTCACTTTCGTACCAAATACATATCAAGAGAAGGGAAAGATAGTTTCCCATACACTACTCTTTAGCACGTAGAAGCCTAAACAGGCAATACTCAATCCTTGTAGGGGTGTCAACACTTAACTGTAGTTAGGGATTATGGGGCGTACCTGGAGTTCTGGGGATGAAATTATTCCCGCATTTCACGTACAATTCACTTAAGGCTAAGACTTGCCAAAAGGAAAGAAAGATAACTGTACGTGCTTATACCAAAACATGCCACGAGAAAGCTTTACATACCTTGTCTAAATTATTCCTTATCCTGCTTTCCTCGCCGTCCTTTGAACCTATTCAACATGAAAGTAATATGAATATCAACCCCTTTTACTTTCCAGCACCCTAGGTTACATCTTAGTATTAATGGAATCTATTTCCTTAATCGTTTCCCCGACTAATTTTGTTATTCGCTAAGGCATCGACGAAAATTGGGCAGCACTTCCCCTATAATGTGCCCTATCCAAATTTCCAATTAGGTCCCTAAGACCTACAACCAACCAACAACAACCTGCAGCAATTCACACCAACAATATACAACATAAACTCCAAACGACTTATTCAAAAATACGGTAGCACAATAGGGCGTCTAGTCTTTATTTTGTAATGCCTTTAATTATATGCAACGGGGGGGTCGTGTGGCTGCAACCAGCAGCTCCCACACCTCTTTTAGAATGCCTTTAGGACCTGCAACACACCATCACACACCTGCAACAGCCCCCACACGCACAACGCCTCATTTCGACTACAATTTAACTATAGCGATTCCAATTTAGTTTATTTCGGCCGTCAAGCATATTCATCATATTTTCACATTTCCAGCAACTTACACAATGTATAATACCCTATATAACAACACCATAAACTCCAATTTAAAAGGAAAGGCCTTACGTTAAACTTGTCAAACTAGCCAAAACTATCAAAATGCGAAATCTGGACAGCCCACTATCTTATTTTGTCGCTTAGTTTCGGAGGGGTAATTGAGGGAAACAGGATTTGTGGCCTCAATGAAAGTTATAGACATGTGTATCAAGGTCGCAAAAAATTTTGAATTACCCCTACAACAATTTTATACGAAAATATATGCCCAAAATACTCACAGCTATCCGTGTAGTATTTCCAAAACAAAATCTGGGCAGTACCTCCTCTATACTTCATCATCCTTTATCGAGAAGCTAAAAGCAAAATTGGATTTGGAAGTCTAAATTAAAGTTATAGACCCATCAAAATATCTTTCCAAAACATATTAAATCACTCGAAACGAATCTGTACACAAGATGTTATACCAATATTACTAACAACAGTCCCTTCCAAAAACGGGTTGGTTAATTAGTTCTTAACATTTTCTCCTTCAACTTTCTCTTATTTCTTTCCAAGTGTAAACTGCAACCATGGTTCCGTAGGCATCCTAAGACACATGTATACACCCCCACATGGTTGAAAAACATTGTAGATAATTAATTCACGGAGAAAAATTGAAGAACTCACCTCAAAGTCTTCAAACCATGGCTGCCTCTTCCTCTCACGTTTTCTCTCTATTTTGGTTGATGGAGTTTCAGCTTCAAATGGAATAAGAATGACTTAATAGTCCTCCAAATCCACATATATACCCCTGTTTAGAAGGTGCCACATGGCAGCCCCTTAGGGGTGACACGTGGCAGCCCCCTAGGACGCCACCTAGGCTCATGCGGCCTATCACACGCAACCACGTGGCAGCGGGGTCCACCCCCCAAGCAGGTAGGTGAGTCACCTGCTTGCTTGAGGTGCTTGCTTGTCACCTGCTTGCTTGACTTTCGTAAGTTCGGAAACTAGTTTTTTCTCCCTTTCGTAGGTTCATAATCTCGTCTTATTTTAAGAGCCTATGTAACCCATCCTACACAAGCTTGGTATGTACTCTAATAGCTTAAGTATGTAAGACTTCTAACTTAGTAGTTTATGTAGATAAGTCGAGTCCTACGACTCGTTACTTGGCCTCCAACTCCTTCCGACTTCTCTTGACCCTATTTCCAATCTTCCCTACCACGGGGTGTCCTATTCTCCCTTCTTAGAGTTGTTCAATAGGGTCGTAACTTAAGTAGCTCACATACTAGCTTCTAAGTAACTTAAGGAACATTCCGAGTTCAAAGATGTGGGGTGTAACACTTTTGATATGATTTGAGGAATGATTGATATGATTATCGTCCTGATTTTCAAATGACAATTCGTCTTTATTACATCATTGAATCTTTGACAATGTTTTAAATTACATATTGTTACTCACTACTCTACTCGTGCATACTGTAACTCTTCTTCCACTGAGCCCGAGCCAAGATATGTTATCAAGCATACTTCTCTGCATTATTCGCCGTGCCCCGACGTTAGGGGGCAGGTATGACATGTACATAGGTTGTGGTGTATGTTGTGCCATATATACATATGCTGATATCTGATGATATGATATGATATGGCCATCTGATATGATATGATCTATTACAGAGATATTCCCTACTCTAGAGTATATTGTGCTGTGGCGCCAGTGACGGGAGGGCGACCATTTTTTTTTCATCGAGTAACCTAATGGGGCCGTATATGACATATGTTTTTCCACATGCATTATGTGTGTTTTTGATAAGTACTTTGACATTCTGAATATTTTGCTCTTTTTTTGTTCATCTGTTCTGGTTATGAATTTATTTAATACAGTCCATACTTTACATATTCAGTACATTTTCTATACTAACCCCCTTTCCTCAAGGGATGCATTACATGCCTGCGGGTACAGACGTTTGAGTTGCCGATCATCTTTCTTAGGACATCTACTCTGCTGTTTGATAGTGCTCCTTTATCCGAAGCCCATATTTTTGTACTGACCTTTTTGTAGCCTATATGTATACGTTGGTTAGGGGTATGACAGGGCCCTGTCCTGTCATATGATTATACTATCATTCTGTAGAGGTCTATAGATATGTATTTTTGGGTTCTGTATATGTTTTGGGCTTTTATGTTCTGTGATATCCTTATCGACTTTTGTGAGCTGTATCTGTTTTCATGCGCTATCTAATGTCACAACCCAACCCCGTGGTCCACGACTCGAGTCCGACCTGGACCCCATATACGTATTTATCAGCTATAGTAAATTTGAACCATGTGTGATGTGATACTATACACAAAACCCCAATGGGTCAAAAACTTTTTCATATATCTGTAACTTCTTTCACCTGTATCATAACATGAAAGGGAATGCAAGACAACAAGACTGCCCTGACATAAAAATATTTAGAACGCATCGCATAGGCGCAATTGAAACAAACATACAAATAACCCACATGCACATGTCTATAGACCTCTAAGAGTATTAACTGTATTATATGGCAGGACAGGGCCTCTACCATACCTCTGAATAAACAAATATATGCACTGGAAGAGTAGTGCCAAAAACTAGGCTCCAATATAATAGAGCTTTTCCACAGAACTGCTAAGTGGAGTCCTACGCTGGCGGATCCCCAAAGTGCACGTCTGTACCTACGGGCATGAAATGTAACCCCTCGGAGAATAGGGGTGGGCCAGTACGACGTATGTACTGAGTTTTAAAGCATGGAATGTAATAGGTAAAGCCATTACTAGAATAGAAGGTGCAAAAATGAGCAAAATATGCAGAATATCAAAATGCTTTTCATAACCACAGATAATGTATGCAGAAAAACATATGCCATATCTGGGCCCATTATGGGACTCAGTGAACAAATCATGGTCACCGCCCCATCACTGGCGCCACAGCACATCATAACTCCATAGTATGAAATATCTCCATAATAGATCATATCACATTAGATGGTCATATCATATCATATGTGTACATGACACATTATAACTCCATAAAACCCATGTACAGGTCATACCTTCCCCCTCATGTTGGGGCATGGAAAACAATGCAGAGAAGTACGCACGATAACAAAACCTGACCCAGGGTCGGTGAAGGAAGCATTAAGGCATCCACGAGTGTAGTGAAAAACTAAATGCACTTTAAATCATTTTTAACACTCGATAAAGTTAACAAACTAAGCTATTATTCAAAAATCAAGACAAAAGTCGTATCAAGTACCTTTTTTAATATCACTATGAGTTATATCCAAATAGAACTTTTGGAATCATATACACGTATCTAGGTACGATAAAATATCCTTTGGAAAATTAAGAAGTTGGCCATCCTTGCGGCTCTACGAATAGGAAGTTTCTTAGAATCATATAAAAGTCATATATTTATTTCATAAAAACCATGCCAAAAAGGAAAATTAGCTTTATATACTTATGTCAAAACATGCCAAGAGAAAGAATGGTTAACTTTACATACTTTTTCCAAAGACATTCCAAAAGAAGGAACGGTTAGCTTTACATACCTCTTATTGATATCTTTTAACCCGGCTTGTCTCGTCGTCCTCTGGACCTATTTAACCCGAAGGTAATACTAATATTAATAAACTTTAACTTTCCAGCTTCTAAATCCATAACTAAGCACCCATAGAAATCAATTCCTTATTCGCCTTTCTTGACTAGTCTCGACTAGACTATTAGTTAGTTAGAAGTTAACAGAATTCGGACAGCATCTCCTCTATAACTTGCCCTATCTGAACTTCCCATTACATTTTCAATTAGTACAGCCAACCAAAAACAACAACCAGCAGCCAATACACAATCATACCACCTCAACATCACACAAAACAAGTCCCAGCCAGCTCAAAACTATGACTCCAAATTACGATTTTTGATCTTTCTTTCATAAAATCTTAACCACACGAAATGGGGTGTCATTTGGCTGCAATCATAAGTACTTATACCCATATTTAGACATGTTTCCATCCCTGCAACACCACAAAACAATTCCCAATATGACACTACAATAAAAACGACACTAGTTACATTTTAAGCCACTAGAATACGTCAAAACAGTCCCTATACGACCTGCAACTTCCTTCAGCCGTAACGTCCATATTTTCATGTCTCCAAATCATGTTTACACATCCATAACATGCTTAAACACTTTCCCAAACATGGGAGGAGAGAATCAAACCTTACCTTGCTGAAAATTTTCCTTGAAAGGTCCTTAACGCGCTGAAACTGATGGGCTATTCGTCTCCCTATCTTACTGCCCCAAAAATTCAATTTATGCGATTAAACACCGTTATATAACTGTATTATACCTTAAATAATTTAAACACAAAACAAAATCAAAGAGTTTACCTTGTTCTTGTGGCTGCTGTGACTCTCTCTTCTCTCCTTCAAGTTTTCTCTCAACTTTTCCAAGTCCAAAATGCTGAAAATGAAAGCTTAGTCATAATACTAAGCATATATATCCTTTATTTGGGTGTGACACGTGGCATCCCCCTAGGGGTGACATGTGAAAGCCCCCTAGGGTGACACCTCAACCATGCGGCCAATCCAAAGCTGCCATGTGGCAGCGTGGGGTCACCTACTTGTCACCTACTTAGCCTAAGTAGGTGCATCACCTACTTGTCACCTACTTAGCCTAAGTAGGTGCATCACCTACTTGTCACCTGCTTGCTTCTTTTTCATGGGATCGTAATCTCATTTTACTTTAAGAGCCTATGTATTCTTTGCTACTTAAGCTCGACGTGTACTCAAATAGCTTAATTATGTAGGACATCTAAGTTTCTAGCTTAAGCAAGTAGATCGAGTCCTACGACCCATTACTTGTCCTCCAACTCCTTCCAGATTCCTATAGCCCTATTTCCAATCTTCCTTATTAGGGGGTATCTCATTCTCCTTTCCTTAGAGTTATTTGATAAGTGTATAGAGAGTAGGGGTCACATGGCCACTTTCAAGAAGGTTCGAAACACGTTTCAAGGTACAAAAGTGCAGGGTATAATATCGTTCCCCCCTTTTAGAACATTCATCCTTGAATGTTAACTTATCTCATAGGGTTGTACAAAGATTTCAGGCATTCTCTATAATAGTTTCCATATTAATTTCCTCCATCTTACCCTTGCAGTTGTCTCACTTGCTTCCCCCCTTTAGAGGGTACTTATACCTTTATCCGCTTATACCTTGCTCTATGTGTCTATGTCCAGTCATAAATTCATCCAATCTCTTTCCCCAACCTACTTGGTACTGTATCATGTCCCCGTCTTTCTGTATATTTTTAACCTGATTATCCACGTATGCAACCTTGGCTAAATCACAAAGCAACGAGAACCTTTCCATACATAATTTGATATCTCATCTACTAATCTGTACTTGAATAATGTGACCCATGAAACAACTCATCCAAGGCCACATTCTACTTATCTTTATCAAAGGTTAATTCCCACTTGTAGTCATTCCAATTTCGATTAGGAACCACTTGTATTCCGATGATGATTGTCCAAGGTTCTCTTGAAGTAGTAGTTTTATCCCAACTGTCACGACCTAACCCCGTAGGCCACGACTGGGTTCCGATCTGGACCCCCGTGTACCTATCTGTCAACTATAGTCAAACTAGACTATGAATAATGTGATACTGTTCAAAAAACCCTCAATGGGTTAAAACTTTTCATGTACATGTAGCCTCCTTTATTTGTATCATATCATGAAAGGGCAAGCAATCCGACAAGGCTGTCGTAACATAAAAATATTTATAATACACCATATAGGCATAACTGAAATAAACTCATAAACAACCCACATACATATATGTCTACAGACCTCTAAGAGTAGGAACATCAATATATGGCGGGACAGGGCCCCCGCCGTACCCTTGAATAATCAAATATATACATCGGAGGTTTGGTACCAAAACTTGGCTCCGAATCAATGGAGCTTCTTCTAAACTTGCTGAGTGGAGTCCTGGGCTGGTGGACTCCCAAAACCTGTGTCTGTACCTACGGGCATGAAATGCAACCTCCCAAGGAAAGGGGGATCAGTATGACATATGTACTGAGTATGTAAAGTATAAAATATCATAAAGAGGGCACAACTAACATAAGGATTCAAGGGATGAGCATAACATTCATAAAACTATAGTACCTGCATCTTACAATATAGAGTCGTGTATACCCTCATTAACCCTGTACTCGACCCGCTCGGGGGCTCAGTGGTGCAAACACATCAACTATCGTGATAGGCATATATATGCTATTAGCTTTATGGAACGTACAACCCGATCCATGTATATAGCAAGTACACACCGAGGAACGATGGCCTGATCCATATATTGTATAATAATGATAATAATGCTGAGGAACGACGGCCCGATCCATATGTCATATGATGATGCCGAGGTACGACGGCCCGATCCGTATAATGCATCATAATGCCAAGGTACGATGGTTCGATTTGTATATCATGTAACAATGCCGAGGTACGATGGCCCAATCTGTAAATAGGACAACATGCCATGGAACGTACAACCCGATCCTTTCATAACAATGCATATACATGCACGTAAAACTCTATAACATATCAAACATCCCTTAGATATTACCATAAAGCATGTTCAAGAGCCCTTAGGTATAGGAGCTTACACATCCCAATACTATTCAACCTATGGTAGGCTCAAGGGTCGTAGTTCAACTATTTCAAGGCCTTTATCATTCAAAGTGGGTATAAGTCATGAGTTACATCCAGAATCTATAAATGGGGCTATATCCAAATTCATGTTCTATAGTACCTATAGTCTAGTCTTTCTAGAAGTAGGAAAAGATAAGCTTTACATGTACCACTTCCTATCACATGGAAGATTTGAAAAGTAATGACTCAACTTGTTACAGGAGTTCTAATCAGTAGGAAGTGAACAGGAGCCTTAACTCACACTCAGAGTTTTAAGAGTGGAATAACTCCCAATTTCATATACATAATACTTACATCTAAGTTATGCCAAAAGAGAAGAAAAGGTAGCTTCACATACTCATCACTTTCTAATGTATGGAAGGCTTGAAAAGCCCTAGTTCAATTACTGTAAGAGTGTTTTCATCAAGGAGTACATAAGAAATGTGAATTACACCTGGTATTTACGAGTAGATTTACCCTCAAGTTCATATCATTCACTATTTAACTTGAAGACATACCAAAAGAAGGAAACGTTAGCTTTGCATACACTACTTTTGAGCACATAAAAGACTTGAGAGATGGGAGCTTAACTACTTTAAGAGTCTTAACATTCAGAAATGAGCAGGAATTATGAATCATGAATCATGTTCAGAGCTCATGAATAGAATTACCCCAGGCTTCATACACATCATTTGTCACTTAAAAGTAAGACATGCCCAAAAGAAAAGAGAAATAGGCTTTACATACCTCTTATCGATATCTTTTAACCCGGCTTGTCTCGTTGTCTTCTGAACCTATTTAACATGAAGTTAATACTAATGTTAGTAACCTTTAACTTTCCAGCTTCTATGTCCACAACCAAGCACCTATAGGAACCAACTCCTTATTCGCCTTTGTCGACTAGTCTCGACTAGTCTATTAACTAGTTAAGAAGTTAACAGAATTAGGGCAGCATCTCCTCTATAATTCGCCCTATTCGAACTTGCAATCACATCTTCAATTAGTGCATCCAACCAAAAACAAAAATCATCAGCCAACACACAATTATACCACTTTGATATTACACAAAATAAACTCCAAACAATTCGCTTAAAATTATGATACCAAAATAGGGTTTTTAATCTTTATTTCGTAAAATCTTTAATCATACGCAACAGAGGGTCGTGTGATTGCAACCATAAGATCCCACACCTCTTTTAGAATACTTTTAGTCCCTGCAACACATCACCACACCCCCTACAGCCGCAGCACCACAAACGCAACTCCCTACTCGACTCTAATTTAACTATAGCGACTCCAATTTAGTTTATTTCGAATGTCAAGCATCCCTATGAAATTTGCATATTTCCAGCCACTTAAAAGACTTATAATACACTCCATAACAACATCAAAAGCTCCAAATTGAAGGAAAAGACCTTACCTTATTCCAAACTTGTCAAAACTAGCCTCGGAAGTTCCTTAGCATGCTGAAAATTAGCGGACTGTTTGGGGCTGTTTGTGTCACGTTTTTGCTGCCCCAAATAGAAGTTTTTCTTTTTTAATCACCGCTATATCACTGTAGGATACCTTAAATAATTAATTCACGGAACGAAAGTCGGAGGACTCACCTTAATCTTAGCCAAAACCATGGCTGCCTCTAGCTTTCTCTCTAAGTTCCCTTTTAATTCTAAGTGTAAAATGGCTGAAAAATGACTTCTTAGTCATATTATACATATATATATACCACCTGTTACACCCCACATCTTTGAACTCGGAATGTTCCTTAAGTTACTTAGAAGCTAGTATGTGAGCTACTTAAGTTACGACCCTATTGAACAACTCTAAGAAGGGAGAATGGGACACCCCATGGTAGGGAAGATTGGAAATAGGGTCAAGAGAAGTCGGAAGGAGTTGGAGGCCAAGTAACGAGTCATAGGACTCGACTTATCTACATAAACTACTAAGTTAGAAGTCTTACATACTTAAGCTATTGGAGTACATACCAAGCTTGTGTAGCATGGGTTACATAGGCTCTTAAAATAAGACGAGATTACGAACCTATGAGAGGGAGCAAAAACTAGTTTCCGAACTTACTAAAGTCAAGCAAGCAGGTGACAAGCAAGCACCTCAAGAAAGCAGGTGACAAGCAAGCAGGTGACTCACCTACCTTGCTTGGGGGTGGACCCCGCTGCCACGTGGTGGCGTGTGATAGGCCGCATAAGCTTAGGTGGCATCCTAGGGGGCTTCCACGTGTCACCCCTAAGGGGCTGCCATGTGGCACCTTCTAAAGAGGGGTATATATGTGGATTTAGATGACTATTAAGTCATTCTTATTCCATTTGAAGCTGAAACTCCAGCAACCAAAATAGAGAGAAAACATGAGAGGAAGAGGCAGCCATGGTTTGAAGACTTTGAGGTGAGTTCTTCAATTTTCCTCCGTGAATTAATTATCTACAATGTTTTTCAACCATGTGGGGGTGTATACATGTGTCTTAGGATGCCTACGGAACCATGGTTGCAGTTTACACTTGGAAAGAAATAAGAGAAAGTTGAAGGAGAAAATGTTAAGAACTAATTAACCAACCCGTTTTTGGAAGGGACGGTTGTTAGTAATATTGGTATAACATCTTTTGTACAGATTCGTGTCGAGTGATTTAATATGTTTTGGAAAGGTATTTCATGGGTATATAACTTTTATTTAGACTTCCAAATCCAGTTTTGCTTTTAGCTTCTCAAAAAAGGATGATGAAGTGTAGAGGAGGTACTGCCCAGATTTTATTTTGGAAATTATACACGGACAGCTGTGAGTATTTTGGGCATATATTTTCGTACAAAACTGTTGTAGGGGTAATTCAAAATTTTTTGCGACCTTGATACACATGTCTATAACTTTCATTGAGGCCACAAATCCTGTTTCCCTTAATTACCCCTCCGAAACTAAGCGACAAAATAAGACAGTAGGCTGTCCAGATTTCACATTTTGATAGTTTTGGCGAGTTTGACAAGTTTAACGTAAGGCCTTTCCTTTTAAATTGGAGTTTATGGTGTTGTTATATAGGGTATTATACATTGTGTAAGTTGCTGGAAATGTGAAAATATGATGAATATACTTGACGGCCAAAATAAACTAAATTGGAATCGCTATAGTTAAATTGTAGTCGAAATGAGGCGTTGTGCGTGTGGGGGCTGTTGCAGGTGTGTGATGGTGTGTTGCAGGTCCTAAAGGCATTCTAAAAGAGGTGTGGGAGCTGCTGGTTGCAACCACATGACCCTCTATTGCGTATAATTAAAGGCGTTACAAAATAAAGACTAGACGCCCTATTGTGCTACCGTATTTTTGAATAAGTCGTTTGGAGTTTATGTTGTATATTGTTGGTGTGAATTGCTGTAGGTTGTTGTTGTTGGTTGGTTGTAGGTCTTAGGGACCTAATTGGAAATTTGGATAGGGCACATTATAGGGGAAGTGCTGCCTAATTTTCGTCGACCCCTTAGCGAATAACAAAACTAGTCGGGAAAACGACTAAGAAAATAGATTCTATTAATACTAAGATGTAACCTAGGGTGATGGAAAGTAAAGGAGGTTGATATTCATACTACTTTCATATTGAATAGGTTCAAAGGACGGCGAGGCAAGCAGGATAAGGAATAATTCTGACAAGGTATGTAAAGCTTTCTCGTGGCATATTTTGGTATAAGCACGTACAGTTATCTTTCTTTCCTTTTGGCAAGGCTTAGCCTTAAGTGAATTGTACGTGGAATGTGGGAATAATTCCATTCCCAGAACTCCAGGTACGCCCCATAATACCTAACTACAGTTAAGTGTTGACACCCCTACAAGGATTGAGTATTGCCTGTTTAGGCTTCTACGTGCTAAAGAGTAGTGTATGGGAAACTATCTTTCCCTTCTCGTGATATGTATTTGGTACGAAAGTGAAATTTGAATGCCATAATGGCTCACCGAGCCCCATAATGGGCCGGATATGAAATATGTGTATGAAGGTCATCTGAAAGAAAGTACAGACTACATAGAGCTTATTCTCTTTCTTCTCTTGGCATGTCTCTGTTTAGCTGTAAGTTAAATGTAATCTAAACTCTGGGGTAACTCCATTCTTAAATATTTCTTATTTACTTTTGAACATCTAACTTTGGTAGTGGTTGAACTATTTCCCTGGAAACTTGTATATATTAAAGAGGGACCAAATGTACAGGCTCCAAGTCTTAAAGACTATACAAGATTAAGTGTTTTTGATTCCATAAATGATTTGGCCCTACGTTAATACATGTCTAGGGTCCCCGAGATCACTTTTGAGACAGCCCATAATGGTATTTAGAGGACACTCGAGATGACTACACCGTTACTCGGGTCCTCAAACAAAAGCGTAACTTTCTTATTTGGTCGAGTCTCTGATAATGATTTAAATTGCATATAGTTACTCACGACTCTACTCGTGTATACTGTAACACTTTTTTCATCGAGTCCCGGACCGGGTACGTTGTCGTGCACAATTCACTACATTGTTCATCGAGTCCCTCACTAGAGGGCTGGGTACGTATGTATATATATGATGATGTGTTGTAATAAGGTGGTGATGGTGCCGGTCCTATGATGGTCCTACAGATGTGATTCACCGGACCTCTGAAAGGGCCGGCTATATTATATAAATTGAGCATGCATGCTTTTGTGATTCGCAGAGTACATGTACATGACTTCGATTTAATAATTTGTTCTCCTGCTTCTCTATTTCGAATATACCTCCAGTGTATTATGTTACATTTTACATACTCAGTACATATGTCCTACTGACCCCCTTTCTCGGGGGGCTGCGTTCATGCCCGTAGGTACAGATACAGGTTTGGGAGTCCATCATCTTAGGATTCCATGCAGCTCAGCTGGAAGAGGCTCCATTATTTCAGGGCCTAGTTTTTGATACTGTCCACTGGTGTATAACATTATTTTGTCTATTCTAGGGTACGGCGGGGCCCCTGTTCTGTCATATGTTGTCATTTATATTTTTAGAGGTCTGCAGACATGTATATGTGGGTTGTGTATGTCAGTTTGATTCAGCTGGGTCTACATGATATATGTTATTATGTTATGGCAGCCTTGTCGGCTTGCGTGCTGTCACGACCCAACCCCGTAGGCCGCGACTGGGGTCCTACCTTGACCCCCGTATACCTACCTATCTGTTATAGTCATATTGAACTATGAACAAGGGGATACTACTCGGAAAAAAAAAAACCCAATGAGTTAAAACTTTTTCATGTTCCTGTAGCCTCTTCCATTAATATCATATCATGAAAGGGCACGCGCCGATGAGGCTGCCATAATATAAAAACATTTACAACATGACATATAGGCACAGTCAAAACAAACTTATAAACAACCCACATATACATATGTCTACAGACCTCTAAGAATAGTAACAACAACATATGGCGGAACAAGGCCCCCGCCGTACCCCTGAATGTACAAATATATACATTAAGTGATCAGCATCAAAATTTAGGCTCCAGAACAGTGAAGCACTTCCGACACAGCTGAGAGGAACTCCTACGCTGATGGATCTCCAGAATAAACATCTGTACCTGCGGGCATGAAACGCAGCCCCCCGAAGAAAGGGGGTCAGTATGATATATGTACTGAGTATGTAAAGCATAACACATCGTAACTGAGATCATAACTGAAATAGGGATGCAGGGGACAAGTATAATAACTAAATGAATTACTGTACCTGCACCTTAGGACACGTAAATCATACACATCATCATATGCTGTGCCCGGCCCTCTAGTGAACTCGGTGTTATAATCACTTATCATCGTATCATAATGCATTTCATTTCATCATATCATCATATACGGTATCATACCATCGTATACGGTATCACTTATCATATATATCATCGTATCACACCCGGTTCACTGCGGGGCTTAAGGTCACAATGTATTGCTTTAATCTCATATGCATGCCTACATAAAGTATCCGGCCCTTTGGTGAGGGACTCGGTGAATGGAGTGGTGTACGTCTATAGCGTACCATCATAATATACATATGTACCCGGCCCTCTAAGGAGGGACTCGGTGTTCCTTCCTTATTTCACCACATATACAATCATATTACAGCCGGCCCGGGACTCGGTGAATAATCGCATCGTCATAACATATAACATATATCACACCTCACGTACGGCATCGTCTCCTCGTGCGTGGAACTATACACATCCGGCCCGGGACGCGGTGAAAGAAGTAGTAACACTGTGCACGATAACATATCCCGGCCCATCGTGGGACTCGAGGAAGGATGGGTTACAGTATGTACGAGTAGAGTAGTGAGAAACCATATGCAACTAAGTCATTATTTAAGACTCGATGAAACAGTCAAGTGAACCGTCACCTGAAGACTGGGGAGTAATTATCCGAGGTATCCCTTTAGATGTCATTAGGGCTTACATCAGTTGGGGCCTCAAGAATCACAGACATGCATCCAGACAATGCCATATAGCTTATGCAATCAGAAACATGGTTTATGTAATCAAAGACACGATTATGCAATCAGAGACACAGTTATCTAGTCAAAGACTCAAATTATGCAATCAGACGATTTTACCATTTCAGAGTCTTTAAATGGAGAGGACCTGGTACTTCCACTTATTATTCATTATATAGCAGGCTCGAGAATAGTAGTTTGACTACTTTCAGACTCTTAATGTTCAAGAGTGACTACAAGTCACGAGTTACAATCAGAGCTCATAAATGGAATTACCTCTAGACCTATATCATATACCATTTCACTTAAAGTTAAGCCATTCCAAAGGAAAGGAGAAATAGGCTTTACATGTACTAGTTTTCATAACATAAAAGACTTAAGGGCAACAACTCAGCTATTGCAGGAGTTCTAACATCAAGAAGTAAATAAGAGTTTCGACTTATATTCAGGGCTTTATGAATGGATTGAATCCCACATATCATATACATATCATTTATAACTTACATCTAAGACATGCCAAAAGAAAATAAAGATAGTTCTACATACTAATTCCCAAAAACATGCCAAAAGAAAGCTTCACATACCTCTTGTGAGTTACTCTTTATCCCATTCGCCTCGTCGTCCTTTGAACCTATCCAACATAAAATTAATATGAATATCAACCTTTCTTAACCTTCCAGTATCTTAGGTTACACCTTAGTATTAATGGAATCTATTTCCTTAGTCGTTTCCTCGACTAGTTCTTTAGTTTGTTAAGGTGTTAACGAAAATTGGACAGCACCTCCCCTACAATGTGCCCTATCCGGATTTCCAATTAGGTCCCTAAGACCTACAGCCAACCAACAACAACAACCTGAAGCATATGTTTAAGCAATACGCAACAACAATATACAACATAAACTTCAAACGGCTTATTCAAAAATACGATATCACAATAGGGCGTCTAGCCTTTATTTTGTAACGCCTTTAATTATACACAACGAGGGGTCATGTGGCTTCAACCAGCAGAACCATAAACCACTTTAAAACACATTTAGGCCCTGCAACCACACCTCACACCCCTGCAGCAACCACTCACACTAACAACACTTCACTTCGACAACAATTCGACTATAACGACTACAATTTAGATTGCTTCGAACGTTAAACATTGCTATGACATTTTTACACTTCCAGCAGCCTAAAAGGTGTTTAATACACCTTATAACAACACCATAAACTTCAAATTAGAAGTTAAGACCTTACCTCACCCGAAATTGGTCAAAATTCACCAAAGTTATCAAAACGTGAATTCTGGGCAGGTTACTGTCTCGTATTGTCCCTTAGTTTCGAAGGGCTAATTGACGGGAACAGGATTTGTGTTCTAAATGAAAGTTATAGACATGTGTCTCAAGGTCGCATACCATTTCGAATCATCCCTACAGCAATTTTGTACAAAGAGATATGCCCAAAATATCAACAGCAGTCTGTGTAGGATTTCCAGAACGAAATCTGGACAGCAGCTCCCTCAAGCTTCACCACCATTTTTGGAGTAGAGAAAAGCAAACCTGGGTTGTAGCGTATACATGAAAGTTGTAGCCCTGTGTAATATCTTTCCAAAACATCTTTAATCATTTGAAACGGAGCTATACAGAAGGAGTTATACTGGTTTTACTAACAGTGGTATTTTCAAAAACGGGTCTATTAACAAGAACAAAATCTCCTCTTTTCCCTAACGATAAATTTTATGTTGTTAAACACCGTCATATCACCATAGGATACCTTAAATAATTAATTCACGGAAAGAAATCGGGCCTTACCTATTTTTCTCCCAAAGCCGTCGCAAGTTTCTCTCCTTAAGCTTTAGGGTTCTTTGTTCACGTTGCTGCTGGAAATTTTTAATGAACAAGCTGAAGATTTTGGATACATATCAACTAATATAGGTGGTCCCAAGGGGTGACACGTGTCAGCCCCTAAGAGGGACACATGTCCAGCCCCTATTGGGCCACCGTGTCATGCTGCCAATTAGGGGCTGCCACGTGGCAGCGGGGTCCACCTCCCCCAAGCAGCTGCATCACCTACTTGACCCTAAGTAGGTGCATCACCTGCTTACTTGAGGTGCTGCAACGTGTCGCTCCTCCATTGGCTGCCACGCGTCGTCTTTTTTCCTTCCTCGCGGGTTCGTAATCTTGTCTTACTTTAAGAGCTCATGTAATCCGCACTACGTAAGCTTGGTATATCCTTAAACAACTTAAGTGTATAAGACTCTTAACTTAGTGTCTTACGTAGGTAAATCGAGTCCTACGACTCATTTCTTAGCCTCCAACTCTTTCCGGATTCTTATGACTCTATCTCCGACCTCCCTTCTCGCGAGGTATCACAATCTTCTTTCCTTAGAGTTGTTTGATAGTGTCGTAGCTTATCCGGCTCACATGATAGTATCTAAGGAACTTAAGAAGACGTTCCGAGCTCAAGAGTGCGGGGTGTAACACGTGCCCTGTCATGTTGTGATATAAAAGAAAAGGGCTACAGATTCATGAAAATGTTGTCGCCCAATGGGGCTCTGTTATATAATATTGTTTTATTTATAGTGCAAGTTGATCACAGCTGGTAGTTGGGTATATGGGGGTCTAGGTCTGGCCCCTATCGCGGCCTACGGGGTTGTCGTGATAGAAGTGGTATCAAAACAGTTCGTCCTCAGAGTGTCTACAGACCGTGTCTAATAGAGTCTTGGTTATTGATGTGTTGCGCACCACATCTATAAACAGGAAGCTATAAGACATTTAGGATGTTACATTTCTTCTACATCTGAGATCGTGCTTTAGATCCAAGTTATAGGAAAAATTCCTTATACTAACCTTGGATCTTAACAGAAGGACGACACCCACAAAAGGAATCAATTGACGACATGGAAAGTTACGAAGCATGCAGGTAAGTGAAGTAAAGCCACGGAAGATATCCGTCGAGTAAGGTATTAAAATATAAAGTTGAAACCTGAAAGAAAAGCAGACAGAAAGTGCAACAGATGCAGTTTGAAGTGGGACATATGAGGTAAGTCCAGTATTTTTATATTATTGTTGACGTTGAAAGCCTTGTGTGGCTGCGATATGAGATGACATTGAAAGCCCTGTGCGGCTGTGATATGATATGTATATATATATGTTGGCCCTGTGAGGCATTGTTGGTATTTTTTGCGTGCAGATTTTGAGATAAGTAAGAAATGTAGAGAAAACTCTGCCGAAATTTTCTCAGAACAAGGAAAAGGAAATGAAGCATAGATTTTTGAAAAGTCCGAGAAATTGATACCAAATACCCCTATTGTGTTTAACTAAAGCTGTAAGAGGTATCCTTCAGGTCGCCGACAAGGGGCACCCTTTTTACTTGAAGAATTTTATTTCGGAGGAACAAAAGCTTAATTAAGTAGTAAAGTTCAGATTACGATATCTCCAGCCGTATTTGTATTGTAGGAATATAAACAGAGGGCTCAGAATGAAGGATAGGATGTCCCGCGAATGAGTTTCACTCTTTTGGAAAAATAAAAATACCAAGCCCTCAACTCCTAATTGTAAATTAGATGAGTTGTTCATAACTCGAGGATAAACTCAGAAGGAAATTGGGTAGGTCAAGTACTAAAAAAAGTACTGTGATGTGTAAGAGGTTTTGATTTCTTCCAACAATGATTGGAAAATGATTTATGATAACCGTTTATAGTTCTCCACCGACAAATTGGGGAAAGAGCTTTCAATAGAAGCTCCTCAAAGAAATGGCAGGGACGGAACACGAATACGAATTAAAAGGAAGATATGTAAGTATGAATTGAACAGTGTGATACGACTATATAGGAATAAAGTGGAGATAAAGGTCTACGCCGACACTGGATGCAAGATAACAGACGAAAGGACAGGGCAAAACATAAAGACTCGCGAGACAATGCTGAGGTAAATCGGGAGCTAAGTTGAGTGCCCCACCCATTATGGTAAGGATTACAATGAAACGCAACATGAAGACTTCCCAGGGAGGTCACCCATCCCAATATTACTCTCGCCCCAGCACGCTTAACTTTGAAATTCGGATGGAACTTAATACGTTAGTGCTGGTATGATCACGCGAGACAGAAGCAGCTGACTAGTAACGGAGAAACGAGATGAGATTATGTACCCAGAGTATTATAAGATACGGTAAAGAAAATCGTAACAAGGTCTTAAGAAAAATAAGAAGGATTAGCTATTTGCTAACTGACGACACACTTGAATGCCACAGCTCTTCAACATAGAACTAGTTAATGAGAGGAAAACCGCAGAATGGCTATATAGGCCAGTGGGCGAGGGAATTTCGACACCACTTGGCAGCCAACTCTGAGGGCGAAAAAGAAAAACCCAAAGGTAAGGGTACTAGCGGATATAATTTACAAATGACAGGAAGCAGTGCCCAAGGTCGAAAATCCCACAATATGACCAGGACTACAAAACTCATTTTGCACTCCAGCGCCAGATGACTCTGGAGGGAATGTTACTTGTGGAATAATGATATTAGTCCCTACTCCTTCGATCAAAGGTTACCTAATCCGCCGAGAAGGTGTAAAATTGTAAAGTAAAAAAAGTGGTAGGACCTTACGGAGTCCCCACAGCTATTATCCCAAGCGAAGGAGCCCAAGTTGCAACTAACTACCGAGAGGTGCAAAGATAAGTTAAGCCAAACTACTGAGATGGAATTAGTACTACGGTGAAGTAAGACATGGCCACGATTGGACCAAAGATCTACCTCGACCTCGAGTGTAGGAAGGGAGGAAAGGCAGGGTAAGACATGAGGACTGGCGAGGTAACGCTAGGATGCTTCTTGTTCCCTCTCATATTCTTGTAAAGGTAAAGAATGACACAAGATAATGTGTCTAGAGGATTATAAGCGGGGGTAAGGGAAATTGTGAAAAGGTTTAAGTAAAACTGACTGAACTAGCTGGTTACTACAGGATAGCGAGCTTCTATGCCAAAACTCTTTTGGAATTACACCAGATCATGTTAGACAAAGCACAGAACGACTACGAGCGCCGTTATATGGGGGGACTGCAACATTATTTGGTAGCCAACCCTAAGGATAGGAAAAAGAGGGAAAGAAGGACTCAAAAGATCGAATTCCAGTTAAAGTTCTGAAAGGAGTCGAGAAAGACTATACGAGGCTAATGGTTCCCAAATTATCCACGTCATTACGCACCCATTTTATACTCGGTAAGAGTAGGGTGCTATATGAGTTATTGTGATTAGGCTAATGAATCAGCCCATTTGCTTCCAATCAAGAGCACCTATGCTGCTGAAAATTAGAGAGAGTTATAGAACATGGAGAATGGTAAGGTTCCGTGAGGTTTCCTCATCTAATATCCCAGATAAAGGGACTTCAATTATAATTAACGCCTTGAGATCAGTCTAAGAAGAGATCAGGAGCACAAACAGGTCTTAGTACCGCATTTCTCCCTCGAGCTACTAAACAGACTGAGCGCACTATTAGACGCTAGAAGATATGTCACAAGCTGGGAGATTAACTTCTAAGGTAGCCAAAATGATTATCCATCACTTATCAAGTTGCCTACAATAATAATTACTACTCCAGTATTCTAATGGCCTCGACATGATTAAGCAAGCTATTGACTAAAAGCCCAGAGTCGGCAGGAATGATATACAGATAATCGACGTCGACATACAGAGTTCAAGTTGATGATTGAATGTTCATCATAGGGTCACCTAGAAAAGGAACTTGACCCAGAATATGTTAGATGGTATCAAGTTGCTCATAAGGTGAGCAACGTGGCTGGTAAGTTAAGCTTACCACCTCAGTTGGAAACTATACGCCCAATCCATTAGATACTGACGAGTCACCCAGGGTATATTCCATAAATGAGGTCAAGTAGATGGAATCCTATGAGGAAAATCCTACCACCATTCTGGATCGGCAAACTAGAAGATTGTAGACTAAAGACGTACCTTCCGTCAAGTTACGATGGAAAAACCAAAACCAGAAAGAGGATGATCGGGGAACTGAAGAGAACATGGAATACAAGTATTCGCACCTGTAACCGATGTCTACAGGTAACTCCAACTCTTGAGCACTCGTATGTTAATAATATAGATGGGAATGTATGTGATAGCATAAAGGAAAGGAACCCCTCTATAATTTATATAAAGTCTTACAGAAAGTTGCATTTAACATTCGGGGATGAATGTTCTAAAGGGGGGAAGGATGTTACACCCCACATCTTTGAACTCGCAATGTTCCTTAAGTTACTTAGAAGCTAGTATGTGAGCTACTTAAGTTACGACCCTATTGAACAACTCTAAGAAGGGAGAATGGGACACCCCGTGGTAGAGAAGATTGGAAATAGGGTCAAGAGAAGTCGGAAGGAGTTGGAGGCCAAGTAACGAGTCGTAGGACTCGACTTATCTACATAAACTACTAAGTTAGAAGTCTTACATACTTAAGCTATTGGAGTACATACCAAGCTTGTGTAGCATGAGTTACATAGACTCTTAAAATAAGACGAGATTATGAACCTATGAGAGGGAGCAAAAACTAGTTTCCGAACTTACGAAAGTCAAGCAAGCAGGTGACAAGCAAGCACCTCAAGCAAGCAGGTGACAAGAAAGCAGGTGACTCACCTACCTGCTTGGGGGGGTGGACCCCGCTGCCACATGGTGGTGTGTGATAGGCCGCATGAGCCTAGGTGGCGTCCTAGGGGGGCTGCCACGTGGCACCCCTAAGGGGCTGCCATGTGGCACCTTCTAAAGAGGGGTATATATGTGGATTTGGATGACTATTAAGTCATTCTTATTCCATTTGAAGCTGAAACTCCAGCAACAAAATAGAGAGAAAACGTGAGAGGAAGAGACAGCTATGGTTTGAAGACTTTGAGGTGAGTTCGTTAATTTTCCTCCGTAAATTAATTATCTACAATGTTTTTGAACCATGTGGGGGTGTATACATGTATCTTAGGATGCCTACGGAACCATGGTTGCAGTTTACACTTGGAAAGAAATAAGAGAAAGTTGAAGGAGAAAATGTTAAGAACTAATTAACCAACCCATTTTTGGAAGGGACTGTTGTTAGTAATATTGGTATAACATCTTGTGTACAGATTCGTTTCGAGTGATTTAATATGTTTTGGAAAGGTATTTCATGGGTATATAACTTTCATTTATACTTCCAAATCCAGTTTTGCTTTTAGCTTCTCGAAAAAGGGTGATGAAGTGTAGAGGAGGTACTGCCCAAATTTTGTTTTGGAAATTCTACACGGACAGCTGTGAGTATTTTGGGCATATATTTTTGTACAAAATTACTGTAGGGGTAATTCAAAATTGTTTGCGACCTTGATACACATGTCTATAACTTTCATTAAGGCCACAAATTCTGTTTCCCTCAATTATCCCTCCGAAACTAAGCGATAAAATAAGACAGTGGGGTGTCCAGATTTCGCATTTTGATAGTTTTGGCGAGTTTGACAAGTTTAATGTAAGGCCTTTCCTTTTAAATTGGAGTTTATGGTGTTGTTATATAGGGTATTATACATTGTGTAAGTTGCTGGAAATGTGAAAATATGATGAATATGCTTGATGGCCGAAATAAACTAAATTGGAATCGCTATAGTTAAATTGTAGTCGAAATGAGGCGTTGTGCGTGTGGGGGCTATTACAGGTGTGTGATGGTGTGTTGCAGGTCCTAAAGGCATTCTAAAAGAGGTGTGGGAGCTGCTGGTTTCAGCCACATGACCCCCCCCCATTGCGTATAATTAAAGGCGTTACAAAATAAAGACTAGACGCCCTATTGTGCTACCGTATTTTTGAATAAGTCGTTTGGAGTTTATGTTGTATATTATTGGTGTGAATTGCTGCAGGTTGTTGTTGGTTGGTGGTAGGTCTTAGGGACCTAATTGGAAATTTGGACAGGGCACATTATAGGGGAAGTGCTGCCCAATTTTCATCGATGCCTTAGCGAATAACAAAACTAGTCGGGGAAACGACTAAGGAAATAGATTCCATTAATACTAAGATGTAACCTAGGGTGCTGGAAAGTAAAAGGGGTTGATATTCATACTACTTTCATATTGAATAGGTTCAAAGGACGGCGAGGCAAGCAGGATAAAGAATAATTCAAACAAGGTATGTAAAGCTTTCTCGTGGCATGTTTTGGTATAAGCACGTACAGTTATCTTTCTTTTCTTTTGGCAAGTCTTAGCCTTAAGTGAATTGTACGTAAAATGTGGGAATAATTCCATTCCCAGAACTCCAGGTACGCCCCATAATCCCTAACTACAGTTAAGTGTTGACACCCCTACAAGGATTGAGTATTGCCTGTTTAGGCTTCTACATGCTAAAAAGTAGTGTATGGGAAACTATCTTTCCCTTCTCTTGATATGTATTTGGTACGAAAGTGAAATTTGAATGCCATAATGGCTCATCGAGCCCCATAATGGGCCGGATATGAAATATGTGTATGAAGGTCATCTGAAAGAAAGTACAGACTACATAGAGCTTATTCTCTTTCTTCTCTTGGGCATGTCTCTGTTTAGCTGTAAGTTAAATGTAATCTAAACTCTGGGGTAACTCCATTCTTAAATATTTCTTATTTACTTTTGAACATCAAACTTTGGTAGTGGTTGAACTCTTTCCCTGGAAACTTGTATATATTAAAGAGGGACCAAATGTACAGGCTCCAAGTCTTAAAGACTATACGAGATTAAGTGTTTTTGATACCATAAATGATTTGGCCCTATGTTAATACATGTCTAGGGTCCCCGAGATCACTTTTGAGACAGCCCATAATGGTATTTAGAGGACACTCGAGATGACTACATCGTTACTCGGGTCCTCAAACAAAAGCGTAACTTTCTTATTTGGTCGACTCTCTGATAATGATTTAAATTGCATATAGTTACTCATGAATCTACTCGTGTATACTGTAACACTTCTTTCACCGAGTCCCGGGCCGGGTACGTTGTCGTGCACAATTCACTGTATTGTTCACCAAGCCCCTCACTAGAGGGCCGGGTACTATATATAGATGATGTGTTGTAATAAGGTGGTGATGGCGCCGGACCTATGATGGTCCTACAGATGTGATTCACCGGACCCCTGAAAGGGCCGGCTATATTGTATAAATTGAGCATGCATGCTGTTGTGATTCATAGAGTACAGGTACATGACTTCGATTTAATAATTTATTCCCCTGCTTCTCTATTTCGAATATACCTCCAGTGTATTATGTTATATTTTACATACTCAGTACATATGTCGTAATGACCCCCTTTCTCGGGGGGCTGCGTTCATGCCCGCAGGTACAGATACAGGTTTGGGAGTCCGTCATCTTAGGATTCCATGCAGCTCGGCTGAAAGAGGCTCCATTGTTTTAGGGCCTAGTTTTTGATACTGTCCACTGGTGTATAACATTGTTTTGTCTATTCTAGGGTACGACGGGGGCCCTGTCCTACCATATGTTGTCATTTATATTTTTAGAGGTCTGCAGACATGTATATGTGGGTTGTGTATGTCAGTTTGATTCAGCTGGGTCTACATGATATATGTTATTATGTTATGGCAGCCTTGTCGGCTTGCGTGCCCTGTCATATTGTGATATAAAAGAAAAAGGCTACAGATTCATGAAAATATTATCGCCCAATGGAGCTCTGTTATATAATATTATTTTATTTACAGTGCAAGTTGATCACAGCTGGTAGTTGGGTATATGAAGGGTCCAGGTCCGGCCTCAGTCGCGGCCTATGGGGTTGGATCGTGACACCACCTTATAAGGTGACACGTGGCATCCCCCTAGGAGTGACACGTGGCAGCCCCCTAGGGCCCACCTCAACCTATGCAACCAATCCAAAGCTACCACATGGCAGCGTGGGACCCACCCCAAGTAGGTGTGTCACCTGCTTGCTTCCGAGTAGGTGCTACGCCTCTTTCCGCCTCTCCCGTGGGTTCATAATCTCGCCTTAGTTTAGGAGCCTATGTAATCTTTGCTACGTAAGTTCAACATGTACTCTAGTAGCTTAGTTATGTAAGACGTCCAAGTTGGTAGCTTACGTAAGTAACTCGAGTCCTACTACTTGTTATTTTGGCCTCCAACTCCTTTCAAATCCTTATAGATCTATTTCTAACCTTTACTCTTAAGGGGAATCACGTTCTCCCTTTCTTAGAGTTATTTAATCATATTATAGATAATCTGGGCCATCGGACAACTTTCAAGAAGCTTAAGAGGATGTTCCAAAGTATAAAGTTACGGGTTATAACATCCTTCCCCTCTTTAGAACATTCATCCTCGAATGTTAACTAGCCTCATAAGGTCTTACGAGTGCTTCAAGATTTCTCTGTATTTCTTACTGTCTCAAACCTGTATGCAGAAAATACCAACAGGGCCTCACAGGGGCTAACACGCATAAAGATACATATATACGTATTATATCACGTCATACCATAGCCTCACAGGGTGTCCAATATCGAACTGCACCTGTTTAGACTTTCCATCTACTTTTCCTTTCAATTTTCAACTTTACATGTCAATCATATTTCAATACCTTACTTGACATCTATCTTTCGTGCCTTGCTTACCTGCGTGCTCTGTAACTTTGGATATCATCAGTCAACTTCATCTATAAATGTTGTCCTTCTGCTAAAACTAGAGGTTAGTATAAGGAGGTTTCCTATGACTCGGATTTATAGCACAATCTTCTATATTGTCACGACCCAACCCCATAGGCCGTGACTGGGGTCCAACCTGGATCCTCCGTATACATATCTATTAGTTGTGGTCACATCGAATTATAAACATGCAATGCATATAAATCAAGTGTAGTCAAACCGGACTACAACAATATGATACGTACATGAGAACCCCCATGGGTTATAACATTTCATATATCTGTAGCCTCTTTTATTTGTATCATAACCTAAAAGGGCATGCAAGCCAACAAGGCTGCCATAACATAACAATACGTACAATATATCATATAGACCTAGTTGAACCAAACTGACATATACAACCCACATATACATATCTGCAGACCTCTAAAAATAATAACGACAACATATGGCGGGACAGGGCCTCCGCCGTACCACTAAATAAATAAAAAGATGATACACATCAATGGCTAGTGCCAAAGCTAGGCTCCGATATAATGGATCCTTTTCCAGCTGAGCTAAGCGGAATCCTAAGCGGACGGACTCCCAAAACCCATACCTGTACCTGCGGGCATGAAACCATGGCTGCCCCTTTCTCTTCTTCTTCTCACGTTTTTCTCTCTATGTTTTGGGCTGATTTTTGAGTTCCCAAATGACCTAATAGCCCTTAAGGGTGACACATATCAAGCCCTTATTGGGCCACGGATCCACCCTTAGCCTCCAAGGTTGCCACGTGTCCTTGGTGGGGCCCACCCCCAAGCTGGTGGGTCACCTGCTGCCATGTGGCACTTCCCTAGGCTGCCACGTGGCACCTCCTTTTGCTGCCACATGTTGCCTTCTCCTTTCCCCCGTGGGTTCGTAATCTCGTCTTGTTTTAAGAATCGATGTAATCCGTACTACGTAAGCTTGATATATCCTTAAGTAGCTCAAGTGTCTAAGACTTTTAACTTAGTAGCTTACATAGGTAAATCGAGTCCTACGACTCATTTTTGTTTAGCCTCCAACTCTTTCTGGATTCTCATGACTCTATTTCCAACCTTCTCTCTCATGAGGTACCACATTCTTCTTTCCTTCGAGTTGTTTAATGTGTGAGGATAGTAGGGGTCTCATGGCTACTTCCAAGAAGATTAGGGACACGTTTCAAGGTTCAAAAGTGTGGGGTGTAACATCCTTTCCCCCTTTAGAACATTCATCCCCGAATGTTAGACAAAACTTCTCTTAGTACCTTATACAAATTATTGGGAGATTCTTTATTGTATCCATAACACATACTCCTATCAAAGTACTTAATATATGAGTTTCAGGAATTCAGGTTACCTGCTGATGTTGGGAATAGGTTCGAATACTTGTGTTTCATGCTCTCTTCAGTTTTCCCGATCACTCTCTTTCTGGTTTTGTTTTTTCCTTCGTATCTTGACGGAAGGCACGTCTTTAGTCTACAATCTTCCAGTTTGCCGATCTAAGATGGCGATAGGTTTTTCCTCACAGGATTCCATCTCCTGGACATCATCTATGGAATATACCCTGGGTGACTCATCAGTACCCTTGCGAAGCATTCCTATCTGATAGACTGGGCGTATAGTTTCCACATAAGGTGGTAAGCTCAACTTACCAGCCGCGTTGCCTACCTTATGTGCAACTTGATACAGTCTAATATATTTTGGGTTAAGTTCCCTTTTCTGGGTGACTCCGTTATAAACATCCAATCATCCATTTTAACTCTGAATGTCGATGTCGATTATCTGTATATCATTTTTGGTGACTGAGTTGTTAGACAATAGCTTGCCTAATCCTATTTGGCCTACCAGCTTAGTCCTTTCCCCAATAGGGGGACTTATACACTCTGCCTTATAATATCTTGTAGGGGGTCATCTGGATACCGAAATGGTAGTCCTTCTCGTAGGCAAACTCAATAAGTGGTGGACGATAGTCCTAGCAACACTTAAAGCCAACCTCATAAGCTCGCAATATATTTTCTAGCAGTTGATAGTATGCTCAGCCTATTCAGCAGCTCGAGGAAAATGTGGTACGAAGTCCCGTCTGTGCTCTGAGGTCCAAACGTTAATCATAATTGAAGTCCTTCTATCTAAGATACTAGTTGGGGAAACCTCTCAGACCCTTACTATATTCATGTTCTATAATTCCACCTAGTTTCAGCTGCATAGGTGCTCTTGCTTGAAAGCAAATGGGCTGATTCATTAGCCTCGTATAGTCCTTCTCGACTCTTTTCAGAACTTTAACTGCCATTCGATCTTTTGGGTCCTTTTTCCCCCCTTTTTTCCAATCCTTAGGGTTGGCTACCGAATAATGCTGTAGTCCCCCTCATATAATGGCTCTCATAGTCGTTCTGTGCTTTGTCTAACACGATCTGGTATAATTCCGAAGGAATTTTGGCATAGAAGCTCGCCATCCTGTAGTAACCAGCTAGTTCTGCCAGTTTTACTTAGACCCTTTCAAAATTTCCCTTACCCCCGCTTGTAATCCTCTAAACCCATTATCTTGTGTCCTTCTTTACCTTTACAAGATTATGAGAGGGTATAAAAAGTATCCTAGCATTACCTCGCTAGTCCTCATGTTTTACCTTGCCTTTTCCCCCCTTATCCTACACTCGATGTCGGGGTAGATCTTTGGTCCACTCGTGGCCACGTCTTACTCCACCAGTAGCACTAATTCTATCTCGGTAATTTGGCTTAACCTATCTTTGTGTCTCTTGATAGTTAATTACAACTTGGGCTCCCTTGCCTAGGACAATAGCTGTGGGGACTCCGTAAGGTCCTACCACTCTTTTACTCTACAATTTTACACCTTCTCGGCGGAGTAGGTAACCTTTGATCAAAGGAGCAGGGACTTGCATTGTTAATCCACAAGTAACATTCCCTCCAGATTTATCTGGCGCTGGAGTGCGAAATGAGTTTTGTAGTCCTGGTCATATTGTGAAATTTTCGACCTTGGGCATTTTTCCCTGTCATTCATAAATTATATCAGCTGGTACCCTTACTTTTTGGGTTTTGCTTTTTTTCTCCCTCAGAGTTGGCTGCCAAGTGGTGTCGAAATTCCCTCGCCCACTGGCCCATATAGTCATTTTGTGGTTTTCCTTTCATTAACTGGTTCTATGTTGAAGAGCTGTGGCATTTGAGTGTGTCGTCAGTTAGCAATTAGCTAATCCTTCTTGTTTTTCTTAAGACCTTGTTACAATTGCCTTAACGTATCTTATAATACTCTAGGTACATAATCTCATATCGTTTCTCCGTCGCTAGTTCAGATTCTTCCATCTCGCGCTATCATACCAGCACTAACGCATTAAGTTCCATCAGAATTTCAAAGTTAAGCGTGCTGGGGCGAGAGTAATATTGGGATAGGGGACCTCCCTGGAAAGTCTTCGTATCGCGTTTCATTGTAACCTTTTCCATGATGTGCGGGCACTCAATTTAGCCCAAGATTTACCTCAGCGTTGTCTCACGAGTCTTTATGTTTTGCATTGTCCTTTCCTTTGTTATCTTGCAACCAGTATCGGCGTAGACCTTTAGTTTCACTATGACCATGTCCCCTCTTTCTGTATGCACCCATTCATTAGGGTGGGCTACTGAGTAGCGCTAAAGTTCGTTCATATAGTGACCTTTGGAGCCGCTTTGATTCTTGGCTATTATTAGCTGACATAGCTATAAAGGAATTTGACATATAAGCTCCCCTATCCTCTATTCACTTTGTGCTCTTCTCATTTTCTACCACAGGAGGCTCTCTATTCCTTTGTCCTTGGTAATAAATCTATCGCCACATCATTTGCGACCAACTCTATAGCCAACATTTTGTCTTTTTGGTCTAGCATGTTATCATTATCCTTTGTAGTGTCTCTTTAGTTGGTTGATATCCTTTCATGGTTACACTCTTTTGTTTTTATACACAGCCGCCTTTTAGTGTTATGTCATTCAGGGTCTCGTCACAAACTTCTTAACGCTACCTTATGTAGCATTCTAGCTTCCATCCAATTATTGGTAGCTTCCGGACCTTTCTAACTTGGCTCGGCAAGATATCTTGGTGAAACTACAAGGCGACGAGAACCTTTCCATACATAGTGCAACATCTCATCTATTATTCTGTACTCTAGTAATGGGATCCATGGAACAACTCGTTCGAGGCCATATCCTACTTATCTTCATCAAAATTTAATTAGTACTTGTAGTCATTCCAATCCCAACTAGGCAGTGCTAACATTCCGACGATAACTATTCCAGGTTTTCTTGAAGTAGTGGCTTTCCTAACCAATATCCCTTGTTTCTTGGGATGAATGGAAGTTGCGCCATTTGTTCCTTAAGTTTTCCATCCTCGTCCCTTAAGGGTTTCACTATTTCTGGAGCGACGTTGTGTACATGCATCATTTTTTTTTGTATCTTAAGCCCCATGCTCTTACTGCGTACTCAACGCAGGCTTTTAACTTAGTTAGCCTCTACCAAGGGCGCCTTATTAACGGTCTCACTTTATCCCTATATAATTGTATCACACGGTTCAATTCATGTTTAAATATCCCCCATTTAGTTTGTACATATATTCACTTCCTAACATCTCTTTGAGGTGCTTCTGTTAGAAGTTCTTTCCCCAATTAGTCAGTGGAGAACTATAAACTGTTATCATAAATCATTTTCCAACCATTGTTGGAAGAAATTAGAACCTCTTAAACATCACAATACTTCTTTTAATACTTGACCTACCTGGTCTCTTTCTGAATTCATCCTCGAGCTATGAAAAACTCATCTAATTTACGATAGGAATTGAGGGCTTGGTATTTCTTCAAAAAGAGTGAAACTCATTCGCGGGACATCTTATCCTTCATCCTGAGCACTCTGTTTATATTCCTATAGTACAAATACGACTAGAGATACCATAGTCTGAACTTTACTACTTAAATAAGCTTTTGTTCCTCCGAAATAAAATTCTTCAAGTGAGAAGGGTGCCCCTTATCGGCGACCTGAAGGATACCTCTTACAGCTTTAGTTAAACACAGTAAGGGGTACTTGGTATCAATTTCTCAGACATCTCAAAATTCTATGCTTCATTTCCTTTTCCCCGTTCTGGGAAAATTTTGGCAGAGTTTCCTTACACTTCTTACTATTCCATAAATTGCACGCAGAAAATACCAACCATGCCTTACAGGGCCAACACATATATATATATTCAGGTCATATCACAGCCGCACAGGGATTTCAATATCATCTCATATCGCAGCCACACAAGGCTTTCAATGTTAATAATAATATAAAAATAATGGACTCACCTCATACGTCCAACTTCAAACTACATCTGTTGGACTTCCTGTCTGCTTTCCTTCCAGGTTTCAACTTTACATTTCAGTAGTACTTCAATACCTTACCCAATGGATATCTTCTATGCCTTTACTTTACTTACCTACATGCTTCGTAATGTCCCATGTCATCAATTACTTTCTTCTGTTGGTGTCGTCCTTCTGTTAAGATCCAAGGTTAGTATAAGGAATTTTTTTATGACTCGGATCTAAAGCACGATCTCAGATGTAGAAGAAAGGTAACATCCTAAATATCCTGTAGCTTTCTGTTTATAGATGTGGTACGCAACACATCGATAACCAAGACTCTACTAGACACGGTCTGCAGACAATCCAAGGACGAACTGCTCTAATACCACTTCTGTCATGACCCAACCCCGTAGGCCGCGATTGGGGTCCGACTTGGACCCCCGTATACATATCTATTGGCTATGGTCACATCGAATTATAAACATACAATGCATAAAAATCAAGTGTAGTCAAACCGGACTACAACAACCTGATATGTACATGAGAACCCCCATGGGTTATAACATTTCATATATCTGTAGCCTCTTTTATTTGTATCATAACCTGAAAGGGCATGCAAGCCAACAAGGCTACCATAATATAACAACACGTATAATATATCATATAGACCCAGCTGAACCAAACTGACATATACAACCCACATATACATGTCTGCAAACCTCTAAAAATAATAACGATAACATATGGTGAGACAAGGCCCCTGCCGTACCCCTAAATAAATAAAACGATGAGACACATCAGTGGCTAGTGGCAAAGCTAGGCTCCGATGCAATGGAGCCTTTTCCAACTTAGCTAAGCAGAATCCTAAGCGGATGGACTCCTAAAACCCATACCTGTACCTATAGGCATGAAACGCAGCCCCTCAAAGAAAGAAGGTCAGTACGACATATGTACTGAGTATGTAAAACATAACATAATATAACTAGAAGTATATTTGAAGTAGAGAAGCAGGGGATAAAATGTCAAAATTGGAAACCTGTACCTGTACTCTGTGAATCATGAAAGCATGCATGCTCAAATTATATAATATAGCCGTCCCTTTCAGGGGTCCGATGAATCATATCTGTAGGATCATCATAGGCCCGGCGCCATCACCACCTTATTGCAACACATCATCATGATATATATATACATATGTACCCGACCCTCTACTGAAGGGCTTAGTGGACAATACAGTGAGTTGTGCATGAACGGACCCAGCCCAGGACTCGGTGAAAGAAGTATTACAGTATACACGAGTAGAGTAGTGAGTAACTATATGCAATTTAAATCATATCGGAGACTCGACAAAATAAGAAAGTTAAACTTTTGTCAGAGGGCCCGAGCAACGGTGTAGTCATCTCGAGTATCCTCTAAGTGTCATTATGGGCTGCCTCAAAAGTAATCTCGAGGACCCTAGACATGTATTTGGGCCAAATCGTTTACGGAATTAAAACACTTAGTATTGTATAGTCTTTAAGACTTGGAGCCTGTATATTTGGTATTTTTTTAACATCTGTAAGTTTTCAGGGAAATAGTTCTACTACTACCAGAGTTCGTTATTCAAAAGTAAATTCAAGATAACTAAGAATGGAGTTACATCCAAAGCTCATATCATATTCAACTTATGACTAAGATAAAGACATGCCCAAAAGAAGAAAGAGAATAAGCTCTATATAGTCTGTACTTTCCTTCAGGTGATCTTCATATACATATTTCGTACTCGGCCCTTCATGGGGCTCGGTGAACCACTATGGCATCGTAATCTCATTTTCGTATCAAATACATCTCAATAAAAATGAGAGATAGCTTCCCATACATTAAATTCTGACACATAGAAGCCCTACTAGGCAATACTTAATCTTCACAGAAACTCTAATACTGAACAGTGGATAGGGGTTATGAGGCGTGCTCAGAATTCTAGGAATAGAATTATCCCTACACTTCATATACAATTCACTTAAGGCTAAACATCGCCAAAAGGAAAGAAAGATAGCTGTACGAACTTATACCAAAACATGCCAAAAGAAAGCTTTTCATAACTTGTCTGAATTATTCCTTATCCTATTTGCTTCGCCGTCCTTTGAACCTATTTAACATGAAAGTAATATGAATATCAACCCCTCTTAACTTTCCAGCACCCTAGGTTACACGTTAGTATTAATGGAATCTATTTCCTTAGTTATTTCCCCGACTAGTTCTGTTATTTGCCAAGGCGTCACTGAAAATTGGGTAGGACCTCCTCTATAATGTACCCTATCTAAATTTCCAATTAGGTCCCTAAGACCTACAACCAACCAACAATAACAGCCTACAGCAATTCACACCAACAATATACAATATAAACTCCAAATGACTCATTCAAAAAGATGATATCAAATAGGGCATCTAGTCTTTATTCTATAACGCCTTTCATTATACAAAACGAGGGGTCGTTTGGATGCAACATCCACACCCCTTTTAGAATGCATTTAGGCCCTGCAACAATACATTACACCCCTGCAGCAATAACTCACTCAAAACTATCAAAACGTGAATTCTGAACAGCTTACTGTTTTACCTTGTCGCTTCGTTTCGAAGGGGTAATGGAGGGAAAAAGGATTTACATCCTTCATAAAAGTTATAGACATGTGTCTTAGGGTGGTATAAATTTTCGAATCACCCCTACATCAATTCTGTAAAAAAAGATATGTCCAAAATACCAACAGCAGTCCGTGTAAGATTTCCAAAACCAAAATCTGGGCAGTACCTCCTCTACACTTCATCCCCCTTTTTCGAGATTATAAAAGCAAAAATGGATTTTAAAGTCTAAATTAAAGTTATATAACTATGAAATACTTTTCCAAAACATATTGAATCACCCGAAATGAAGCTATACACAAGAAGTTATACCAATATTACTAACCACTGTCCCCTCCAAAAATGAGTTTGTTAACTAGTTTTTAACATTTCCCCTCTTTGTTCTTTCAACTTTCTCTCAAGTTCCAAGCTGAAGAATTAATTCTGTAGACACCATAAGGTACATATATACACCTCCATGGGGTTGAGAAACATCATAGATAATTAATTCACGAAGGAAAATTGAAGAACTTACCTTAATTTCTTAGAAACCATGGCTGCCCCTTTCTCTTCTTCTTCTCACGTTTTTCTCTCTATGTTTTGGGCTGAGTTTTGAGTTCCAAATGACCTAAGAGTCATTAGCATACATATATATGGTCCCTTAGGAAGTGACACGTGTCATCCCCTAATGGTGACACGTGTCAAGTCCTTATTGGGCCACAGATCCACCCTTAGCCTCCAAGGCTGCCACGTGTCCTTGGTGGGGCCCACCACCAAGTAGGTGAGTCACCTACTTGACCCCAAGCAGGTGGGTCACATGTTGCCACATGGCACTTCCCTAGGCTGCCATGTGGTACCTCCGTTTGCTGCCACGTGTCGCCTTCTCCTCTCCCCCGTGGGTTCGTAATCTCGTCTTGTTTTAAGAGTCGATGTAATCCGTACTACATAAGCTTGATATATCCTTAAGTAGCTCAAGTGTATAAGACTTTTAACTTAGTAGCTTACGTAGGTAAATCGAGTCCTATGACTCATTTTTTTAGCCTCCAACTCTTTTCGGATTCTCACGACTCTATTTCTAACCTTCCCTCTCATGAGGTATGAAATTCTTCTTTCCTTCGAGTTGTTTAATGTGTGTGGATAGTGGGGGTCTCATGGCTACTTTCAAGAAGATTAGGGACACGTTTCAAGGTTCAAAAGTGCGGGGTATAACATCTGAGGTGCTTCTATTAGAATTTCCTTCCATAAATTCCGTCCTCAATTAGTTGGTAAAGGGCTAATAAAGTGTTATCCTGAAGCATATTCCAATCACTACCAGAAAGGAACTAGAATCCAATGAGCATCACAGTGCTCCTTAGTTCTTGACTCACATGGTATCCCTCCAGGCTTATTCTTGAGTCGTGAACAACTTATCTAGTCTGCCAATAATAGGTGAGGGTTCTGTACTTTCCAACAAGAATGAAACTCCATCATAGGGCATCTTGCCCCTCAACATGAGCTTTTCCTAAGGCAAAATACGGTTGGAGATACTGTGGTTTGAACTTTACCGCTCAGATAGGCTTTTTCTGAGATAAAAATTCCCCAAAATAAAAAGGGTTCCCCTTACTGACGACATGAAGAGTACCTCGTACAGCTTTAGTTCAGCATAATAAGAGTACTCGGTACCAACTTCCAAGACATATTATGACTCTATGTTTCATTCTCTTTTCCCCTTTTTTCTTATTCTGGGAAAATTTTGGCAAAGTTTCCTCTATATTTTTTAACTATCCCCAAACCTGCACGCAGGAAATAACAATAATGCCTTATTGGGCCAACACATATATATATTCATATCATATCACAACCACACAGGGCTTTCAATATCATCTCATATCGCAGCTGCACCGGGCTTTCAATATTAACAATAGTATGAAAATGATGGACTTACCTCGTGTATCCAACTCAACCTACATCTGTTACACTTTTTGATCTACTGTCCTTTTAGTTTTTGACTTTACATTTCAATCATATGTCAATACCTTACCCAACAGATATCTTTCGTGCCTTTGCTTATCTGTGTGCTTTGTAACTTCCAATGTCGTCAATTACTTCCTCTTATTGATGTCGTCCTTCTGCTAAAGTCCAAGCTTAGTATAAGGAGTTTTCCTATGACTCGGATCTATAGCACGATCTTAGATATGAAAGAAAGGTAATATCCTAAATATCCTATAGCTTCCTGTTGATGTCGTCCTTTCTTTCATATCTAAGATCGTGCGATAGATCTGAATCATAGGAAAACTCCTTATATTAACCTTGGATGTTAACAGAAGATTGACAGAAATAGAAGGAAATGAATGATGATATTGGAAGTCACAAGGCACGCAGGTAAGCAAAGGCACGAAAGATATCTGTTGGGTAAGGTATTGAAGTAGAACTAAAATGTAAAGTTGTAAATTGAAAGGAAGAGTAGACAGGAAAGTGTAATAGGGGAAGTTCTAGTGGACGTACGAGGTAAGTCCATTTTCATATTGTTGACTATTGGCGCCTGTATGGCTACGATATGATGTGATATGATACATATATATATATATGTAACTTTATACATGTTGGCCCTGTGAGGCACTGTTGGTATTTTCTGCATGCATGTTTGAGATAGTAAGAAGTATAGAGGAAACTCTGCCCAAATTTTCCTAGAAATAAAAAAAGAATGAGATACAGGGATATAGTATGTCTTGAAATGTCGTGCCCACAATAATGATGAGATTTGGCTAAACCAAGAGTATGGCTGACCTCAAAAAATAAGTTAATTATTGAATTGATGGTAATAGAAACTAGAAGGTTGATATTGATATGGTAAACCGAAGTGGAAAAAGACTTGTGACCCTATTAATTCTGGATAGAACGATATATTAAGGCACCGATGGAATTGATACATAGGGATAAACTTTGACTAACTATAACTAAAAGAAGTAACAGTATGATTAAGACAAGAGTGCAAGGGAAATAGAATTGTGATGGATATGAAGTATTAATAGGATAGCTTGGGAGATATTAACGATAAGACTAACTAATAAGGGTAAGTAACCCATAGTAATAATCGTGAAAAAGGTTAAGAAGCGTTATACTATGGGGTGGAATACAAACAAGATATGATGTGAATATAAAGAGGATTGTTACGAAAATAAGTAAAGCCTATTGAGAAAGTGGCTAGTGATAAGACGTGATCCGTGTAATAAGAATATAAGGGTAAGTGTGAAACGGAAAAACAGGCTAGGGAACAAATAAGAAGGACTTATCAAGTTCCGTAGGGAAAGTTGTGAATAAAGATTAAGCGATAATGGAAATGATAGCGAGCACAAGGAAAGAAAGAGTAACTAAAAGGCGTAAGCAAGAACAAAGCAAGATGACAGTGTAATAATAGGTCATGACATGTGTAGCCGAAGATACGAATGCTAAAAGTGACGAAACTACGTAAGACCAAGCTGTAGAAGGATGAGCAATGAGATATAATGGGTGTTAGGGAATGATTTATATGATACGAATAAATTTGGATGGAAAGAATATATTTTGGAAATGAGAAAAAGGATTATGTGGAAGTATGAGTTCCAAATAATACAGAGGTAGTATAAGATCCCTCTTGTGCGGAATAAAAGATAGACATAGATGGGATAAATGATAAGAGAAATCAATGAAAATACCTAAGATAGATATGATTAAATGAATACAAATACATAATGAAAGGGGAACGTACAATATGAACATAAAATTGCAATACAACTACATGGTTAAGGTAAGGCCCTGGTTGAGACGAACTTGGTATGTTGAGAAAATTAAAAGCCGGTGTTGAGTACACAGTAAGGGCAAGGGGTATAAGGTATAAAGGGGTGGTACGTGCACACAACATCACCCCGACAATACTGGAATCCTTAAGAGATAAAGATGGTAAACTTAAGGAATAAATGGTGCAATATACATTCATCCTAAAAAACAAAGGATATAGGTTGGGATAAAGCTACTCCTATAAGAGAACCTTGGACAATTATTGTCGAAATACAACTATTGCCTAATTGAAATTGGAATGACTAAAATTGTTATTTAACTTTTGATAACGATAAGTGGAGTGTGGCCTTGGATGAGTTGTTCCATGGGTCACATTACACAAGTACAAATTAATAGATGAGATGTTGCACTATGTATGGAAAGGTTCTCGTTGCTTCGTATCTTAGCCAAGATTTCGTACGTATAGAATCAAGTTATAAAGGATGAAGAAAGAGATGGACATGATACGGAACCAAGCGGATTGGGAAAAGAGATTGGATGAGTTTTGAGATTGGACAAAGGTATAAGTACCCCCCCCCCTTAAAGGGGGAAGCGGGTGAGAAGAATGCAAAGGCAAGAAGGAAACAATGGATACTACAATATAGAGGATATGGATGTTTAAACTTCAAGAATATCCCATGTTGAAGCAAGTTAGAAAGGCTGAAAGCCAACAATAATGGAATAGAAGTCAAAATGGTATTTAAGGCGGTGTCAAGAAGATTTTTGCAAAATTCTTCATGATATAACGTTAGAAGATGGGTGTGTATAAAAAAGAAAGGGTACGACCAGGGAAGGGTATCAAATAACTCAAGAGATCATGTGAAAGATAACGATACCATGCGGGGTCAAAAGCCAAGATTTTGGCTATAGCGTTGGTGGCAAATGATGCTGCGATAGATAAATAAGCAAGGAAAAGGGACAGCAAGCCTCCTATGATTGGAAGTGAGAAGTGCAAGGAATGAATAAAGGAAAAGAAAGAAGTATGATAGGATGGGACAAGCGAGTTTCAATATGAATGAGATAGGTGAAGCAGAATGAACCTGGAGACGAAAAGACTACGTCTACCTCATACAAGTTGTATCAGAATGGTTATGCAACCTATGAATATGTATGTGTTACATATAGGTCCAAATGAGTAAGTACGTGGTAAAAGGAATAAGGGTTCAATAAGGATAATACAGTTATAATATTTTGGATACGTTACAGAGAGGTAGAAAAAAGATATCCGTACTTGTTCCTTATATCCAAAGGTAGTCTAAACTCCTAAAAGGATTGGAAGACAACGGTAATAGAGAACTCCTGAAATCCTCGTAAAACCCTATAAGATGAGTTAACATTCGAGGATGAATGTTCTAAAGGGGGAAGAATTTTATACCCCATACTTTTGTACCTTGAAAGGTTCTTAAGCTTCTTGATAGGCTGATAAGTTTCTTGAAAGGTTCTTAAGCTTGTTAGAAGTCACCATGTGAGCCGGATAATCTATAACGCTACCAAACAACTCTAAGAAAGGGAGAATGTGACACTTCATAGTAGGTAAGACTGGAAATATAGTTATAAAAATACAAAAGAAGTTGGAGGCCAACTAATAAGTCATAGGACTCGACTTACGTACGTAAGCTATCAGCTTGAAAATCTTACATTTTTAAGCTACTTGAGTTCATACCAAGCTTACGTAGTAATAATTACATATGTTCGTAAAGTAAGATGAGATTACGAATTCACAAGGAGGAAAAGAAAGTGACACACAATAAAAAGAGAGTGCCATGTGGCAGCAGATGGAAGCGCCACATGGCAGCAACTGAAGTAAAGGGGTGGACCCCACTTGCCACATGGCAGCCTATGGGTGGAGGAGGGGGTGAGTTGGCCCAATAAGGGCTTGACACATGTCACCACTTAGGGGTTGACATGTGTCACCCCCTAAAGTGGCTTATATATATATTTTTAATGATCATATTTATCCAAACAAGTCATTCTCATCTCTAAGAAAATTCTAGAAAGAAAAAGAGAATAGAAACTCTAGACTAGAGAGAGGGAGCCACAAATTTGGAGCCAAAAAGGTAAGCTCTCTAATTTTGTTTGGTAAATTAATTATCTAGGGTAGACCAAGAGGGTATTAAGGTGTTAGTAATTTAAATTTATGGTTTGGAGCAGCATCAAGAGGATAACAAATAACCATAAAGTTTCAGCCGCGCTAAAAGAGCTTCTGAGGCAAGTTTTGGCGAGTTTCGGGCAAGGTAAGGCTTTCCATTCCAAGTTAGAGTTTATGATGTTGTTATAAGGTATATTACATGTCTTAAATAGGGATGGAAGTGGAAATATTGTATAAGGATGCTTGACGTTAGAAATAAACTAAATTGAAGTCGTTAGAGTTAAATCAAAGTCGAGTAGTGTATTGTGATTATGGTGCTGCAGTTGCTACTGGTTTGATTGTGTGTTTTAGGGATGGAAAGTTTTCTAATAAGGTCACACGACCCTTCATTTCGTATAGTTAAAGGTTTTACGAAACAAAGGTTAAAAACTCTATTTTGGTATCGTAGTTTTGAGCTAGTTGGTTGTAGTTTGTATTGTGTAATGTTGAAGTGATTTTACTTGTATATGTGCGGCTGGTTTTTGTTTGTTGGCTGTGGTAATTAATGATGTAGTTGGAAGTTTGGATAGGGCAAGTTATAGGGGAGATGCTGCCCGATTTCCAGTAATTTCGAAACAAGTAATAAACTAGTCGATGGAAATGGATAAGGTCACGATTCCTATGGATACTTGGTTGTAGAGTTGGAAATTGGAAAGTGAAAGGTTATTAATCTTAGTATTGCCTTGATGTTAAATAGGTTCAAAAGACGACGAAGCGAACGTGGTTAAGAGTAATCCATAAAAGGTATGTGAAGCTACCTCCTTTCTTTTGGCATTTTTTTGGCATAAGTATGTAAAGATACCCTTCTTTCCTTTTGACATGTCTCGGCATATGTATATGATGATACATGTATATGATGACTCCATGAGGGAAAGTAGAGAGTATATAAAGCCTATCCTTTCTCTTCTTTTGGCATGTCCTAGATGTACGTAAAAGATGATACAATCTCGGAGGTGACTCCATTCCTAAGTGTTTCTTACTCATCCTCTAATGTTGGAACTCTTACAATAATTGAGCTATTGCTTCTTAAGTTTTTCTATACATTAGGAAGTAGTAAATATGTAAAGATGTCCCTTCTTTTTTTTGGCATGTCTTAGAATTAAGTAAGGATTAATATGAGCTTTGGGGATAATTCCATTCATAAGTCTCGAGGGTGATTCATGATTTCTGTTCTTAGATATTCTCTGGTAGTTAATGTGTCACGACCCAACCCCGTAGGCCGCGACTGGGGTCCGACCTGGACCCCCCGTACATATATCTATTAGCTGAGGTCACATTGGATCGTAAATAAGACAATATCATGTAACAGAGCCCCACTGGCGATAACATTTTCATAAACTGTAGCCCTTTTTGTTTGTATCACAACATGACAAGGCACGCGAGCCGACAAGGCTGCCATAACATAATAATATATATCATATATCATGTAGACCCAGCTTAATCAAACTGACATACACAACCCACATATACATGTCTGCAGACCTCTAAACATATAAATGACAACATATGGCGGGACAGGGCCCCCGCCGTACCCCTGAATGGATAAAACAATTTCTATACATCCGTGGACAGTATCAAAAACTAGGCTCCGATACAATGAAGCCTCTTCCAGCTGAGCTGCATGGAATCCTAAGCTGACGGACTCCCAAAATCTGTATCTGTACCTGCGGGCATGAACGCAGCCCCCCGAGAAAGGGGGTCAGTACGATATGTGTACTGAGTATGTAAAACATAATATAAAACAACTAGAAACATATCTGAGATAGAGAATTAGGGGATAAGATATCAATTCAGAAATCTGTACCTGTACTTTATGAATTACAAAAACATGCATGTTCGAGTCATATCATATAGCCGGCCCTTTCGGGGGTCCGGTGAATCATCTCTGTAAAATCATCTCTGTAAAACCATCATGGCCCCAGTGCCATCACCACCTTATTACAACTCATCATCATATATTTATACACGTATCCTGGCCCTCTATTGAGGGACTCAGTGAATAATGCAGTGAACTGTGCACGAGAACATATCCTGGCCCGGGACTCAGGGAAAGAAGTGTTACAATATACACGAGTAGAGTAGTGAGTACCTATATGCAATTTAAATCATTATCAGAGACTCGACAGAATAAGAAAGTTAAGCTTTTATTTGAGAACCCGAGTAGCGGTGTAGTCATCTCGAGTGTCCTCTAAATGCCATTATGGGCTGTCTCAATTATAATCTCGGGGCTCCTAGACATGTACTAAAGTAAAGCCAAATCGCTTATGGAACCAGAACATTTGTTAACATATAGTCTGTAAGACTTGGAGCCTGTACATTTGTTACCTTTTTAACATATAAAAGTTTCCAGGGAAATAGTTCGATTATTATAAAAGTTCGATATTCAGACGTAAATAAGAGATGCTAAGAATGGAGTTACGCCGGAACTCATATCATGTTTAACCTACAACTAAGACATGCCAGAAGAAGAAAGAGAATAAACTATATATGGTTTGTACTTTTCTTTATGGGATCTGCATACACATATTTCATACCCGGCCCATCATGGGGCTCAGTGAATCATTATGGCATCATAATCTCACTTTCGTACCAAACACGTATCACAGGAAATGAGAGATAGCTTTCCAAATACTAGTGTTTAATACATAGAAGCCTTACTAGGCAATACTCAATTCTTGCAGAAATTCCAATACTAAGCAGTGGATATGTGTTATGAGGCATACTTGGAGTTTTGGGAATGGAATTATCCCCACATTCCACACACACTTCACTTAAGGCTAAAACTTGCCAAAAGGAAAGAAAGATAATTGTACGTGCTTATACCAAAACATGCCATAAGAAAGCTTTACATACCTTTTGGGAGTTACCCTTTATCCTGCTCGTCTCGTCGTCCTCCGAACCTATTCAATATGAAAGTAATACGAATATCAACTACTCTTAACTTTCCTGCATCTTGGATTACGCCTTAATGTTAATGGAATCTATTGCCTTAGTTGTTTCCTCGACTAGTCCTTTAGTTTGTTAAGGCGTTAACGAAAATTGGGCAGCACCTCCCCTATAATGTGCCCTATCCAAATTTCCAATCATGTCCCTAAGACCTACAGCCAACCAACAACAACAACCTGCAGCAATTCATACCAACAATATACAACATACACTCCAAACAACTTATTCCAAAAATACGATATCTCAATAGGGCGTCTAGCCTTTATTTTGTGACGCCTTTAATTATACATAACAAGGGGTCATGTGGCTTCTACCAGCAGCACCCTAACCCACATTAGGACATATTTAGGCCCTGCAACAACAAGCCACACCCCTGCAGAGCAACTCACAAGAACAACACTTTGTTTCGACAACAATTCAACTATAACGACTACAAATTAGTTTATTCCGAACGCCAAGTATTTCTAAGCCATTTTCATATTTCCAGCCACCAATAGGGAGTGTAACATGCTCCATCAGAACACATAAAGCTCAAATTTAAAGAAGAAACCTTACCTTACGTTAAACTTGTCAAACTCGCCAAAACTATCCAAAATGTGAAATCTGGACAGCTTACTGTTTTACCTTGTCGCTTCGTTTCGAAGGGGTAATGGAAGGAAACAGGATTTTCGTCCTTCATGAAAGTTATAGATATGTGTATTAGGGTCGCAAACAATTTCGAATCATCCCTACATCAATTTTGTACAAAAAGATATGACCACAATACTCACAGCTGTCCGTGTAGGATTTCCAAAACCAAATTTGAGCAGTACCTCCTCTACACTTCATCACCACTTTTCAAGCTGATACAAGTGGAACTGGATTTTGGGGTCTGAATGAAAGTTATAGAACCACGAAATACCTTTCCAAAACATATTAAATCACTTGAAACGAATCTGTACACAAGAAGTTATACGATTATTACTAACCACTGTCCCTTCCAAAAACGGGTTTATTAATTAACGTTTTCTCTTATTTTCTCTTCCAAATTCCAATTGCAAAGCTGGAGTTTTACTTCCATGAAGGTATTAAAATACATATATACATATCCACGTACTTAAGGTACACCGTATATAATTAATTCACGGAAGAAAATTGGAAAACAAACCTTTAAACTTCAAGAACCATGGCTGCCTCTCTATTTCTCTCCCTCACGTTTTTTTCTCTCTAAGTTGGCTGATGTTTTGATGGATAAATGAAGTATATGATATATATCAACATATATATGTGGCTTTAGGGTGTAACACGTGTCAACCCCAAGAGGTGACACGTGTCCAGCCCCTATTGGGCCACCGTATCATGCTGCCAACTATGGGCTGCCACGTGGCAGTGGGGTCCACCACCCCCCAAGCAGGTGGATCACCTGCTTGCTTGAGGTGCTGCCATGTGTCGCTTCTTCATTGGCTACCACGTGTCGTCTTTTTTTTTTTCCTTCCTCATGGGCTCGTAATCTCGTCTTATTTTATGTACCTATGTAATCCGTGCTACGTAAGTTTGATATATGCTTAAGTAGCTCAAGTGCATATGACTTTTAACTTAGTAGCTTACATAGGTAAATCGAGTCCTATGACTCATTACTTGACCTCCAATTCCTTTCGGACTCTTATGATTTCATCTCCAACCTTCTCTAGTATGGGGTATCACATTCTCCCTTCCTTAGGGCCGTTTGATAGTGTCGTAACTTAAGTGGCTCACATGCTAACTTCTAAGTAACTTAAGGGACATTCCGAGTTTAAAAAGGGTGGGGTGTAACATCCTTCCCCCCTTTAGAACATTCGTCCCCGAATGTTAGCTAAAACTTCTCTTTGCACCTTATACAAATCGTAGGGAGATTCATTGCTATTTTCTTAACACGTACTTCCATACCAATATTTCATATACGTGTTTCAGGAATCGGGGTTACCTATAAATATTGGGAATAGGTGCAAATACTTGTGTTTTATATCCTCTTCAATTTCCCAGGTCATCCCTTTTCTGGTTTTGGTTTTGCCACAGTATCTTGACGGAAGGCACGTCCTCAGTTCGCAACCTTCTAATTTGCCAATCCAAGATGGCAATAAATTTCTCCTCATAGGATAACTCTTCCATCTCATGGACTTCATTTATGAGACATACTATGGGTGGATCACCAGTACAGTTGCGAAACATTTATATTTAATAGATTGGGCGTATGGTTTCCAAATCAGGTGGTAAGCGTAAATTACCAGTCACATTGCCCACCTTATGAGTAACTTGATACCTTCTAACATATTTTGGGTTAAGTCCCCTTTTCTGGGTGACTCCGTTATGAACATCCAATCATCCATTTGAACTTTGAATGTCGATGTCGATTATCTGTATATCATTCCTGCCGACTCTGGGCTTTTAGTCAATAGTTTGCTTAATCCTGTTTGGCCTACCAGCTTAGTCTTTTTCCCATCAGGGGGACCTATAGGCGCTTCCTTACAACATCTTGTAGGGGGTCATTTGGATACTGTAATGGTAGCCCTTCTCGTAGGCAAACCTAATAATTGATGGACGACTACACTTAAGCCAACCTCATAAGCTCGCAATATATTTTTTAGCAGTTGATAGTATGCTCAGTCTATTCAGAAGCCCGAGGTAAATGCGGTATGAAGGTTTGTCTGTGCTCTCGACCTCTTCTTGGACCGAGGTCCAAACGTTAACCATATTTGAAGTTCCTCTATCTGAGATATTAGTTGGGGAACTTCACGGAATCTTACTACTTCCTTGTCATATAGCTTCACCTAGTTCCAGTTGCATAGGTGGTCTTGCTTGGAAGCAAAGGGGTTGATTCGTTAGCCTTCTCGCAATAACCCGCATAGCACCCTACTCTTGAAAAGTTTAGAATAGGTGCATGGTGACGTTGATAATTTGGGAATCCTTAGCTTCGTATAGTTTTTCTCGACTTTCTTTAGAACTTTAACTAGCCTATATAGTTATTCTGTGGTTTTCCACTCGTTAACTGGTTCTATGTTGAAGAATTGTGGCATTCAAGTGCGTCGTCAATTAGCAATTAGCTAATCCTTCTTATTTTGCTTAAACCCTTGTTACAATTGCCTTAACGTATCTTATAATACTCTGGGTACATAATCTCATATCGTTTTTCCATCACTAGTTCAGATTCCTCCATCTCGCGGGATCCCACCAGCACTAACGCATTAAGTTCCATCAGAATTTTGAAGTTAAGCGTGCTGGGGCGAGAGTAATATTGGGATGGGTGACCTTCCTGGGAAGTCTTCGTGTATCGTTTCACTGTAATCCTTTCTACGATGTGCGGGCACTCAATTTAGCCCAAGATTTACCTTAGTGTTGTCTCGCGGGTCTTTATGTTTTTCCCTGTCCTTCCTTTGTTATCTTACGACCAGTATCGACATAGACCTTTAGTTACGCTATGACCATGTCCCTTTTTGGTCAGTTTGGTTTAACTTCCCCTATTGTATCCCCCCCCTTTCTGTACGCACCCATTCATTAGGGTGGGCTACTGAGTAGCGCTAAAGTTCTTTTATATAGTAACCTTTGGAGCCATTTTGAGTTTTGGCTATTATTAGCTGGCATATCTTTAATGTAATTTCACATATGAGCTCCCCTATCCTTTATTCATTTTGTGTTCTTCTCATTTTCTACCACAGGAGGCTTTCTATTCCTTTGTCCTTGGTTATACATTTATCACAACATCATTTGCGACAAACTCTATAGCCAACATTTTGGCTTTTTGGTCTAGCATGTTGTCATTATCCCTCGTAGTGTCTCTTGAGTTATCCGATATCCTTCCATGGTTACATTTTTTTGTGTTTTTATCCGCAACCACCTTCTAGTGTTATGTTGTTCAGGGTCTCGTCACAAACTTCTTAACGCTACCTTATGTAGCATTCCGGCTTCCATCCAATTATTGGTAACTTCCGGAGCTTTCCAACTTGGTTTAGCAAGATATCTTATCAAAGTTTAGACGTCTATCTCACATTTATTGCTATATCAACTGCCTCCTCCTACCTTTGCCATTTTCTCATTAACTTCCCCCCTTTAGGGGGTACCCGCACTTTCCTCTATTTGTACTTTGTTCTAAGTCTCTATGTCCAGTCTAAATTTTTGTCCAATTCCTTTCACCAATCTATTTGGTACCGCATCATGTCTTTATTTATCTGCATGTTTATAATCTGACTATCCATGTACGGAGCCTTGATTAAATTACGAAGCGATAGAACCTTTCCATATCTAACATAATGTCTTATCTACTAATCAGTACTTGAACAATGTGACCTAGGGAACAACTCGTCCAAGGCCACCTTCTACTTTTTCTTTTTCCAAGAATTACTTAGCACCTGTAGTTGTTCTAATCCCTATTAGGTAGTGCTAGTATTCTGACGATAACTATTCTAGGTTTTCTCGAAGTAGTGGTTTTGTCCCAACCTATATCCTTTGTTTCTTGGGACGAATAAAAGTTACGTCATTTGTTCCTTAAGTTTTCCATCCTCGTCCCTTAAGGATTCCACTATTTTTGGGGTGACGTTGTGTATACGCGTCATTTCTTTGTATCTTAAGCCCCATGCTCTTACTCCGTTCTCAATGCAGGCCTTTAACTTAGGCAACGCGTACGAAGTGCATCTTACTAGTGGTTCCAATTTATCCCTGCATACTCGTATCACACTGTTCAGTTCATACTTACATATCCCCCTTTTAATTCGTATTTCTGTTTAGTTCCTGACACCTCCTTGAGGTGCTTCTGTCTAAAGCTCTTTCCCCATTTAGTCGGTGGAGAACTATAAGTTGTTATCGTAACCCTTATTTCAATCATTGTTGGAAGAAAACAGAACCTCTTAAACATCACAGTACTTCTTCTAATACTTGACCTACCTGGTCTCCTTCTGAGTTTATCCTCGAGTTATGAACAACTCATCTAATTTACAATTAGGAGTTGAGGGCTTGGATTTTTTTTTTCAAAAAGAGTGAAACTCATTCGCGGGACATCTTATCCTTCACCCTGAGCCCTCTGTTTATATTTCTACAGTACAAATACGGCTGGAGATACCGTAGTCTGAACTTTACTACTTAATTAAGCTTTTGTTACTCTGAAATAAAATTCTTCAAGTAAAAAAAAGTGCCCCTTGTCGGCGACCTGAAAGATACCTCTTACAGTTTTAGTTAAACACAGTAGGGGTATTTGGTATCAATTTCTCGGGCATCTCAAAAATCTATGCTTTACTTCCTTTTTCTTGTTCTGGGAAAATTTCGGCAGAGTTTCCTCTACATTTCTTACTTATCCCAAAACCTGCATGCAGAAAATACCAACAATGCCTCACAGGGCAGCATATATATTTACATGTCATATCACAGCCGCACAGGGCTTTCAATGTCATTTTTTTTTTATCGCAGCCACATAGGGCTTTCAACGTCAACAATAATATAAAAATATTAGACTTACCTCATATGTCCAACTTCAAACTGCACCTATTGCACTTCCTGACTGCTTTCCCTTCAGGTTTCAGCTTTACATTTCAAATAATACTTCACTACCTTACCAAACGGATATCTTCCGTGCCTTCACTTTACTTACCTGCGTGCTTTGTAACTTTCCATGTCATCAATTACTTTCTTCTGTTGGTGTCATCCTTCTGTTAAGATCCAAGGTTAGTATAAGGAATTTTTTTCCTATGACTCAGATCTAAAGCACGATCTCAGATGTAGAAGAAAGGTAACATCCTAAATGTCCTATAGCTTCCTGTTTATAGATGTGGCGCGCAACACATCGATAACCAAGACTCTATTAGACACGGTCTGCAGACACTCCGAGGACGAACTGCTCTGATACCATTTCTGTCACGACCCAACCCCGTAGGCCGCGACTGGGGTCCGACCTGGACCCCCCGTACATATATCTATTAGCTGAGGTCACATTGGATCGTAAATAAGACAATATCATGTAACAGAGCCCCACTGGCGATAACATTTTCATAAACTATAGCCCTTTTCGTTTGTATCACAACATGACAAGGCACGCGAGCCGACAAGGCTGCCATAACATAATAATATATATCATATATCATGTAGACCCAGCTTAATCAAACTGACATACACAACCCACATATACATGTCTGCAGACCTCTAAACATATAAATGACAACATATGGCGGGACAGGGCCCCCGCCGTACCCCTGAATGGATAAAACAATTTCTATACATCCGTGGACAGTATCAAAAACTAGGCTCCGATACAATGAAGCCTCTTCCAGCTGAGCTGCATGGAATCCTAAGCTGACGGACTCCCAAAATCTGTATCTGTACCTGCGGGCATGAACGCAGCCCCCCGAGAAAGGGGGTCAGTACGATATGTGTACTGAGTATGTAAAACATAATATAAAACAACTAGAAACATATCTGAGATAGAGAATTAGGGGATAAGATATCAATTCAGAAATCTGTACCTGTACTTTATGAATTACAAAAACATGCATGTTCGAGTCATATCATATAGCCGGCCCTTTCGGGGGTCCGGTGAATCATCTCTGTAAAATCATCTCTGTAAAACCATCATGGCCCCAGTGCCATCACCACCTTATTACAACTCATCATCATATATTTATACACGTATCCTGGCCCTCTATTGAGGGACTCAGTGAATAATGCAGTGAACTGTGCACGAGAACATATCCTGGCCCGGGACTCAGGGAAAGAAGTGTTACAATATACACGAGTAGAGTAGTGAGTAACTATATGCAATTTAAATCATTATCAGAGACTCGACAGAATAAGAAAGTTAAGCTTTTATTTGAGAACCCGAGTAGCGGTGTAGTCATCTCGAGTGTCCTCTAAATGCCATTATGGGCTGTCTCAATTATAATCTCGGGGCTCCTAGACATGTACTAAAGTAAAGCCAAATCGCTTATGGAACCAGAACATTTGTTAACATATAGTCTATAAGACTTGGAGCCTGTACATTTGTTACCTTTTTAACATATAAAAGTTTCCAGGGAAATAGTTCGATTATTATAAAAGTTCGATATTCAGACGTAAATAAGAGATGCTAAGAATGGAGTTACGCCGGAACTCATATCATGTTTAACCTACAACTAAGACATGCCAGAAGAAGAAAGAGAATAAACTATATATGGTCTGTACTTTTCTTTATGGGATCTGCATACACATATTTCATACCCGGCCCATCATGGGGCTCAGTGAATCATTATGGCATCATAATCTCACTTTCGTACCAAACACGTATCACAGGAAATGAGAGATAGCTTTCCAAATACTAGTGTTTAATACATAGAAGCCTTACTAGGCAATACTCAATTCTTGCAGAAATTCCAATACTAAGCAGTGGATATGGGTTATGAGGCATACTTGGAGTTTTGGGAATGGAATTATCCCCACATTCCACACACACTTCACTTAAGGCTAAAACTTGCCAAAAGGAAAGAAAGATAATTGTACGTGCTTATACCAAAACATGCCATAAGAAAGCTTTACATACCTTTTGGGAGTTACCCTTTATCCTGCTCGTCTCGTCGTCCTCCGAACCTATTCAATATGAAAGTAATACGAATATCAACTACTCTTAACTTTCCTGCATCTTGGATTACGCCTTAATGTTAATGGAATCTATTGCCTTAGTTGTTTCCTCGACTAGTCCTTTAGTTTGTTAAGGCGTTAACGAAAATTGGGCAGCACCTCCCCTATAATGTGCCCTATCCAAATTTCCAATCATGTCCCTAAGACCTACAGCCAACCAACAACAACAACCTGCAGCAATTCATACCAACAATATACAACATACACTCCAAACAACTTATTCCAAAAATACGATATCTCAATAGGGCGTCTAACAAGGGGTCATGTGGCTTCTACCAGCAGCACCCTAACCCACATTAGGACATATTTAGGCCCTGCAACAACAAGCCACACCCCTGCAGAGCAACTCACAAGAACAACACTTTGTTTCGACAACAATTCAACTATAACGACTACAAATTAGTTTATTCCGAACGCCAAGTATTTCTAAGCCATTTTCATATTTCCAGCCACCAATAGGGAGTGTAACATGCTCCATCAGAACACATAAAGCTCAAATTTAAAGAAGAAACCTTACCTTACGTTAAACTTGTCAAACTCGCCAAAACTATCCAAAATGTGAAATCTGGACAGCTTACTGTTTTACCTTGTCGCTTCGTTTCGAAGGGGTAATGGAAGGAAACAGGATTTTCGTCCTTCATGAAAGTTATAGATATGTGTATTAGGGTCGCAAACAATTTCGAATCATCCCTACATCAATTTTGTACAAAAAGATATGACCACAATACTCACAGCTGTCCGTGTAGGATTTCCAAAACCAAATTTGAGCAGTACCTCCTCTACACTTCATCAACACTTTTCAAGCTGATACAAGTGGAACTGGATTTTGGGGTCTGAATGAAAGTTATAGAACCACGAAATACCTTTCCAAAACATATTAAATCACTTGAAACGAATCTGTACACAAGAAGTTATACGATTATTACTAACCACTGTCCCTTCTAAAAACGGGTTTATTAATTAACGTTTTCTCTTATTTTCTCTTCCAAATTCCAATTGCAAAGCTGGAGTTTTACTTCCATGAAGGTATTAAAATACATATATACATATCCACGTACTTAAGGTACACCGTATATAATTAATTCACGGAAGAAAATTGGAAAACAAACCTTTAAACTTCAAGAACCATGGCTGCCTCTCTATTTCTCTCCCTCACGTTTTTTTCTCTCTAAGTTGGCTGATGTTTTGATGGATAAATGAAGTATATGATATATATCAACATATATATGTGGCTTTAGGGTGTAACACGTGTCAACCCCAAGAGGTGACACGTGTCCAGCCCCTATTGGGCCACCGTATCATGCTGCCAACTATGGGCTGCCACGTGGCAGTGGGGTCCACCACCCCCCAAGCAGGTGGATCACCTGCTTGCTTGAGGTGCTGCCATGTGTCGCTTCTTCATTGGCTACCACGTGTCGTCTTTTTTTTTTCCTTCCTCGTGGGCTCGTAATCTCGTCTTATTTTATGTACCTATGTAATCCGTGCTACGTAAGTTTGATATATGCTTAAGTAGCTCAAGTGCATATGACTTTTAACTTAGTAGCTTACATAGGTAAATCGAGTCCTATGACTCATTACTTGACCTCCAATTCCTTTCGGACTCTTATGATTTCATCTCCAACCTTCTCTAGTATGGGGTATCACATTCTCCCTTCCTTAGGGCCGTTTGATAGTGTCGTAACTTAAGTGGCTCACATGCTAACTTCTAAGTAACTTAAGGGACATTCCGAGTTTAAAAAGGGTGGGGTGTAACATAATGTCCTTGAGTTTTATAAGTTATTTTGTATCATCTTGATTCATGCCTATGCTTTCTAAGGCTCTTTTGATATGATCAATAGTGATATTTGAGGGATGATTGATATGACTATCGTCCTGATTTTTAGATGACAATTCGTCTTTATTACATCATTGAGTCTTTGACAATATTTTAAATTGTATATGGTTTTTCAGTACTCTACTTGTGCATACTGTAAACCTTTTTCCACTGAGCTCAGGCCAGGATATGTTATCAAGCATACTTCTCTGTATTGTTCGTAGTGCCCCGATGTGAGGGGGCAGGTATCACATGTACATGGGTTGTGGTGTATGCTTTGCCATGTATACATATGTTGATGTCTGATGATATGATATGATATGGCTATCTGATATGATATGATTTGTTATGGAGATGTTCCCTACTCTAGAGTATGTTGTGCTGTGGCTCTAGTGATGGGAGGGTAACCACGTTCTTTTCAACGAGTAACCTAATGGGGCCGGATATGACATATGTTGTTCCACATGCATTATCTGTGTTTTTGATAAGTACTTTGACATTTTGGATATTTTGCTCATTTTCTGTACATTCTGTTCTGGTTATGACTTTATTTATTATAGTCCATGCTTTATATATTCAATACATTTTCCGTACTAACCCCCTTTCCTCAAGGGCTGCGTTACATGCCTGTAGGTATAGACATTTAAGTTGTCGATCATCTTTCTTAGGACATCCGTTCTGCTGTTTGACAGTGCTCCTTTGTCTAGAGACCATATTTTTGTACTGACCTTTCTGTAGCCTATATGTATACGTTGGTTAGGGGTATGATGAGGCCCTGTCCCATCATATAATTATGCTATCATTCTATAGAGGTCTGTAGATATGTATTTGTGGGTTCTATATATGTTTTGGGGTTCTGTGTTTCTTGATGGCCTTATCGGCTTTCGTGAGCTGCATCTATTTTTGTGTGCTATGTAATGACCTTAATTAATTTATATATTTGTTTATTCTACCAATATGCTAATTTGGGCTTATAGTACGTATGAGTTTCAAACTCGGGCACGAGTTACGGCCTACGAGATTGGGTCGTGACAGTAGTAGCATTAGAAGACCCTTGGCCGGAGTACCTTTGATGAAAATGAGAACGTCCACCACTTTTGGATTAGCATGAGAGAATTAACTATCACCGTTCCTTGGCCTCTTCGACTACCTATTCTTCAACTTTCACATAGCCATTTTGCACTCCATTGCAATCATATCTGATACATCTGATACAAACTTGCTCATATGAGCTTTTGAGTCGACGACCATGAATGGACCATATTTTGACAATTTAGCAAACTTGAGGGCATACTCCCTCACACTCATATCACCTTGCTTGAGGTTAATGGACTCTTGCACCTTAGCTTCCCTCAACTCTCATGGAAAAAAATGATCAAGAAACACCCCTTTGAACTCATCCCAAGTCACGAGCTCGGCCTCTCTAAGCCTCTCACTCTTCCATTGATCAAACTAAATTTATGCAACACCTCTCAATTAGTACGTATCCAACTCCTCCCTTTCAACCGGGCTAATCCCCAAGATCTTAAAAATCTTATGGATACTATCAACAAACTCTAGGGAATCCTCATCAACCTTAGAACCCCAAAACTCTGAAGGATTCATCCTCATGAAGTCACGGATTCTTGTTGTAGCTGTGGTAGCATTCATATTTATGGGAGAAACCACCTTATGATTCACTTGAGCCGTAACAGCTTGAGCAACTACTTGAAAGGCCGCTTGAAACTCAGCATTGGAAACTTGATCATTCATAAGGTCATTCGGAGCATGTTTCTCCTCTTCAACCATGTTTCCTCTAACGGGGTATCTCCATGAAGGCATATTTTAAAATTACAAAGAACAAGCATTAGAGGGAAAAGAGTCAACCACTCTACCGCATGATATAGATCATGAAAGAAGTGAGACTTTTCCTAAAATATTTCATAGCCTCCTGAAGAAAGACGTCCACCAACCAATGGACCCCTCCTAAAGATAAGGTTATCTGCAGCAGCCAATCAGAAGAAGGCTTTTTAGATTCCCATTATCTCTTCTAGTCTATAAAAGACTTGTATTATCTCATTACAAGGCATCAGAAAATTCACACTACTGAAAATTTCTCTTAGTCTTGTTCATCTGTAATCATGTATGTAATGCTTCCGCTTCATCAATAAATCAACTCTGTTATTCCAGTAAGTTTTCTCTGTTGCACTTACTATTTTACTTACTGTATCTATGATCCTTTTTATGGTATCAGAGCCTCTAAAGGTTCATCTTCTGAAGATACCTGCTGGACATGTGGAAAGAAAGGACATAGATCTAGCGAATGTCCCAGAAACAAGAAGAAGAAAAACAAAGTAAATCTACTGGAAGTAGATGAAGAAACTAAGAAAAAACTCTTCTCCATTATTGAAGAAGAAGAATCTGAGTCTGGCTCCAACTATTCCTCAGAAGGAGAAAGTGATGAGGAATTTCTAAATGTCGCTCATGACAGCCAGACAGAAGAAGATTCAGAATGCAATTGCAATTGAGCATTTTGTATGTGCGATAGTAAATCTATCAATGTCATATCTGAAAATTCGATAGAAACCTTGTTTTCTACTATCGAACACATTCAAGATGAAGATGCTAGGAGAAAGTACCTCCTCGAGCTACAAAAATTAGTTACCAGGCAAAAAGAAGAAAGACCTGAAGTAACTCCTTTTAGCATGAAACAAATCATGGGGAGATTTGAGACTAAGAAGGAAGAACCTTCTGTAGAATTATTAAGAGGAGAAGTAAAAATTCTCAAAAATGAAATCAGAGAAGTCAAAGCAAGACTTCACAAAATAGAGATTGATAATCTCTCTAATCAACTTCAAAAGGAGTCTACTAGCCAAGTGAAATCTTCAAAGGCCATCCTTACGGAAAAAACTGATTCTGACTCTGAAACAGAATCCCTCAGGTTTGAATCTGACACAGGTAAAACTGAGGCAGGTAAATCAGACGCAGGTCTGAAAGCTATTACTAAAATAAGACCTCAGAGTTCTCATATTTTAGTAAAACTTGTTATAAACAATGATTTTGTTCTTAACAAAATTGCCTTGTTAGATAGTGGTGCTGATAGAAACTGCATTGTTGAAGGATTGATACCTACAAAATACCTTACTAAGGGAACTACAAAGCTATACAGCGCCACAGGTGAGCGTATTTTGATTAACTACAAACTATCTGATGCCCATATTTGCAATAACGGTATTTGTCTTTCTAATGATTTTGTTATTACAAAAAACATTAATGAAGACATTATTTTGGGGATACCTTTTATCACTCAAATAAAACCATATCTTTCAGATTTTGATGCCATACGGACAAAAATCTTGGGAAAAGAAATTACATTTCCTTTTATCAAAACCCTTTCTCAAGAAGAAAGTAAACTTCTTCATAAACAAACAGCTTTTAAAATAAATCTTATTTCTCAACAGATTTGTTTTCTTAAAGAAGATATAAAAATTAAGCAAATTGAGCAAATTTTAAAAACCCCGGGAATGGTTACTAAAATTGCCAATCTACAAAAAACTTTTGAAAAAGAAATTTGCTCTGATTTTCCTAATACCTTTTGGGATAGAAAATCCCACATGATTGAACTTCCTTACATTGATGGATTTAATGAAAAGGCCATTTCTACGAAAGCTAGACCAATTCAAATGAACCATGAATTAATGGAAATTTGTAAAAAAGAAATTAATGATCTACTGGCTAATAAAATTATTAGACCTTCTAAATCCCCTTGGAGCTGTTCAGCCTTTTATGTTAATAATGCAGCAGAAAAGGAAAGAGGATCTCCTAGACTTGTTATCAACTACAAACCTCTTAATACAGCTTTAAAATGGATCAGGTATCCTATTCCTAACAAAAGAGATCTTTTGAAAAGAACTTATAAAGCAAATGTTTATAGTAAGTTTGATATGAAATCCGGTTTTTGGCAAATACAGATTGCAGAAAAGGATAAATACAAAACTGCTTTCAATGTTCCGTTTGGACAATATGAATGGAATGTGATGCCCTTTGGGTTAAAAAATGCCCCTTCGGAATTTCAAAATGTCATGAATTCCATATTTAATCATATCAGTCATATATCTATTGTGTATATAGATGATGTATTAATCTTCTCTGAGAACATTGATTCTCACTTTAAACATCTTAACACTTTTTATAACATTGTCAAGAAAAATGGCCTTGTTGTTAGTGCTAAGAAGATCAAACTCTTTCAAACAAAAATTAGATTTCTTGGTCATGATCTTTACCAAGGGACTTATAAACCTATCTGTAGAGCCATCGAGTTCTCTGACAAATTTCCTGATGTTATCACTAACAAAACTCAGTTACAAAGATTTCTTGGAAGTCTTAATTATATTGCTGACTTTATCCCTAAAGTTAGACAAATATGTAAACCTTTATATGACAGGTTAAAAAAGAATCCGGTTCCTTGGAACAAAGAACAAACTACTGCCGTTGTTAATATTAAAAGAATGGTGAAAACCCTTCCTTGTCTAGGAATTCCCAATCCTAGTTATTTTATGATTGTAGAAACTGACGCCTCTGATAATGGCTATGGAGGAATTCTTAAACAGAGAAGATCCCCAGAAACACCTGAACAATTAGTTAGATATACATCTGGAATCTGGAATTCCGCACAAAAAAATTATAGTACTGTCAAAAAGGAGGTTTTGGCCATAGTTCTATGTGTCACCAAATTCCAAGACGATCTTATTAATAAGGAGTTTCTACTTAGAGTAGATTGTAAATCTGCTAAAGATATTTTGCAAAAAGATGTTAAAAATCTTGTCTCTAAACAAATCTTTGCGAGATGGCAGGCATTACTTTCTAGCTTTGATTTTCAGATTGAATATCTCAAGGGAGAAGACAATTCTCTCCCAGATTTTCTAACCAGAGAATTTTTGCAGGGAAAAACATGAGGCCTGGAGCACCAATAGCTAGAGGACCCTTTAAAGGGAAAGAAGTGACCATTAAACCTACTACGGCTAAACCTTTCAGCATCCGACCTGAAATTACAGGTCCTTCCAATAGATATTCAGCCTTAGCCCAATTACCCCCCATAAATCCTTCGGTATTTCCTCCATTACCTCCAAGCACATCTTCAAACATCCTTGTTATGAAGAAACCTTTTGCTCAAACACCAGAGCCAAGCTCCATCTCTCCTTCAGGAAAACAGAGATTTTCCCAAACACAAACCAAAGACAGTTATACAATGAAAACTCCTGAGAGTTTTGCTGAAGCAGTAACCCCAACCGCTTCTCCTTCCAAAACCAAAGAAAAAGAAAAATTCAATCTTATTTCTTTACAAGTTATCCCAATCTTGGCCCTAGACAAGGAGTACGAGAACTTTGAGATCAAACATCTCTTAAAACCCCTGTATACAAATAGGAACTACGTGGATACTGAAAGTCCGCTCAAAACTAGATTATTCTATGAGTTCATCTTAGTAGACACTGGATCTGTTGAGATAGAACATGAATTAGCAGACAAAAGTAATCTGGATAGCATAGCCTATTCTAAGTTTACTATTAAAAAGATTTTAACTCCTTTTGAATGGCAGGTTGACCATTTACATACCCCTATCAATTTTTCCAGAGAACATAGGCCACAAACTTACAATTGGTGGGACTATAAACAAGCCTGGTTCAACTTCATGTATTTACGACCCTCATCCCATACCTGGTTCGTAAAATACAGCCCAGAATTAGCCAGATCCATCATTCCCAGATGGTTTTATGAATGGTGGCAATGTTTCGGAGGAAACCACCAAACTCTTCCAAAATTATTTTCAGAAAAATTCAGTCAATTTCAAATTGATCAAGGTATTTCCACTCTACCTGAACACATTCAATTGTGTAAATATTTCATTCAAAAAAGAATTTCATATATTTTAAGTTGGACTTTTAAAATCAGTGAATTTGAAAGAATCAAATATTTGTCTAAAGAGATCCTTATCAAAGGATGGTCCCCTACCCCTAAAGAAACTCAATCAACTTCCTTGAGAAGTTCTTCTATTATTCATAAATCACCAAAGAGTGATCTAAAGAAAAGACTGGAAAAAGCCCTTTCAGAATTAGAAAACAGCAATGAAGACGAAGTCCTTCAGCTTCTTGAAGAAGCCTCTTCTCAAAGTGACGACAACGGGGACATGTTAAATCCCAAAGGTATTGCCAAGGCCTACCTAAATCCATTTGATTAAAATCCTAATTGAGTGTTTTAAAACACGGAATAATTAGTCTTCCAAATAGAGATACAAAGTATCGGAATTATTATGGAAGAAAAAGATGAATCTCTAAAAGAGATGGAATATCATTTGATTTAATCAAGATGGATCCCACTACACCGAAAGTTGTTTAACTTATTCGGAAAAGAAGACAGGCTTCCAGACAAGCTTTTTGACCACTCAAAAGAAGTGGACCCCTGAAGAAAGACGTCCACCAACCAATGGACCCCTCCTAAAGATAAGGTTATCTGCAGCAGGGGTCCATTGGTTGGTGGACGTCTTTCTTCAGGGGTCCACTTCTTTTGAGTGGTCAAAAAGCTTGTCTGGAAGCCTGTCTTCTTTTAGTAGTGACAGCGTTGAAGATTTCAGCTTTGTTTTGCTCAGTGAGATAATTATCCCACCAACATTTCAAAGTTCCTGTGAAACCGGCAACAAGACGAATAGCTGCATTTTTATCAGTGCAACCTTTCATTTTGTAAGCAGTGATATTCATCCCCATTTCTTGGAGTCTATTGTAGATCTGGCCTTCTTCCATTCCGTCAATGTTCCATTCTTGGATTCCATGGCCGTCTGTGGCTCCTGAAGGGTGAAGAGTGTCTTCTTCAAACTGCATATCAGGAAAGGAGGGTCTAGAGTAATAATTCCTTCTATTGGGATATCTACTCTCGGAAGAGTTCAAAGTGATGGCTTTGACTTGGTCTCCTTTGGTAATATTAAGTTTGGAGAGCTGGTCATTGATTTTTTCTAGGATGTCATTGGATTGACTAAGAGGATTTTCTAATTTAGGAAAGTCTTCTCTAGAGAATTCTGGAATCTTAAATATGGGGTTAGTCTCTATTTGAGAGTTATTGTAAGAAGTACTAGGTTTATTTCCTATTTGGGAAATACCTTTGTAACTGCTACTTTTGGATTCTTCTATCTGTTTTGATACTATGTGAAGAACCTGATTGGTGTAGTTATTTTGCTCATAAATACTGTTGATATCAGCTCCTGTGGGAAGAGAGGTGTCCTTTTCAATGGGTTTTTTTGAAAGGAGAGGCTTTGAGGATATTTTTCCTATAGGGAATACTAAGTCCTTCTAAGGGAGGAGTAACACTTTCTATCACCTGTTCTCTGGTGTACCACTTGTTAACGAGGACTTGGAGGGATGATTTGGTGTCATCTATTTGTCCTGAATGTTCAAACCATTTGAAAAATTCAATTTCAGTCTTGAATCTTTCCATGTCCTTAAACCATTTATCTCTAAAAGAGGTTCTTTGTTCTAAGGAATAAGTAGCTTTGTACCATTCAACTTTCTTTTGGTGTTTAGGAAGTTTCCACCATTTGTTAATCTTCCTTTGGTCAGGAGCAAAGGTATCATCAGAGGTTAGGACCCCTAGAGACTCTTTTCGCTTATGACAAGGTTTCATATCGCTAAAGGTGGGGCTGTCAGGAGCAGTAGTTTCATAATAGACTTTTGGGATAGTTCCGGAGAAATCTACCCCATGGACTTTTCCCTGGTCAACGGGCTCATTGGACGAGTCATCTTTATCTTCTTCCCGGGGGCAAAAAGAAGAAGGTCTAGCCGAAGACATTCTTCTACTTGAAGAAGCTTGACTGTAAGAGTTGGATCTTAAAAACTTAAGGTTAATAGACCCATCTGGAAATTGAATAACCCTGTCGATTTGAGATCTATCAGGTTGGATAGGCAAAGGATGGGTAATGGAATCGAATTTCCATTCTTCGACAGTCAAGATGTCGTCCCATTTTAGAAGCTTGGGGACGAAAGTAGTACTGTGCTCTTGGTTTGCTTCCATGAGCATAGTAACTCCTTTGACGCTAGTGGATATAGCCTTTGGGGCTATAGTGGTTTTCATTAGCTTGTAATATACCCTATATATTACAGCTATTTCTCTAGTGTCTGCTTTGCTGTTCATATTCTTGGTTTTGACATTAAGTGTCAAAGTATCCATAATGTTTGGATCATGGATATCAACCGAGAAATTGGGATAACAGTTAAAGTATACCGGGCCATTGGCTAGGTTACTTTCTAGGACTCCTAAAAGAGAATCATCAAAGTTAAGCAGTCTATCGTCTCTAAGTAATAAACAAATAGGGATATTTAAACCTTTTCTGAAAAGAGGCTTAACAGCCACTTGGACAAGACCAATATGAAGGAACTTAAACTCCTTCTGATATCTATGGATATCATTAGCAATTAGTAACTTGATAGTTTCAAGACAATTATTAATAGCAACAGTAGACTCACAAGTCTTAATATTATATTTTTTAAAAAGTGAAAAATTACCTAATTGGTAAATCTTTTCAAAAGGTTCTTTAGGAATAGACCAATTTTGTAAATCATTTTCTACCTTAGAGATAGACAAATTAACGCTATTAACAGTATACTGATGATTATTCATTTGAGAAACATGCCTTTGATTATATTATGCAGGATGATAAATGAATAGTAATAGTAAGTTCTTAATAATATTATGAACAAATTATAAAACATATATGTCTAAGTCTGAAAGTGTAATTATGGAATTATAACAAGGATATTACATTAAAGGTCTTGGATTTTACAAGAATCTTAGTCAAACAAACCACCTTACAGTCTAAGACGCCTACCATCGGCTAGAGGACTGTCTATCGGCATCGGAACTATTTGACAAGAATTCTTCACCTCACTTTAATCACCAGAAATAATCTCCATACTTATATTTTTAGACTAAGAGATTTATGTATTATAATTAAGACATAATAATACAAAGAACTAGTTACTACTACTAATTTATCAAAGCATAAATATAATCTAGGCAAAGATTATTTAGCTATGCATGGCTAGTATCTGTTTTCATGCGCTATCTAATGTCACAACCCAACCCCGTGGTCCACGACTCGAGTCCGACCTGGACCCCATATACGTATTTATCAGCTATAGTAAATTTGAACCATGTGTGATGTGATACTATACACAAAACCCCAATGGGTCAAAAACTTTTTCATATATCTGTAACTTCTTTCACCTGTATCATAACATGAAAGGGAATGCAAGACAACAAGACTGCCCTGACATAAAAATATTTAGAACGCATCGCATAGGCGCAATTGAAACAAACATACAAATAACCCACATGCACATGTCTATAGACCTCTAAGAGTATTAACTGTATTATATGGCAGGACAGGGCCTCTACCATACCTCTGAATAAACAAATATATGCACTGGAAGAGTAGTGCCAAAAACTAGGCTCCAATATAATAGAGCTTTTCCACAGAACTGCTAAGTGGAGTCCTACGCTGGCGGATCCCCAAAGTGCACGTCTGTACCAACGGGCATGAAATATAACCCCTCGGAGAATAGGGGTGGGCCAGTACGACGTATGTACTGAGTTTTAAAGCATGGAATGTAATAGGTAAAGCCATTACTAGAATAGAAGGTGCAAAAATGAGCAAAATATGCAGAATATCAAAATGCTTTTCATAACCACAGATAATGTATGCAGAAAAACATATGCCATATCTGGGCCCATTATGGGACTCAGTGAACAAATCATGGTCACCGCCCCATCACTGGCGCCACAGCACATCATAACTCCATAGTATGAAATATCTCCATAATAGATCATATCACATTAGATGGTCATATCATATCATATGTGTACATGGCACATTATAACTCCATAAAACCCATGTACAGGTCATACCTTCCCCCTCACGTTGGGGCATGGAAAACAATGCAGAGAAGTACGCACGATAACAAAACCTGACCCAGGGTCGGTGAAGGAAGCATTACGGCATCCACGAGTGTAGTGAAAAACTAAATGCACTTTAAATCATTTTTAACACTCGATAAAGTTAACAAACTAAGCTATTATTCAAAAATCAAGACAAAAGTCGTATCAAGTACCTTTTTTAATATCACTATGAGTTATATCCAAATAGAACTTTTGGAATCATATACACGTATCTAGGTACGATAAAATATCCTTTGGAAAATTAAGAAGTTGGCCATCCTTGCGGCTCTACGAATAGGAAGTTTCTTAGAATCATATAAAAGTCATATATTTATTTCATAAAAACCATGCCAAAAAGGAAAATTAGCTTTATATACTTATGTCAAAACATGCCAAGAGAAAGAATGGTTAACTTTACATACTTTTTCCAAAGACATTCCAAAAGAAGGAACGGTTAGCTTTACATACCTCTTATTGATATCTTTTAACCCGGCTTGTCTCGTCGTCCTCTGGACCTATTTAACCCGAAGGTAATACTAATATTAATAAACTTTAACTTTCCAGCTTCTAAATCCATAACTAAGCACCCATAGAAATCAATTCCTTATTCGCCTTTCTTGACTAGTCTCGACTAGACTATTAGTTAGTTAGAAGTTAACAGAATTCGGACAGCATCTCCTCTATAACTTGCCCTATCTGAACTTCCCATTACATTTTCAATTAGTACAGCCAACCAAAAACAACAACCAGCAGCCAATACACAATCATACCACCTCAACATCACACAAAACAAGTCCCAGCCAGCTCAAAACTATGACTCCAAATTACGATTTTTGATCTTTCTTTCATAAAATCTTAACCACACGAAATGGGGTGTCATTTGGCTGCAATCATAAGTACTTATACCCATATTTAGACATGTTTCCATCCCTGCAACACCACAAAACAATTCCCAATATGACACTACAATAAAAACGACACTAGTTACATTTTAAGCCACTAGAATACGTCAAAACAGTCCCTATACGACCTGCAACTTCCTTCAGCCGTAACGTCCATATTTTCATGTCTCCAAATCATGTTTACACATCCATAACATGCTTAAACACTTTCCCAAACATGGGAGGAGAGAATCAAACCTTACCTTGCTGAAAATTTTCCTTGAAAGGTCCTTAACGCGCTGAAACTGATGGGCTATTCGTCTCCCTATCTTACTGCCCCAAAAATTCAATTTATGCGATTAAACACCGTTATATAACTGTATTATACCTTAAATAATTTAAACACAAAACAAAATCAAAGGGTTTACCTTGTTCTTGTGGCTGTTGTGACTCTCTCTTCTCTCCTTCAAGTTTTCTCTCAACTTTTCCAAGTCCAAAATGCTGAAAATGAAAGCTTAGTCATAATACTAAGCATATATATCCTTTATTTGGGTGTGACACGTGGCATCCCCCTAGGGGTGACATGTGAAAGCCCCCTAGGGTGACACCTCAACCATGCGGCCAATCCAAAGCTGCCATGTGGCAGCGTGGGGTCACCTACTTGTCACCTACTTAGCCTAAGTAGGTGCATCACCTACTTGTCACCTACTTAGCCTAAGTAGGTGCATCACCTACTTGTCACCTGCTTGCTTCTTTTTCATGGGATCGTAATCTCATTTTACTTTAAGAGCCTATGTATTCTTTGCTACTTAAGCTCGACGTGTACTCAAATAGCTTAATTATGTAGGACATCTAAGTTTCTAGCTTAAGCAAGTAGATCGAGTCCTACGACCCATTACTTGTCCTCCAACTCCTTCCAGATTCCTATAGCCCTATTTCCAATCTTCCTTATTAGGGGGTATCTCATTCTCCTTTCCTTAGAGTTATTTGATAAGTGTATAGAGAGTAGGGGTCACATGGCCACTTTCAAGAAGGTTCGAAACACGTTTCAAGGTACAAAAGTGCAGGGTATAATATCGTTCCCCCCTTTTAGAACATTCATCCTTGAATGTTAACTTATCTCATAGGGTTGTACAAAGATTTCAGGCATTCTCTATAATAGTTTCCATATTAATTTCCTCCATCTTACCCTTGCAGTTGTCTCACTTGCTTCCCCCCTTTAGAGGGTACTTATACCTTTATCCGCTTATACCTTGCTCTATGTGTCTATGTCCAGTCATAAATTCATCCAATCTCTTTCCCCAACCTACTTGGTACTGTATCATGTCCCCGTCTTTCTGTATATTTTTAACCTGATTATCCACGTATGCAACCTTGGCTAAATCACAAAGCAACGAGAACCTTTCCATACATAATGTGATATCTCATCTACTAATCTGTACTTGAATAATGTGACCCATGAAACAACTCATCCAAGGCCACATTCTACTTATCTTTATCAAAGGTTAATTCCCACTTGTAGTCATTCCAATTTCGATTAGGAACCACTTGTATTCCGATGATGATTGTCCAAGGTTCTCTTGAAGTAGTAGTTTTATCCCAACTGTCACGACCTAACCCCGTAGGCCACGACTGGGTTCCGATCTGGACCCCCGTGTACCTATCTGTCAACTATAGTCAAACTAGACTATGAATAATGTGATACTGTTCAAAAAACCCTCAATGGGTTAAAACTTTTCATGTACATGTAGCCTCCTTTATTTGTATCATATCATGAAAGGGCAAGCAATCCGACAAGGCTGTCGTAACATAAAAATATTTATAATACACCATATAGGCATAACTGAAATAAACTCATAAACAACCCACATACATATGTCTACAGACCTCTAAGAGTAGGAACATCAATATATGGCGGGACAGGGCCCCCGCCGTACCCTTGAATAATCAAATATATACATCGGAGGTTTGGTACCAAAACTTGGCTCCGAATCAATGGAGCTTCTTCTAAACTTGCTGAGTGGAGTCCTGGGCTGGTGGACTCCCAAAACCTGTGTCTGTACCTACGGGCATGAAATGCAACCCCCCAAGGAAAGGGGGATCAGTATGACATATGTACTGAGTATGTAAAGTATAAAATATCATAAAGAGGGCACAACTAACATAAGGATTCAAGGGATGAGCATAACATTCATAAAACTATAGTACCTGCATCTTACAATATAGAGTCGTGTATACCCTCATTAACCCTGTACTCGACCCGCTCGGGGGCTCAGTGGTGCAAACACATCAACTATCGTGATAGGCATATATATGCTATTAGCTTTATGGAACGTACAACCCGATCCATGTATATAGCAAGTACACACCGAGGAACGATGGCCTGATCCATATATTGTATAATAATGATAATAATGCTGAGGAACGACGGCCCGATCCATATGTCATATGATGATGCCGAGGTACGACGGCCCGATCCGTATAATGCATCATAATGCCAAGGTACGATGGTTCGATTTGTATATCATGTAACAATGCCGAGGTACGATGGCCCAATCTGTAAATAGGACAACATGCCATGGAACGTACAGCCCGATCCTTTCATAACAATGCATATACATGCACGTAAAACTCTATAACATATCAAACATCCCTTAGATATCACCATAAAGCATGTTCAAGAGCCCTTAGGTATAGGAGCTTACACATCCCAATACTATTCAACCTATGGTAGGCTCAAGGGTCGTAGTTCAACTATTTCAAGGCCTTTATCATTCAAAGTGGGTATAAGTCATGAGTTACATCCAGAATCTATAAATGGGGCTATATCCAAATTCATGTTCTATAGTACCTATAGTCTAGTCTTTCTAGAAGTAGGAAAAGATAAGCTTTACATGTACCACTTCCTATCATATGGAAGATTTGAAAAGTAATGACTCAACTTGTTACAGGAGTTCTAATCAGTAGGAAGTGAACAGGAGCCTTAACTCACACTCAGAGTTTTAAGAGTGGAATAACTCCCAATTTCATATACATAATACTTACATCTAAGTTATGCCAAAAGAGAAGAAAAGGTAGCTTCACATACTCATCACTTTCTAATGTATGGAAGGCTTGAAAAGCCCTAGTTCAATTACTGTAAGAGTGTTTTCATCAAGGAGTAAATAAGAAATGTGAATTACACCTGGTATTTACGAGTAGATTTACCCTCAAGTTCATATCATTCACTATTTAACTTGAAGACATACCAAAAGAAGGAAACGTTAGCTTTGCATACACTACTTTTGAGCACATAAAAGACTTGAGAGATGGGAGCTTAACTACTTTAAGAGTCTTAACATTCAGAAATGAGCAGGAATTATGAATCATGAATCATGTTCAGAGCTCATGAATAGAATTACCCCAGGCTTCATACACATCATTTGTCACTTAAAAGTAAGACATGCCCAAAAGAAAAGAGAAATAGGCTTTACATACCTCTTATCGATATCTTTTAACCCGGCTTGTCTCGTTGTCCTCTGAACCTATTTAACATGAAGTTAATACTAATGTTAGTAACCTTTAACTTTCCAGCTTCTATGTCCACAACCAAGCACCTATAGGAACCAACTCCTTATTCGCCTTTGTCGACTAGTCTCGACTAGTCTATTAACTAGTTAAGAAGTTAACAGAATTAGGGCAGCATCTCCTCTATAACTCGCCCTATTCGAACTTGCAATCACATCTTCAATTAGTGCATCCAACCAAAAACAAAAATCATTAGCCAACACACAATTATACCACTTTGATATTACACAAAATAAACTCCAAACAATTCGCTTAAAATTATGATACCAAAATAGGGTTTTTAATCTTTATTTCGTAAAATCTTTAATCATACGCAACAGAGGGTCGTGTGATTGCAACCATAAGATCCCACACCTCTTTTAGAATACTTTTAGTCCCTGCAACACATCACCACACCCCCTACAGCCGCAGCACCACAAACGCAACTCCCTACTCGACTCTAATTTAACTATAGCGACTCCAATTTAGTTTATTTCGAATGTCAAGCATCCCTATGAAATTTTCATATTTCCAGCCACTTAAAAGACTTATAATACACTCCATAACAACATCAAAAGCTCCAAATTGAAGGAAAAGACCTTACCTTATTCCAAACTTGTCAAAACTAGCCTCGGAAGTTCCTTAGCATGCTGAAAATTAGCGGACTGTTTGGGGCTGTTTGTGTCACGTTTTTGCTGCCCCAAATAGAAGTTTTTCTTTTTTAATCACCGCTATATCACTGTAGGATACCTTAAATAATTAATTCACGGAACGAAAGTCGGAGGACTCACCTTAATCTTAGCCAAAACCATGGCTGCCTCTAGCTTTCTCTCTAAGTTCCCTTTTAATTCTAAGTGTAAAATGGCTGAAAAATGACTTCTTAGTCATATTATACATATATATATACCACCTGTTACACCCCACATCTTTGAACTCGGAATGTTCCTTAAGTTACTTAGAAGCTAGTATGTGAGCTACTTAAGTTACGACCCTATTGAACAACTCTAAGAAGGGAGAATGGGACACCCCATGGTAGGGAAGATTGGAAATAGGGTCAAGAGAAGTCGGAAGGAGTTGGAGGCCAAGTAACGAGTCATAGGACTCGACTTATCTACATAAACTACTAAGTTAGAAGTCTTACATACTTAAGCTATTGGAGTACATACCAAGCTTGTGTAGCATGGGTTACATAGGCTCTTAAAATAAGACGAGATTACGAACCTATGAGAGGGAGCAAAAACTAGTTTCCGAACTTACTAAAGTCAAGCAAGCAGGTGACAAGCAAACACCTCAAGAAAGCAGGTGACAAGCAAGCAGGTGACTCACCTACCTTGCTTGGGGGTGGACCCCGCTGCCACGTGGTGGCGTGTGATAGGCCGCATAAGCTTAGGTGGCATCCTAGGGGGCTGCCACGTGTCACCCCTAAGGGGCTGCCATGTGGCACCTTCTAAAGAGGGGTATATATGTGGATTTAGATGACTATTAAGTCATTCTTATTCCATTTGAAGCTGAAACTCCAGCAACCAAAATAGAGAGAAAACATGAGAGGAAGAGGCAGCCATGGTTTGAAGACTTTGAGGTGAGTTCTTCAATTTTCCTCCGTGAATTAATTATCTACAATGTTTTTCAACCATGTGGGGGTGTATACATGTGTCTTAGGATGCCTACGGAACCATGGTTGCAGTTTACACTTGGAAAGAAATAAGAGAAAGTTGAAGGAGAAAATGTTAAGAACTAATTAACCAACCCGTTTTTGGAAGGGACGGTTGTTAGTAATATTGGTATAACATCTTTTGTACAGATTCGTGTCGAGTGATTTAATATGTTTTGGAAAGGTATTTCATGGGTATATAACATTTATTTAGACTTCCAAATCCAGTTATGCTTTTAGCTTCTCAAAAAAGGATGATGAAGTGTAGAGGAGGTACTGCCCAGATTTTATTTTGGAAATTCTACACGGACAGCTGTGAGTATTTTGGGCATATATTTTCGTACAAAACTGTTGTAGGGGTAATTCAAAATTTTTTGCGACCTTGATACACATGTCTATAACTTTCATTGAGGCCACAAATCCTGTTTCCCTTAATTACCCCTCCGAAACTAAGCGACAAAATAAGACAGTGGGCTGTCCAGATTTCACATTTTGATAGTTTTGGCGAGTTTGACAAGTTTAACGTAAGGCCTTTCCTTTTAAATTGGAGTTTATGGTGTTGTTATATAGGGTATTATACATTGTGTAAGTTGCTGGAAATGTGAAAATATGATGAATATACTTGACGGCCGAAATAAACTAAATTGGAATCGCTATAGTTAAATTGTAGTCGAAATGAGGCGTTGTGCGTGTGGGGGCTGTTGCAGGTGTGTGATGGTGTGTTGCAGGTCCTAAAGGCATTCTAAAAGAGGTGTGGGAGCTGCTGGTTGCAACCACATGACCCTCTGTTGCGTATAATTAAAGGCGTTACAAAATAAAGACTAGACGCCCTATTGTGCTACCGTATTTTTGAATAAGTCGTTTGGAGTTTATGTTGTATATTGTTGGTGTGAATTGTTGTAGGTTGTTGTTGTTGGTTGGTTGTAGGTCTTAGGGACCTAATTGGAAATTTGGATAGGGCACATTATAGGGGAAGTGCTGCCCAATTTTCGTCGACCCCTTAGCGAATAACAAAACTAGTCGGGAAAACGACTAAGAAAATAGATTCTATTAATACTAAGATGTAACCTAGGGTGATGGAAAGTAAAGGAGGTTGATATTCATACTACTTTCATATTGAATAGGTTCAAAGGACGGCGAGGCAAGCAGGATAAGGAATAATACTACTTTCTCGTGGCATATTTTGGTATAAGCACGTACAGTTATCTTTCTTTCCTTTTGGCAAGGCTTAGCCTTAAGTGAATTATACGTGGAATGTGGGAATAATTCCATTCCCAGAACTCCAGGTACGCCCCATAATCCCTAACTACAGTTAAGTGTTGACACCCCTACAAGGATTGAGTATTGCCTGTTTAGGCTTCTACGTGCTAAAGAGTAGTGTATGGGAAACTATCTTTCCCTTCTCTTGATATGTATTTGGTACGAAAGTGAAATTTGAATGCCATAATGGCTCACCGAGCCCCATAATGGGCCGGATATGAAATATGTGTATGAAGGTCATCTGAAAGAAAGTACAGACTACATAGAGCTTATTCTCTTTCTTCTCTTGGGCATGTCTCTGTTTAGCTGTAAGTTAAATGTAATCTAAACTCTGGGGTAACTCCATTCTTAAATATTTCTTATTTACTTTTGAACATCGAACTTTGGTAGTGGTTGAACTATTTCCCTGGAAACTTGTATATATTAAAGAGGGACCAAATGTACAGGCTCCAAGTCTTAAAGACTATACGAGATTAAGTGTTTTTGATTCCATAAATGATTTGGCCCTACGTTAATACATGTCTAGGTTCCCCGAGATCACTTTTGAGACAGCCCATAATGGTATTTAGAGGACACTCGAGATGACTACACCGTTACTCGGGTCCTCAAACAAAAGCGTAACTTTCTTATTTGGTCGAGTCTCTGATAATGATTTAAATTGCATATAGTTACTCACGACTCTACTCGTGTATACTGTAACACTTTTTTCACCGAGTCCCGGACCGGGTACGTTGTCGTGCACAATTCACTGTATTGTTCACCAAGCCCCTCACTAGAGGGCCGGGTACTATATATAGATGATGTGTTGTAATAAGGTGGTGATGGCGCCGGACCTATGATGGTCCTACAGATGTGATTCACCGGACCCCTGAAAGGGCCGGCTATATTGTATAAATTGAGCATGCATGCTGTTGTGATTCATAGAGTACAGGTACATGACTTCGATTTAATAATTTATTCCCCTGCTTCTCTATTTCGAATATACCTCCAGTGTATTATGTTATATTTTACATACTCAGTACATATGTCGTATTAACCCCTTTCTCGGGGGGGCTGCGTTCATGCTCGCAGGTACAGATACAGGTTTGGGAGTCCGTCATCTTAGGATTCCATGCAGCTCAGCTGGAAGAGGCTCCATTATTTCAGGGCCTAGTTTTTGATACTGTCCACTGGTGTATAACATTATTTTGTCTATTCTAGGGTACGGCGGGGGCCCTATTCTGCCATATGTTGTTATTTATATTTTTAGAGGTCTGCAGACATGTATATGTGGGTTGTGTATGTCAGTTTGATTCAGCTGGGTCTACATGATATATGTTATTATGTTATGGCAGCCTTGTCGGCTTGCGTGCCCTGTCATGTTGTGATATAAAAGAAAAGGGCTACAGATTCATGAAAATGTTGTCGCCCAATGGGGCTCTGTTATATAATATTGTTTTATTTATAGTGCAAGTTGATCACAGCTGGTAGTTGGGTATACGGGGGTCTAGGTCTGGCCCCTATCGCGGCCTACGGGGTTGTCGTGATAGAAGTGGTATCAAAACAGTTCCTCCTCAGAGTGTCTACAGACCGTGTCTAATAGAGTCTTGGTTATTGATGTGTTGCGCACCACATCTATAAACAGGAAGCTATAAGACATTTAGGATGTTACATTTCTTCTACATCTGAGATCGTGCTTTAGATCCAAGTTATAGGAAAAATTCCTTATACTAACCTTGGATCTTAACAAAAGGACGACACCCATAGAAGGAAGTAATTGACGACATGGAAAGTTACGAAGCATGCAGGTAAGTGAAGTAAAGCCACGGAAGATATCCGTCGAGTAAGGTATTAAAATATAAAGTTGAAACCTGAAAGAAAAGCAGATAGAAAGTGCAACAGATGCAGTTTGAAGTGGGACATATGAGGTAAGTCCAGTATTTTTATATTATTGTTGACGTTGAAAGCCCTGTGTGGCTGCGATATGAGATGACATTGAAAGCCCTGTGCGGCTGTGATATGATATGTATATATATATGTTGGCCCGGTGAGGCATTGTTGGTATTTTTTGAGTGTAGGTTTTGAGATAAGTAAGAAATATAGAGAAAACTCTGCCGAAATTTTCTCAGAACAAGGAAAAGGAAATGAAGCATAGATTTTTGAAATGTCCGAGAAATTGATACCAAATACCCCTATTGTGTTTAACTAAAGCTGTAAGAGGTATCCTTCAGGTCGCCGACAAGGGGCACCCTTTTTACTTGAAGAATTTTATTTCGGAGGAACAAAAGCTTAATTAAGTAGTAAAGTTCAGATTACGATATCTCCAGCCGTATTTGTATTGTAGGAATATAAACAGAGGGCTCAGAATGAAGGATAGGATGTCCCGCGAATGAGTTTCACTCTTTTGGAAAAATAAAAATAAAAATACCAAGCCCTCAACTCCTAATTGTAAATTAGACGAGCTGTTCATAACTCGAGGATAAACTCAGAAGGAAACCAGGTAGGTCAAGTACTAAAAAAAGTACCGTGATGTGTAAGAGGTTTTGATTTCTTCCAACAATGATTGGAAAATAATTTATGATAACCGTTTATAGTTCTCCACCGACAAATTGGGGAAAGAGCTTTGAATAGAAGCTCCTCAAAGAAATGGCAGGGACGGAACACGAATACGAATTAAAAGGGGGATATGTAAGTATGAATTGAACAGTGTGATACGAGTATATAGGGATAAAGTGGAGATAAAGGTCTACGCCGACACTGGATGCAAGATAACAGATGAAAGGACAGGGCAAAACATAAAGACTCGCGAGACAATGCTGAGGTAAATCGGGAGCTAAGTTGAGTGCCCCACCCATTATGGTAAGGATTACAATGAAACGCAACACGAAGACTTCCCAGGGAGGTCACCCATCCCAATATTACTCTCGCTCTAGCACGCTTAACTTTGAAATTCGGATGGAACTTAATACGTTAGTGCTGGTATGATCACGCGAGACAGAAGAACCTGACTAGTAACGGAGAAACGAGATGAGATTATGTACCCAGAGTATTATAAGATACGGTAAAGAAAATCGTAACAAGGTCTTAAGAAAAATAAGAAGGATTAGCTATTTGCTAACTGACGACACACTTGAATGCCACAGCTCTTTAACATAGAACTAGTTAATGAGAGGAAAACCGCAGAATGGCTATATAGGCCAGTGGGCGAGGGAATTTCGACACCACTTGGCAGCCAACTCTGAGGGCGAAAAAGAAAAACCCAAAGGTAAGGGTACTAGCGGATATAATTTACAAATGACAGGAAGCAGTGCCCAAGGTCGAAAATCCCACAATATGACCAGGACTACAAAACTCATTTTGCACTCCAGCGCCAGATGACTCTGGAGGGAATGTTACTTGTGGAATAATGATATTAGTCCCTACTCCTTCGATCAAAGGTTACCTAATCCGCCGAGAAGGTGTAAAATTGTAAAGTAAAAAAAGTGGTAGGACCTTACGGAGTCCCCACAGCTATTATCCCAAGCGAAGGAGCCCAAGTTGCAACTAACTACCGAGAGGTGCAAAGATAAGTTAAGCCAAACTACTGAGATGGAATTAGTACTACGGGTGAAGTAAGACATGGCCACGATTGGACCAAAGATCTACCTCGACCTCGAGTGTAGGAAGGGAGGAAAGGCAGGGTAAGACATGAGGACTGGCGAGGTAACGCTAGGATGCTTCTTGTTCCCTCTCATATTCTTGTAAAGGTAAAGAATGACACAAGATAATGTGTCTAGAGGATTATAAGCGGGGGTAAGGGAAATTGTGAAAAGGTTTAAGTAAAACTGACTGAACTAGCTGGTTACTACAGGATAGCGAGCTTCTATGCCAAAACTCTTTTGGAATTACACCAGATCATGTTAGACAAAGCACAGAACGACTACGAGCGCCGTTATATGGGGGGACTGCAACATTATTTGGTAGCCAACCCTAAGGATAGGAAAAAGAGGGAAAGAAGGACTCAAAAGATCGAATGCCAGTTAAAGTTCTGAAAGGAGTCGAGAAAGACTATACGAGGCTAATGGTTCCCAAATTATCCACGTCATTACGCACCCATTTTATACTCGGTAAGAGTAGGGTGCTATATGAGTTATTGTGATTAGGCTAATGAATCAGCCCATTTGCTTCCAATCAAGAGCACCTATGCTGCTGAAAATTAGAGGGAGTTATAGAACATGGAGAATGGTAAGGTTCCGTGAGGTTTCCTCATCTAATATCCCAGATAAAGGGACTTCAATTATAATTAACGCCTTGAGATCAGTCTAAGAAGAGATCAGGAGCACAGACAGGTCTTAGTACCGCATTTCTCCCTCGAGCTACTAAACAGACTGAGCGCACTATTAGACGCTAGAAGATATGTCACAAGCTGGGAGATTAACTTCTAAGGTAGCCAAAATGATTATCCATCACTTATCAAGTTGCCTACAATAATAATTACTACTCCAGTATTCTAATGGCCTCGACATGATTAAGCAAGCTATTGACTAAAAGCCCAGAGTCGGCAGGAATGATATACAGATAATCGACGTCGACATACAGAGTTCAAGTTGATGATTGAATGTTCATCATAGGGTCACCTAGAAAAGGAACTTGACCCAGAATATGTTAGATGGTATCAAGTTGCTCATAAGGTGAGCAACGTGGCTGGTAAGTTAAGCTTACCACCTCAGTTGGAAACTATACGCCCAATCCATTAGATACTGACGAGTCACCCAGGGTATATTCCATAAATGAGGTCAAGTAGATGGAATCCTATGAGGAAAATCCTACCACCATTCTGGATCGGCAAACTAGAAGATTGTAGACTAAAGACGTACCTTCCGTCAAGTTACGATGGAAAAACCAAAACCAGAAAGAGGATGATCGGGGAACTGAAGAGAACATGGAATACAAGTATTCGCACCTGTAACCGATGTCTACAGGTAACTCCAACTCTTGAGCACTCGTATGTTAATAATATAGATGGGAATGTATGTGATAGCATAAAGGAAAGGAACCCCTCTATAATTTATATAAAGTCTTACAGAAAGTTGCATTTAACATTCGGGGATGAATGTTCTAAAGGGGGGAAGGATGTTACACCCCACATCTTTGAACTCGCAATGTTCCTTAAGTTACTTAGAAGCTAGTATGTGAGCTACTTAAGTTACGACCCTATTGAACAACTCTAAGAAGGGAGAATGGGACACCCCGTGGTAGAGAAGATTGGAAATAGGGTCAAGAGAAGTCGGAAGGAGTTGGAGGCCAAGTAACGAGTCGTAGGACTCGACTTATCTACATAAACTACTAAGTTAGAAGTCTTACATACTTAAGCTATTGGAGTACATACCAAGCTTGTGTAGCATGAGTTACATAGACTCTTAAAATAAGACGAGATTATGAACCTATGAGAGGGAGCAAAAACTAGTTTCCGAACTTACGAAAGTCAAGCAAGCAGGTGACAAGCAAGCACCTCAAGCAAGCAGGTGACAAGAAAGCAGGTGACTCACCTACCTGCTTGGGGGGGTGGACCCCGCTGCCACATGGTGGTGTGTGATAGGCCGCATGAGCCTAGGTGGCGTCCTAGGGGGGCTGCCACGTGGCACCCCTAAGGGGCTGCCATGTGGCACCTTCTAAAGAGGGGTATATATGTGGATTTGGATGACTATTAAGTCATTCTTATTCCATTTGAAGCTGAAACTCCAGCAACAAAATAGAGAGAAAACGTGAGAGGAAGAGACAGCTATGGTTTGAAGACTTTGAGGTGAGTTCGTTAATTTTCCTCCGTAAATTAATTATCTACAATGTTTTTGAACCATGTGGGGGTGTATACATGTATCTTAGGATGCCTACGGAACCATGGTTGCAGTTTACACTTGGAAAGAAATAAGAGAAAGTTGAAGGAGAAAATGTTAAGAACTAATTAACCAACCCATTTTTGGAAGGGACTGTTGTTAGTAATATTGGTATAACATCTTGTGTACAGATTCGTTTCGAGTGATTTAATATGTTTTGGAAAGGTATTTCATGGGTATATAACTTTCATTTATACTTCCAAATCCAGTTTTGCGTTTAGCTTCTCGAAAAAGGGTGATGAAGTGTAGAGGAGGTACTGCCCAAATTTTGTTTTGGAAATTCTACACGGACAGCTGTGAGTATTTTGGGCATATATTTTTGTACAAAATTACTGTAGGGGTAATTCAAAATTGTTTGCGACCTTGATACACATGTCTATAACTTTCATTAAGGCCACAAATTCTATTTCCCTCAATTATCCCTCCGAAACTAAGCGATAAAATAAGACAGTGGGGTGTCCAGATTTCGCATTTTGATAGTTTTGGCGAGTTTGACAAGTTTAACGTAAGGCCTTTCCTTTTAAATTGGAGTTTATGGTGTTGTTATATAGGGTATTATACATTGTGTAAGTTGCTGGAAATGTGAAAATATGATGAATATGCTTGACGGCCGAAATAAACTAAATTGGAATCGCTATAGTTAAATTGTAGTCGAAATGAGGCGTTGTGCGTGTGGGGGCTATCGAACTTTGGTAGTGGTTGAACTCTTTCCCTGGAAACTTGTATATATTAAAGAGGGACCAAATGTACAGGCTCCAAGTCTTAAAGACTATACGAGATTAAGTGTTTTTGATACCATAAATAATTTGGCCCTATGTTAATACATGTCTAGGGTCCCCGAGATCAGTTTTGAGACAGCCCATAATGGTATTTAGAGGACACTCGAGATGACTACATCGTTACTCGGGTCCTCAAACAAAAGCGTAACTTTCTTATTTGGTCGACTCTCTGATAATGATTTAAATTGCATATAGTTACTCATGACTCTACTCGTGTATACTGTAACACTTCTTTCACCGAGTCCCGGGCCGGGTACGTTGTCGTGCACAATTCACTGTATTGTTCACCAAGCCCCTCACTAGAGGGCCGGGTACTATATATAGATGATGTGTTGTAATAAGGTGGTGATGGCGCCGGACCTATGATGGTCCTACAGATGTGATTCACCGGACCCCTGAAAGGGCCGGCTATATTGTATAAATTGAGCATGCATGCTGTTGTGATTCATAGAGTACAGGTACATGACTTCGATTTAATAATTTATTCCCCTGCTTCTCTATTTCGAATATACCTCCAGTGTATTATGTTATATTTTACATACTCAGTACATATGTCGTAATGACCCCCTTTCTTGGGGGGCTGCGTTCATGCCCGCAGGTACAGATACAGGTTTGGGAGTCCGTCATCTTAGGATTCCATGCAGCTCGGCTGAAAGAGGCTCCATTGTTTTAGGGCCTAGTTTTTGATACTGTCCACTGGTGTATAACATTGTTTTGTCTATTCTAGGGTACGACGGGGGCCCTGTCCTACCATATGTTGTCATTTATATTTTTAGAGGTCTGCAGACATGTATATGTAGGTTGTGTATGTCAGTTTGATTCAGCTGGGTCTACATGATATATGTTATTATGTTATGGCAGCCTTGTCGGCTTGCGTGCCCTGTCATATTGTGATATAAAAGAAAAAGGCTACAGATTCATGAAAATATTATCGCCCAATGGAGCTCTGTTATATAATATTATTTTATTTACAGTGCAAGTTGATCACAGCTGGTAGTTGGGTATATGAAGGGTCCAGGTCCGGCCTCAGTCGCGGCCTATGGGGTTGGATCGTGACACCACCTTATAAGGTGACACGTGGCATCCCCCTAGGAGTGACACGTGGCAGCCCCCTAGGGCCCACCTCAACCCATGCAACCAATCCAAAGCTGCCACATGGCAGCGTGGGACCCACCCCAAGTAGGTGTGTCACCTGCTTGCTTCCGAGTAGGTGCTACGCCTCTTTCTGCCTCTCCCGTGGGTTCATAATCTCGCCTTAGTTTAGGAGCCTATGTAATCTTTGCTACGTAAGTTCAACATGTACTCTAGTAGCTTAGTTATGTAAGACGTCCAAGTTGGTAGCTTACGTAAGTAACTCGAGTCCTACTACTTGTTATTTTGGCCTCCAACTCCTTTCAAATCCTTATAGATCTATTTCTAACCTTTACTCTTAAGGGGAATCACGTCCTCCCTTTCTTAGAGTTATTTAATCATATTATAGATAATCTGGGCCATCGGACAACTTTCAAGAAGCTTAAGAGGATGTTCCAAAGTATAAAGTTACGGGTTATAACATCCTTCCCCTCTTTAGAACATTCATCCTCGAATGTTAACTAGCCTCATAAGGTCTTACGAGTGCTTCAAGATTTCTCTGTATTTCTTACTGTTTCAAACCTGTATGCAGAAAATACCAACAGGGCCTCACAGGGCCTAACACGCATAAAGATACATATATACGTATTATATCACGTCATACCATAGCCTCACAGGGTGTCCAATATCGAACTGCACCTGTTTAGACTTTCCATCTACTTTTCCTTTCAATTTTCAACTTTACATGTCAATCATATTTCAATACCTTACTTGACATCTATCTTTCGTGCCTTGCTTACTTGCGTGCTCTGTAACTTTGGATATCATCAGTCAACTTCATCTATAAATGTTGTCCTTCTGCTAAAACTAGAGGTTAGTATAAGGAGGTTTCCTATGACTCGGATTTATAGCACAATCTTCTATATTGTCACGACCCAACCCCATAGGCCGTGACTGGGGTCCAACCTGGATCCTCCGTATACATATCTATTAGTTGTGGTCACATCGAATTATAAACATGCAATGCATATAAATCAAGTGTAGTCAAACCGGACTACAACAATATGATACGTACATGAGAACCCCCATGGGTTATAACATTTCATATATCTGTAGCCTCTTTTATTTGTATCATAACCTAAAAGGGCATGCAAGCCAACAAGGCTGCCATAACATAACAATACGTACAATATATCATATAGACCTAGTTGAACCAAACTGACATATACAACCCACATATACATATCTGCAGACCTCTAAAAATAATAACGACAACATATGGCGGGACAGGGCCTCCGCCGTACCACTAAATAAATAAAAAGATGATACACATCAATGGCTAGTGCCAAAGCTAGGCTCCGATATAATGGATCCTTTTCCAGCTGAGCTAAGCGGAATCCTAAGCGGACGGACTCCCAAAACCCATACCTGTACCTGCGGGCATGAAACCATGGCTGCCCCTTTCTCTTCTTCTTCTCACGTTTTTCTCTCTATGTTTTGGGCTGATTTTTGAGTTCCCAAATGACCTAATAGCCCTTAAGGGTGACACATATCAAGCCCTTATTGGGCCACGGATCCACCCTTAGCCTCCAAGGTTGCCACGTGTCCTTGGTGGGGCCCACCCCCAAGTTGGTGGGTCACCTGCTGCCATGTGGCACTTCCCTAGGCTGCCACGTGGCACCTCCTTTTGCTGCCACATGTTGCCTTCTCCTTTCCCCCGTGGGTTCGTAATCTCGTCTTGTTTTAAGAATCGATGTAATCCGTACTACGTAAGCTTGATATATCCTTAAGTAGCTCAAGTGTCTAAGACTTTTAACTTAGTAGCTTACATAGGTAAATCGAGTCCTACAACTCATTTTTGTTTAGCCTCCAACTCTTTCTGGATTCTCATGACTCTATTTCCAACCTTCTCTCTCATGAGGTACCACATTCTTCTTTCCTTCGAGTTGTTTAATGTGTGAGGATAGTAGGGGTCTCATGGCTACTTCCAAGAAGATTAGGGACACGTTTCAAGGTTCAAAAGTGTGGGGTGTAACATCCTTTCCCCCTTTAGAACATTCATCCCCGAATGTTAGACAAAACTTCTCTTAGTACCTTATACAAATTATTGGGAGATTCTTTATTGTATCCATAACACATACTCCTATCAAAGTACTTAATATATGAGTTTCAGGAATTCAAGTTACCTGCTGATGTTGGGAATAGGTTCGAATACTTGTGTTTCATGCTCTCTTCAGTTTTCCCGATCACTCTCTTTCTGGTTTTGTTTTTTCCTTCGTATCTTGACGGAAGGCACGTCTTTAGTCTACAATCTTCCAGTTTGCCGATCTAAGATAGCGATAGGGTTTTCCTCACAGGATTCCATCTCCTGGACATCATCTATGGAATATACCCTGGGTGACTCATCAGTACCCTTGCGAAGCATTCCTATCTGATAGACTGGGCGTATAGTTTCCACATAAGGTGGTAAGCTCAACTTACCAGCCGCGTTGCCTACCTTATGTGCAACTTGATACAGTCTAATATATTTTGGGTTAAGTTCCCTTTTCTGGGTGACTCCGTTATGAACATCCAATCATCCATTTTAACTCTGAATATCGATGTCGATTATCTGTATATCATTTTTGGTGACTGAGTTGTTAGGCAATAGCTTGCCTAATCCTATTTGGCCTACCAGCTTAGTCCTTTCCCCAATAGGGGGACTTATACACTCTGCCTTACAATATCTTGTAGGGGGTCATCTGGATACCGAAATGGTAGTCCTTCTCGTAGGCAAACTCAATAAGTGGTGGACGATAGTCCTAGCAACACTTAAAGCCAACCTCATAAGCTCGCAATATATTTTCTAGCAGTTGATAGTATGCTCAGCCTATTCAGCAGCTCGAGGAAAATGTGGTACGAAGTCCCGTCTGTGCTCCTGACCTCTTCTTGGACTGAGGTCCAAACGTTAATCATAATTGAAGTCCTTCTATCTAAGATACTAGCTGGGGAAACCTCTCAGACCCTTACTATATTCATGTTCTATAATTCCACCTAGTTTCAGCTGCATAGGTGCTCTTGCTTGAAAGCAAATGGGCTGATTCATTAGCCTCGTATAGTCCTTCTCGACTCTTTTCAGAACTTTAACTGCCATTCGATCTTTTGGGTCCTTTTTCCCCCCTTTTTTCCAATCCTTAGGGTTGGCTACCGAATAATGCTGTAGTCCCCCTCATATAATGGCTCTCATAGTCGTTTTGTGCTTTGTCTAACACGATCTGGTATAATTCCGAAGGAATTTTGGCATAGAAGCTCGCCATCCTGTAGTAACCAGCTAGTTCTGCCAGTTTTACTTAGACCCTTTCAAAATTTCCCTTACCCCAGCTTGTAATCCTCTAAACCCATTATCTTGTGTCCTTCTTTACCTTTACAAGATTATGAGAGGGTATAAAAAGTATCCTAGCATTACCTCGCTAGTCCTCATGTTTTACCTTGCCTTTTTCCCCCTTATCCTACACTCGATGTCGGGGTAGATCTTTGGTCCACTCGTGGCCACGTCTTACTCCACCAGTAGCACTAATTCTATCTCGGTAATTTGGCTTAACCTATCTTTGTGTCTCTTGATAGTTAATTACAACTTGGGCTCCCTTGCCTAGGACAATAGCTATGGGGACTCCGTAAGGTCCTACCACTCTTTTACTCTACAATTTTACACCTTCTCGGCGGAGTAGGTAACCTTTGATCAAAGGAGCAGGGACTTGTATTGTTAATCCACAAGTAACATTCCCTCCAGATTTATCTGGCGCTGGAGTGCGAAATGAGTCTTGTAGTCCTGGTCATATTGTGAAATTTTCGACCTTGGGCATTTTTCCCTGTCATTCATAAATTATATCAGCTGGTACCCTTACTTTTTGGGTTTTGCTTTTTTTCTCCCTCAGAGTTGGCTGCCAAGTGGTGTCGAAATTCCCTCGCCCACTGGCCCATATAGTCATTTTGTGGTTTTCCTTTCATTAACTGGTTCTATGTTGAAGAGCTGTGGCATTTGAGTGTGTCGTCAGTTAGCAATTAGCTAATCCTTCTTGTTTTTCTTAAGACCTTGTTACAATTGCCTTAACGTATCTTATAATACTCTGGGTACATAATCTCATATCATTTCTCCGTCGCTAGTTCAGATTCTTCCATCTCGCGCTATCATACCAGCACTAACGCATTAAGTTCCATCAGAATTTCAAAGTTAAGCGTGCTGGGGCGAGAGTAATATTGGGATAGGGGACCTCCCTGGAAAGTCTTCGTATCGCGTTTCATTGTAACCTTTTCCATGATGTGCGGGCACTCAATTTAGCCCAAGATTTACCTCAGCGTTGTCTCATGAGTCTTTATGTTTTGCATTGTCCTTTCCTCTGTTATCTTGCAACCAGTATCGGCGTAGACCTTTAGTTTCACTATGACCATGTCCCCTCTTTCTGTATGCACCCATTCATTAGGGTGGGCTACTGAGTAGCGCTAAAGTTCGTTCATATAGTGACCTTTGGAGCCGCTTTGATTCTTGGCTATTATTAGCTGACATAGCTATAAAGGAATTTGACATATAAGCTCCCCTATCCTCTATTCACTTTGTGCTCTTCTCATTTTCTACCACAGGAGGCTCTCTATTCCTTTGTCCTTGGTAATAAATCTATCGCCACATCATTTGCGACCAACTCTATAGCCAACATTTTGTCTTTTTGGTCTAGCATGTTATCATTATCCTTTGTAGTGTCTCTTTAGTTGGTTGATATCCTTTCATGGTTACACTTTTTTGTTTTTATACACAGTCGCCTTCTAGTGTTATGTCATTCAGGGTCTCGTCACAAACTTCTTAACGCTACCTTATGTAGCATTCTAGCTTCCATCCAATTATTGGTAGCTTCCAGACCTTTCTAACTTGGCTCGGCAAGATATCTTGGTGAAACTACAAGGCGAAGAGAACCTTTCCATACATAGTGCAACATCTCATCTATTATTCTGTACTCTAGTAATGGGATCCATGGAACAACTCGTTCGAGGCCACATCCTACTTATCTTCATCAAAATTTAATTAGTACTTGTAGTCATTCCAATCCCAACTAGGCAGTGCTAACATTCCGACGATAACTATTCCAGGTTTTCTTGAAGTAGTGGCTTTCCTAACCAATATCCCTTATTTCTTGGGATGAATGGAAGTTGCGCCATTTGTTCCTTAAGTTTTCCATCCTCGTCCCTTAAGGGTTTCACTATTTCTGGAGCGACGTTGTGTACATGCATCATTTTTTTTTGTATCTTAAGCCCCATGCTCTTACTGCGTACTCAACGCAGGCTTTTAACTTAGTTAGCCTCTACCAAGGGCGCCTTATTAACGGTCTCACTTTATCCCTATATAATTGTATCACACGGTTCAATTCATGTTTAAATATCCCCCATTTAGTTTGTACATATATTCACTTCCTAACATCTCTTTGAGGTGCTTCTGTTAGAAGTTCTTTCCCCAATTAGTCAGTGGAGAACTATAAACTGTTATCATAAATCATTTTCCAACCATTGTTGGAAGAAATTAGAACCTCTTAAACATCACAGTACTTCTTTTAATACTTGACCTACCTGGTCTCCTTCTGAATTCATCCTCGAGCTATGAAAAACTCATCTAATTTACGATAGGAATTGAGGGCTTGGTATTTCTTCAAAAAGAGTGAAACTCATTCGCGGGACATCTTATCCTTCATCCTGAGCACTCTGTTTATATTCCTATAGTACAAATACGACTGGAGATACCATAGTCTGAACTTTACTACTTAAATAAGCTTTTGTTCCTCCGAAATAAAATTCTTCAAGTGAGAAGGGTGCCCCTTATCGGCGACCTGAAGGATACCTCTTACAGCTTTAGTTAAACACAGTAGGGGTACTTGGTATCAATTTCTCAGACATCTCAAAATTCTATGCTTCATTTCCTTTTCCCCGTTCTGGGAAAATTTTGGCAGAGTTTCCTTACACTTCTTACTATTCCATAAATTGCACGCAGAAAATACCAACCATGCCTTACAGGGCCAACACATATATATATATATTCAGGTCATATCACAGCCGCACAGGGATTTCAATATCATCTCATATCGCAGCCACACAAGGCTTTCAATGTTAATAATAATATAAAAATAATGGACTCACCTCATACGTCCAACTTCAAACTACATCTGTTGGACTTCCTGTCTGCTTTCCTTCCAGGTTTCAACTTTACATTTCAGTAGTACTTCAATACCTTACCCAATGGATATCTTCTATGCCTTTACTTTACTTACCTACATGCTTCGTAATGTCCCATGTCATCAATTACTTTCTTCTGTTGGTGTCGTCCTTCTGTTAAGATCTAAGGTTAGTATAAGGAATTTTTTTATGACTCGGATCTAAAGCACGATCTCAGATGTAGAAGGAAAGGTAACATCCTAAATATCCTGTAGCTTTCTGTTTATAGATGTGGCACGCAACACATCGATAACCAAGACTCTACTAGACACGGTCTGCAGACAATCCAAGGACGAACTGCTCTAATACCACTTCTGTCATGACCCAACCCCGTAGGCCGCGATTGGGGTCCGACTTGGACCCCCGCATACATATCTATTGGCTATGGTCACATCGAATTATAAACATGCAATGCATAAAAATCAAGTGTAGTCAAACCGGACTACAACAACCTGATATGTACATGAGAACCCCCATGGGTTATAACATTTCATATATCTGTAGCCTCTTTTATTTGTATCATAACCTGAAAGGGCATGCAAGCAAACAAGGCTACCATAATATAACAACACGTATAATATATCATATAGACCCAGCTGAACCAAACTGACATATACAACCCACATATACATGTCTGCAAACCTCTAAAAATAATAACGATAACATATGGTGAGACAAGGCCCCTGCCGTACCCCTAAATAAATAAAACGATGAGACACATCAGTGGCTAGTGGCAAAGCTAGGCTCCGATGCAATGGAACCTTTTCCAACTTAGCTAAGCAGAATCCTAAGCGGATGGACTCCTAAAACCCATACCTGTACCTATAGGCATGAAACGCAGCCCCTCAAAGAAAGAAGGTCAGTACGACATATGTACTGAGTATGTAAAACATAACATAATATAACTAGAAGTATATTTGAAGTAGAGAAGCAGGGGATAAAATGTCAAAATTGGAAACCTGTACCTGTACTCTGTGAATCATGAAAGCATGCATGCTCAAATTATATAATGTAGCCGTCCCTTTCAGGGGTCCGATGAATCATATCTGTAGGATCATCATAGGCCCGGCGCCATCACCACCTTATTGCAACACATCATCATGATATATATATACATATGTAACCGACCCTCTACTGAAGGGCTTAGTGGACAATACAGTGAGTTGTGCATGAACGGACCCAGCCCAGGACTCGGTGAAAGAAGTATTACAGTATACACGAGTAGAGTAGTGAGTAACTATATGCAATTTAAATCATATCGGAGACTCGACAAAATAAGAAAGTTAAACTTTTGTCAGAGGGCCCGAGCAACGGTGTAGTCATCTCGAGTATCCTCTAAGTGTCATTATGGGCTGCCTCAAAAGTAATCTCGAGGACCCTAGACATGTATTTGGGCCAAATAGTTTACGGAATTAAAACACTTAGTATTGTATAGTCTTTAAGACTTGGAGCCTGTATATTTGGTATTTTTTTAACATCTGTAAGTTTTCAGGGAAATAGTTCTACTACTACCAGAGTTCGTTATTCAAAAGTAAATTCAAGATAACTAAGAATGGAGTTACATCCAAAGCTCATATCATATTCAACTTACGACTAAGATAAAGACATGCCTAAAAGAAGAAAGAGAATAAGCTCTATATAGTCTGTACTTTCCTTCAGGTGATCTTCATATACATATTTCGTACTCGGCCCTTCATGGGGCTCGGTGAACCACTATGGCATCATAATCTCATTTTCGTATCAAATACATCTCAATAAAAATGAGAGATAGCTTCCCATACATTAAATTCTGACACATAGAAGCCCTACTAGGCAATACTTAATCTTCACAGAAACTCTAATACTGAACAGTGGATAGGGGTTATGAGGCGTGCTCAGAATTCTAGGAATAGAATTATCCCTACACTTCATATACAATTCACTTAAGGCTAAACATCGCCAAAAGGAAAGAAAGATAGCTGTACGAACTTATACCAAAACATGCCAAAAGAAAGCTTTTCATAACTTGTCTGAATTATTCCTTATCCTATTTGCTTCGCCGTCCTTTGAACCTATTTAACATGAAAGTAATATGAATATCAACCCCTCTTAACTTTCCAGCACCCTAGGTTACACGTTAGTATTAATGGAATCTATTTCCTTAGTTATTTCCCCGACTAGTTCTGTTATTTGCCAAGGCGTCGCTGAAAATTGGGTAGGACCTCCTCTATAATGTACCCTATCTAAATTTCCAATTAGGTCCCTAAGACCTACAACCAACCAACAATAACAGCCTACAGCAATTCACACCAACAATATACAATATAAACTCCAAATGACTCATTCAAAAAGATGATATCAAATAGGGCATCTAGTCTTTATTCTATAACGCCTTTCATTATACAAAACGAGGGGTCGTTTGTATGCAACAAGCAACATCCACACCCCTTTTAGAATGCATTTAGGCCCTGCAACAATACATTACACCCCTGCAGCAATAACTCACTCAAAACTATCAAAACGTGAATTCTGAACAGCTTACTGTTTTACCTTGTCGCTTCATTTCGAAGGGGTAATGGAGGGAAAAAGGATTTACATCCTTCATAAAAGTTATAGACATGTGTCTTAGGGTGGTATAAATTTTCGAATCACCCCTACATCAATTCTGTAAAAAAAGATATGTCCAAAATACCAACAGCAGTCCGTGTAAGATTTCCAAAACCAAAATCTGGGCAGTACCTCCTCTACACTTCATCCCCCTTTTTCGAGATTATAAATGCAAAAATGGATTTTAAAGTCTAAATTAAAGTTATATAACTATGAAATACTTTTCCAAAACATATTGAATCACCCGAAATGAAGCTATACACAAGAAGTTATACCAATATTACTAACCACTGTCCCCTCTAAAAATGAGTTTGTTAACTAGTTTTTAACATTTCCCCTCTTTGTTCTTTCAACTTTCTCTCAAATTCCAAGCTGAAGAATTAATTCTGTAGACACCATAAGGTACATATATACACCTCCATGGGGTTGAGAAACATCATAGATAATTAATTCACGAAGGAAAATTGAAGAACTTACCTTAATTTCTTAGAAACCATGGCTGCCCCTTTCTCTTCTTCTTCTCACGTTTTTCTCTCTATGTTTTGGGCTGAGTTTTGAGTTCCAAATGACCTAAGAGTCATTAGCATACATATATATGGTCCCTTAGGAAGTGACACGTGTCAGCCCCTAATGGTGACACGTGTCAAGTCCTTATTGGGCCACAGATCCACCCTTAGCCTCCAAGGCTGCCACGTGTCCTTGGTGGGGCCCACCACCAAGTAGGTGAGTCACCTACTTGACCCCAAGCAGGTGGGTCACATGTTGCCACATGGCACTTCCCTAGGCTGCCATGTGGTACCTCCGTTTGCTGCCACGTGTCGCCTTCTCCTCTCCCCCGTGGGTTCGTAATCTCGTCTTGTTTTAAGAGTCGATGTAATCCGTACTACATAAGCTTGATATATCCTTAAGTAGCTCAAGTGTATAAGACTTTTAACTTAGTAGCTTACGTAGGTAAATCGAGTCCTACGACTCATTTTTTTAGCCTCCAACTCTTTTCGGATTCTCACGACTCTATTTCTAACCTTCCCTCTCATGAGGTATGAAATTCTTCTTTCCTTCGAGTTGTTTAATGTGTGTGGATAGTGGGGGTCTCATGGCTACTTTCAAGAAGATTAGGGACACGTTTCAAGGTTCAAAAGTGCGGGGTATAACATCTGAGGTGCTTCTATTAGAATTTCCTTCCATAAATTTCGTCCTCAATTAGTTGGTAAAGGGCTAATAAAGTGTTATCCTGAAGCATATTCCAATCACTACCAGAAAGGAACTAGAATCCAATGAGCATCACAGTGCTCCTTAGTTCTTGACTCACATGGTATCCCTCCAGGCTTATTCTTGAGTCGTGAACAACTTATCTAGTCTGCCAATAATAGGTGAGGGTTCTGTACTTTCCAACAAGAATGAAACTCCATCATAGGGCATCTTGCCCCTCAACATGAGCTTTTCCTAAGGCAAAATACGGTTGGAGATACTGTGGTTTGAACTTTACCGCTCAGATAGGCTTTTTCTGAGATAAAAATTCCCCAAAATAAAAAGGGTTCCCCTTACTGACGACATGAAGAGTACCTCGTACAGCTTTAGTTCAGCATAATAAGAGTACTCGGTACCAACTTCCAAGACATATTATGACTCTATGTTTCATTCTCTTTTCCCCTTTTTTCTTATTCTGGGAAAATTTTGGCAAAGTTTCCTCTATATTTTTTAACTATCCCCAAACCTGCACGCAGGAAATAACAATAATGCCTTATTGGGCCAACACATATATATATTCATATCATATCACAACCACACAGGGCTTTCAATATCATCTCATATCGCAGCTGCACCGGGCTTTCAATATTAACAATAGTATGAAAATGATGGACTTACCTCGTGTATCCAACTCAACCTACATCTGTTACACTTTTTGATCTACTGTCCTTTTAGTTTTTGACTTTACATTTCAATCATATGTCAATACCTTACCCAACAGATATCTTTCGTGCCTTTGCTTATCTGTGTGCTTTGTAACTTCCAATGTCGTCAATTACTTCCTCTTATTGATGACGTCCTTCTGCTAAAGTCCAAGCTTAGTATAAGGAGTTTTCCTATGACTCGGATCTATAGCACAATCTTAGATATAAAAGAAAGGTAATATCCTAAATATCCTATAGCTTCCTATTGATGTCGTCCTTTCTTTCATATCTAAGATCGTGCGATAGATCTGAATCATAGGAAAACTCCTTATATTAACCTTGGATGTTAACAGAAGATTGACAGAAATAGAAGGAAATGAATGATGATATTGGAAGTCACAAGGCACGCAGGTAAGCAAAGGCACGAAAGATATCTGTTGGGTAAGGTATTGAAGTAGAACTAAAATGTAAAGTTGTAAATTGAAAGGAAGAGTAGACAGGAAAGTGTAATAGGGGAAGTTCTAGTGGACGTACGAGGTAAGTCCATTTTCATATTGTTGACTATTGGCGCCTGTATGGCTACGATATGATGTGATATGATACATATATATATATATATATATATATATATATGTATATATATATATATATATATGTATATATATATATATATATATGTAACTTTATACATGTTGGCCCTGTGAGGCACTGTTGGTATTTTCTGCATGCAAGTTTGAGATAGTAAGAAGTATAGAGGAAACTCTGCCCAAATTTTCCTAGAAATAAAAAAAGAATGAGATACAGGGCTATAGTATGTCTTGAAATGTCGTGCCCACAATAATGATGAGATTTGGCTAAACCAAGAGTATGGCTGACCTCAAAAAATAAGTTAATTATTGAATTGATGGTAATAGAAACTAGAAGGTCGATATTGATATGGTAAACCGAAGTGGAAAAAGACTTGTGACCCTATTAATTCTGGATAGAACGATATATTAAGGCACCGATGGAATTGATACATAGGGATAAACTTTGACTAACTATAACTAAAAGAAGTAACAGTATGATTAAGACAAGAGTGCAAGGGAAATAGAATTGTGACGGATATGAAGTATTAATAGGATAGCTTGGGAGATATTAACGATAAGACTAACTAATAAGGGTAAGTAACCCATAGTAATAATCGTGAAAAAGGTTAAGAAGCGTTATACTATGGGGTGGAATACAAATAAGATATGATGTGAATATAAAGAGGATTGTTATGAAAATAAGTAAAGCCTATTGAGAAAGTGGCTAGTGATAAGACGTGATCCGTGTAATAAGAATATAAGGGTAAGTGTGAAACGGAAAAACAGGCTAGGGAACAAATAAGAAGGACTTATCAAGTTCCATAGGGAAAGTTGTGAATAAAGATTAAGCGATAATGGAAATGATAGCAAGCACAAGGAAAGAAAGAGTAACTAAAAGGCGTAAGCAAGAACAAAGCAAGATGACAGTGTAATAATAGGTCATGACATGTGTAGCCGAAGAAACGAATGCTAAAAGTGACGAAACTACGTAAGACCAAGCTGTAGAAGGATGAGCAATGAGATATAATGGGTGTTAGGGAATGATTTATATGATACGAATAAATTTGGATGGAAAGAATATATTTTGGAAATGAGAAAAAGGATTATGTGGAAGTATGAGTTCCAAATAATACAGAGGTAGTATAAGATCCCTCTTGTGCGGAATAAAAGATAGACATAGATGGGATAAATGATAAGAGAAATCAATGAAAACACCTAAGATAGATATGATTAAATGAATACAAATACATAATGAAAGGGGAACGTACAATATGAACATAAAATTGCAATACAACTACATGGTTAAGGTAAGGCCCTGGTTGAGACGAACTTGGTATGTTGAGAAAATTAAAAGCCGGTGTTGAGTACACAGTAAGGGCAAGGGGTATAAGGTATAAAGGGGTGGTACGTGCACACAACATCACCCCGACAATACTGGAATCCTTAAGAGATAAAGATGGTAAACTTAAGGAATAAATGGTGCAATATACATTCATCCTAAAAAACAAAGGATATAGGTTGGGATAAAGCTACTCCTATAAGAGAACCTTGGACAATTATTGTCGAAATACAACTATTGCCTAATTGAAATTGGAATGACTAAAAGTGTTATTTAACTTTTGATAACGATAAGTGGAGTGTGGCCTTGGATGAGTTGTTCCATGGGTCACATTACACAAGTACAAATTAATAGATGAGATGTTGCACTATGTATGGAAAGGTTCTCCGTTGCTTCGTATCTTAGCCAAGATTTCGTACGTATAGAATCAAGTTATAAAGGATGAAGAAAGAGATGGACATGATACGGAACCAAGCGGATTGGGAAAAGAGATTGGATGAGTTTTGAGATTGGACAAAGGTATAAGTACCCCTCCCCCCTTAAAGGGGGAAGCGGGTGAGAAGAATGCAAAGGCAAGAAGGAAACAATGGATACTACAATATAGAGGATATGGATGTTTAAACTTCAAGAATATCCCATGTTGAAGCAAGTTAGAAAGGCTGAAAGCCAACAATAATGGAATAGAAGTCAAAATGGTATTTAAGGCGGTGTCAAGAAGATTTTTGCAAAACTCTTCATGATATAACGTTAGAAGATGGGTGTGTATAAAAAAGAAAGGGTACGACCAGGGAAGGGTATCAAATAACTCAAGAGATCATGTGAAAGATAACAATACCATGCGGGGTCAAAAGCCAAGATTTTGGCTATAGCGTTGGTGGCAAATGATGCTGCGATAGATAAATAAGCAAGGAAAAGGGACAGCAAGCCTCCTATGATTGGAAGTGAGAAGTGCAAGGAATGAATAAAGGAAAAGAAAGAAGTATGATAGGATGGGACAAGCGAGTTTCAATATGAATGAGATAGGTGAAGCAGAATGAACCTGGAGACGAAAAGACTACGTCTACCTCATACAAGTTGTATCAGAATGGTTATGCAACCTATGAATATGTATGTGTTACATATAGGTCCAAATGAGTAAGTACGTGGTAAAAGGAATAAGGGTTCAATAAGGATAATACAGTTATAATATTTTGGATACGTTACAGAGAGGTAGAAAAAAGATATCCGTACTTGTTCCTTATATCCAAAGGTAGTCTAAACTCCTAAAAGGATTGGAAGACAACGGTAATAGAGAACTCCTGAAATCCTCGTAAAACCCTATAAGATGAGTTAACATTCGAGGATGAATGTTCTAAAGGGGGAAGAATTTTATACCCCATACTTTTGTACCTTGAAAGGTTCTTAAGCTTCTTGATAGGCTGATAAGTTTCTTGAAAGGTTCTTAAGCTTGTTAGAAGTCACCATGTGAGCCGGATAATCTATAACGCTACCAAACAACTCTAAGAAAGGGAGAATGTGACACTTCATAGTAGGTAGGACTGGAAATATAGTTATAAAAATACAAAAGAAGTTGGAGGCCAACTAATAAGTCATAGGACTCGACTTACGTACGTAAGCTATCAGCTTGAAAATCTTATATTTTTAAGCTACTTGAGTTCATACCAAGCTTACGTAGTAATAATTACATATGTTCGTAAAGTAAGATGAGATTACGAATTCACAAGGAGGAAAAGAAAGTGACACACAATAAAAAGAGAGTGCCATGTGGCAGCAGATGGAAGCGCCACATGGCAGCAACTGAAGTAAAGGGGTGGACCCCACTTGCCACATGGCAGCCTATGGGTGGAGGAGGGGGTGAGTTGGCCCAATAAGGGCTTGACACATGTCACCACTTAGGGGTTGACATGTGTCACCCCCTAAAGTGGCTTATATATATATTTTTTAATGATCATATTTATCCAAACAAGTCATTCTCATCTCTAAGAAAATTCTAGAAAGAAAAAGAGAATAGAAACTCTAGACTAGAGAGAGGGAGCCACAAATTTGGAGCCAAAAAGGTAAGCTCTATAATTTTGTTTGGTAAATTAATTATCTAGGGTAGACCAAGAGGGTATTAAGGTGTTAGTAATTTAAATTTATGGTTTGGAGCAGCATCAAGAGGATAACAAATAACCATGAAGTTTCAGCCGCGCTAAAAGAGCTTCTGAGGCAAGTTTTGGCGAGTTTCGGGCAAGGTAAGGCTTTCCATTTCAAGTTAGAGTTTATGATGTTGTTATAAGGTATATTACATGTCTTAAATAGGGATGGAAGTGGAAATATTGTATAAGGATGCTTGACGTTAGAAATAAACTAAATTGAAGTCGTTAGAGTTAAATCAAAGTCGAGTAGTGTATTGTGATTATGGTGCTGCAGTTGCTACTGGTTTGATTGTGTGTTTTAGGGATGGAAAGTTTTCTAATAAGGTCACACGACCCTTCATTTCGTATAGTTAAAGGTTTTACGAAACAAAGGTTAAAAACTCTATTTTGGTATCGTAGTTTTGAGCTAGTTGGTTGTAGTTTGTATTGTGTAATGTTGAAGTGATTTTACTTGTATATGTGCGGCTGGTTTTTGTTTGTTGGCTGTGGTAATTAATGATGTAGTTGGAAGTTTGGATAGGGCAAGTTATAGGGGAGATGCTGCCCGATTTCCAGTAATTTCGAAACAAGTAATAAACTAGTCGATGGAAATGGATAAGGTCACGATTCCTATGGATACTTGGTTGTAGAGTTGGAAATTGGAAAGTGAAAGGTTATTAATCTTAGTATTGCCTTGATGTTAAATAGGTTCAAAAGACGACGAAGCGAACGTGGTTAAGAGTAATCCATAAAAGGTATGTGAAGCTACCTCCTTTCTTTTGGCATTTTTTTGGCATAAGTATGTAAAAATACCCTTCTTTCCTTTTGACATGTCTCGGCATATGTATATGATGATACATGTATATGATGACTCCATGAGGGAAAGTAGAGAGTATATAAAGCCTATCCTTTCTCTTCTTTTGGCATGTCCTAGATGTACGTAAAAGATGATACAATCTCGGAGGTGACTCCATTCCTAAGTGTTTCTTACTCATCCTCTAATGTTGGAACTCTTACAATAATTGAGCTATTGCTTCTTAAGTTTTTCTATACATTAGGAAGTAGTAAATATGTAAAGATGTCCCTTCTTTTTTTTGGCATGTCTTAGAATTAAGTAAGGATTAATATGAGCTTTGGGGATAATTCCATTCATAAGTCTCGAGGGTGATTCATGATTTCTGTTCTTAGATATTCTCTGGTAGTTAATGTCCTTGAGTTTTATAAGTTATTTTGTATCATCTTGATTCATGCCTATGATTTCTAAGGCTCTTTTGATATGATCAATAGTGATATTTGAGGGATGATTGATATGACTATCGTCCTGATTTTTAGATGACAATTCGTCTTTATTACATCATTGAGTCTTTGACAATATTTTAAATTGTATATGGTTTTTCAGTACTCTACTTGTGCATACTGTAAACCTTTTTCCACTGAGCTCAGGCCAGGATATGTTATCAAGCATACTTCTCTGTATTGTTCGTAGTGCCCCGATGTGAGGGGGCAGGTATCACATGTACATGGGTTGTGGTGTATGCTTTGCCATGTATACATATGTTGATGTCTGATGATATGATATGATATGGCTATCTGATATGATATGATTTGTTATGGAGATGTTCCCTACTCTAGAGTATGTTGTGCTGTGGCTCTAGTGATGGGAGGGTAACCACGTTCTTTTCAACGAGTAACCTAATGGGGCCGGATATGACATATGTTGTTCCACATGCATTATCTGTGTTTTTGATAAGTACTTTGACATTCTGGATATTTCGCTCATTTTCTGTACATTCTGTTCTGGTTATGACTTTATTTATTATAGTCCATGCTTTATATATTCAATACATTTTCCGTACTAACCCCCTTTCCTCAAGGGCTGCGTTACATGCCTGTAGGTATAGACATTTAAGTTGTCGATCATCTTTCTTAGGACATCCATTCTGCTGTTTGACAGTGCTCCTTTGTCTAGAGACCATATTTTTGTACTGACCTTTCTGTAGCCTATATGTATACGTTGGTTAGGGGTATGATGAGGCCCTGTCCCATCATATAATTATGCTATCATTCTATAGAGGTCTGTAGATATGTATTTGTGGGTTCTATATATGTTTTGGGGTTCTGTGTTTCTTGATGGCCTTATCGGCTTTCGTGAGCTGCATCTATTTTTGTGTGCTATGTAATGACCTTAATTAATTTATATATTTGTTTATTCTACCAATATGCTAATTTGGGCTTATAGTACGTATGAGTTTCAAACTCGGGCACGAGTTACGGCCTACGAGATTGGGTCGTGACAGTAGTAGCATTAGAAGACCCTTGGCCGGAGTACCTTTGATGAAAATGAGAACGTCCACCACTTTTGGATTAGCATGAGAGAATTAACTATCACCGTTCCTTGGCCTCTTCGACTACCTATTCTTCAACTTTCACATAGCCATTTTGCACTCCATTGCAATCATATCTGATACATCTGATACAAACTTGCTCATATGAGCTTTTGAGTCGACGACCATGAATGGACCATATTTTGACAATTTAGCAAACTTGAGGGCATACTCCCTCACACTCATATCACCTTGCTTGAGGTTAATGGACTCTTGCACCTTAGCTTCCCTCAACTCTCATGGAAAAAAATGATCAAGAAACACCCCTTTGAACTCATCCCAAGTCACGAGCTCGGCCTCTCTAAGCCTCTCACTCTTCCATTGATCAAACTAAATTTATGCAACACCTCTCAATTAGTACGTATCCAACTCCTCCCTTTCAACCGGGCTAATCCCCAAGATCTTAACAATCTTATGGATACTATCAACAAACTCTAGGGAATCCTCATCAACCTTAGAACCCCAAAACTCTGAAGGATTCATCCTCATGAAGTCACGGATTCTTGTTGTAGCTGTGGTAGCATTCATATTTATGGGAGAAACCACCTTATGATTCACTTGAGCCGTAACAGCTTGAGCAACTACTTGAAAGGCCGCTTGAAACTCAGCATTGGAAACTTGATCATTCATAAGGTCATTCGGAGCATGTTTCTCCTCTTCAACCATGTTTCCTCTAACGGGGTATCTCCATGAAGGCATATTTTAAAATTACAAAGAACAAGCATTAGAGGGAAAAGAGTCAACCACTCTACCGCATGATATAGATCATGAAAGAAGTGAGACTTTTCCTAAAATATTTCATAGCCTCCTGAAGAAAGACGTCCACCAACCAATGGACCCCTCCTAAAGATAAGGTTATCTGCAGCAGCCAATCAGAAGAAGGCTTTTTAGATTCCCATTATCTCTTCTAGTCTATAAAAGACTTGTATTATCTCATTACAAGGCATCAGAAAATTCACACTACTGAAAATTTCTCTTAGTCTTGTTCATCTGTAATCATGTATGTAATGCTTCCGCTTCATCAATAAATCAACTCTGTTATTCCAGTAAGTTTTCTCTGTTGCACTTACTATTTTACTTACTGTATCTACGATCCTTTTTATGGTATCAGAGCCTCTAAAGGTTCATCTTCTGAAGATACCTGCTGGACATGTGGAAAGAAAGGACATAGATCTAGCGAATGTCCCAGAAACAAGAAGAAGAAAAACAAAGTAAATCTACTGGAAGTAGATGAAGAAACTAAGAAAAAACTCTTCTCCATTATTGAAGAAGAAGAATCTGAGTCTGGCTCCAACTATTCCTCAGAAGGAGAAAGTGATGAGGAATTTCTAAATGTCGCTCATGACAGCCAGACAGAAGAAGATTCAGAATGCAATTGCAATGGAGCATTTTGTATGTGCGATAGTAAATCTATCAATGTCATATCTGAAAATTCGATAGAAACCTTGTTTTCTACTATCGAACACATTCAAGATGAAGATGCTAGGAGAAAGTACCTCCTCGAGCTACAAAAATTAGTTACCAGGCAAAAAGAAGAAAGACCTGAAGTAACTCCTTTTAGCAGGAAACAAATCATGGGGAGATTTGAGACTAAGAAGGAAGAACCTTCTGTAGAATTATTAAGAGGAGAAGTAAAAATTCTCAAAAATGAAATCAGAGAAGTCAAAGCAAGACTTCACAAAATAGAGATTGATAATCTCTCTAATCAACTTCAAAAGGAGTCTACTAGCCAAGTGAAATCTTCAAAGGCCATCCTTACGGAAGAAACTGATTCTGACTCTGAAACAGAATCCCTCAGGTTTGAATCTGACACAGGTAAAACTGAGGCAGGTAAATCAGACGCAGGTCTGAAAGCTATTACTAAAATAAGACCTCAGAGTTCTCATATTTTAGTAAAACTTGTTATAAACAATGATTTTGTTCTTAACAAAATTGCCTTGTTAGATAGTGGTGCTGATAGAAACTGCATTGTTGAAGGATTGATACCTACAAAATACCTTACTAAGGGAACTACAAAGCTATACAGCGCCACAGGTGAGCGTATTTTGATTAACTACAAACTATCTGATGCCCATATTTGCAATAACGGTATTTGTCTTTCTAATGATTTTGTTATTACAAAAAACATTAATGAAGACATTATTTTGGGGATACCTTTTATCACTCAAATAAAACCATATCTTTCAGATTTTGATGCCATACGGACAAAAATCTTGGGAAAAGAAATTACATTTCCTTTTATCAAAACCCTTTCTCAAGAAGAAAGTAAACTTCTTCATAAACAAACGGCTTTTAAAATAAATCTTATTTCTCAACAGATTTGTTTTCTTAAAGAAGATATAAAAATTAAGCAAATTGAGCAAATTTTAAAAACCCCGGGAATGGTTACTAAAATTGCCAATCTACAAAAAACTTTTGAAAAAGAAATTTGCTCTGATTTTCCTAATACCTTTTGGGATAGAAAATCCCACATGATTGAACTTCCTTACATTGATGGATTTAATGAAAAGGTCATTTCTACGAAAGCTAGACCAATTCAAATGAACCATGAATTAATGGAAATTTGTAAAAAAGAAATTAATGATCTACTGGCTAATAAAATTATTAGACCTTCTAAATCCCCTTGGAGCTGTTCAGCCTTTTATGTTAATAATGCAGCAGAAAAGGAAAGAGGATCTCCTAGACTTGTTATCAACTACAAACCTCTTAATACAGCTTTAAAATGGATCAGGTATCCTATTCCTAACAAAAGAGATCTTTTGAAAAGAACTTATAAAGCAAATGTTTATAGTAAGTTTGATATGAAATCCGGTTTTTGGCAAATACAGATTGCAGAAAAGGATAAATACAAAACTGCTTTCAATGTTCCGTTTGGACAATATGAATGGAATGTGATGCCCTTTGGGTTAAAAAATGCCCCTTCGGAATTTCAAAATGTCATGAATTCCATATTTAATCATATCAGTCATATATCTATTGTGTATATAGATGATGTATTAATCTTCTCTGAGAACATTGATTCTCACTTTAAACATCTTAACACTTTTTATAACATTGTCAAGAAAAATGGCCTTGTTGTTAGTGCTAAGAAGATCAAACTCTTTCAAACAAAAATTAGATTTCTTGGTCATGATCTTTACCAAGGGACTTATAAACCTATCTGTAGAGCCATCGAGTTCTCTGACAAATTTCCTGATGTTATCACTGACAAAACTCAGTTACAAAGATTTCTTGGAAGTCTTAATTATATTGCTGACTTTATCCCTAAAGTTAGACAAATATGTAAACCTTTATATGACAGGTTAAAAAAGAATCCGGTTCCTTGGAACAAAGAACAAACTACTGCCGTTGTTAATATTAAAAGAATGGTGAAAACCCTTCCTTGTCTAGGAATTCCCAATCCTAGTTATTTTATGATTGTAGAAACTGACGCCTCTGATAATGGCTATGGAGGAATTCTTAAACAGAGAAGATCCCCAGAAACACCTGAACAATTAGTTAGATATACATCTGGAATCTGGAATTCCGCACAAAAAAATTATAGTACTGTCAAAAAGGAGGTTTTGGCCATAGTTCTATGTGTCACCAAATTCCAAGATGATCTTATTAATAAGGAGTTTCTACTTAGAGTAGATTGTAAATCTGCTAAAGATATTTTGCAAAAAGATGTTAAAAATCTTGTCTCTAAACAAATCTTTGCGAGATGGCAGGCATTACTTTCTAGCTTTGATTTTCAGATTGAATATCTCAAGGGAGAAGACAATTCTCTCCCAGATTTTCTAACCAGAGAATTTTTGCAGGGAAAAACATGAGGCCTGGAGCACCAATAGCTAGAGGACCCTTTAAAGGGAAAGAAGTGACCATTAAACCTACTACGGCTAAACCTTTCAGCATCCGGCCTGAAATTACAGGTCCTTCCAATAGATATTCAGCCTTAGCCCAATTACCCCCCATAAATCCTTCGGTATTTCCTCCATTACCTCCAAGCACATCTTCAAACATCCTTGTTATGAAGAAACCTTTTGCTCAAACACCAGAGCCAAGCTCCATCTCTCCTTCAGGAAAACAGAGATTTTCCCAAACACAAACCAAAGACAGTTATACAATGAAAACTCCTGAGAGTTTTGCTGAAGCAGTAACCCCAACCGCTTCTCCTTCCAAAACCAAAGAAAAAGAAAAATTCAATCTTATTTCTTTACAAGTTATCCCAATCTTGGCCCTAGACAAGGAGTACGAGAACTTTGAGATCAAACATCTCTTAAAACCCCTGTATACAAATAGGAACTACGTGGATACTGAAAGTCCGCTCAAAACTAGATTATTCTATGAGTTCATCTTAGTAGACACTGGATCTGTTGAGATAGAACATGAATTAGCAGACAAAAGTAATCCGGATAGCATAGCCTATTCTAAGTTTACTATTAAAAAGATTTTAACTCCTTTTGAATGGCAGGTTGACCATTTACATACCCCTATCAATTTTTCCGGAGAACATAGGCCACAAACTTACAACTGGTGGGACTATAAACAAGCCTGGTTCAACTTCATGTATTTACGACCCTCATCCCATACCTGGTTCGTAAAATACAGCCCAGAATTAGCCAGATCCATCATTCCCAGATGGTTTTATGAATGGTGGCAATGTTTCGGAGGAAACCACCAAACTCTTCCAAAATTATTTTCAGAAAAATTCAGTCAATTTCAAATTGATCAAGGTATTTCCACTCTACCTGAACACATTCAATTGTGTAAATATTTCATTCAAAAAAGAATTTCATATATTTTAATTTGGACTTTTAAAATCAGTGAATTTGAAAGAATCAAATATTTGTCTAAAGAGATCCTTATCAAAGGATGGTCCCCTGCCCCTAAAGAAACTCAATCAACTTCCTTGAGAAGTTCTTCTATTATTCATAAATCACCAAAGAATGATCTAAAGAAAAGACGGGAAAAAGCCCTTTCAGAATTAGAAAACAGCAATGACGACGAAGTCCTTCAGCTTCTTGAAGAAGCCTCTTCTCAAAGTGACGACAACGGGGACATGTTAAATCCCAAAGGTATTTCCAAGGCCTACCTAAATCCATTTGATTAAAATCCTAATTGAGTGTTTTAAAACACGGAATAATTAGTCTTCCAAATAGAGATACAAAGTATCGGAATTATTATGGAAGAAAAAGATGAATCTCTAAAAGAGATGGAATATCATTTGATTTAATCAAGATGGATCCCACTACACCGAAAGTTGTTTAACTTATTCGGAAAAGAAGACAGGCTTCCAGACAAGCTTTTTGACCACTCAAAAGAAGTGGACCCCTGAAGAAAGACGTCCACCAACCAATGGACCCCTCCTAAAGATAAGGTTATCTGCAGCAGGGGTCCATTGGTTGGTGGACGTCTTTCTTTAGGGGTCCACTTCTTTTGAGTGGTCAAAAAGCTTGTCTGGAAGCCTGTCTTCTTTTAGTAGTGACAGCGTTGAAGATTTTAGCTTTGTTTTGCTCAGTGAGATAATTATCCCACCAACATTTCAAAGTTCCTGTGAAATCGGCAACAAGACGAATAGCTGCATTTTTATCAGTGCAACCTTTCATTTTGTAAGCAGTGATATTCATCCCCATTTCTTGGAGTCTATTGTAGATCTGGCCTTCTGCCATTCCGTCAATGTTCCATTCTTGGATTCCATGGCCGTCTGTGGCTCCTGAAGGGTGAAGAGTGTCTTCTTCAAACTGCATATCAGGAAAGGAGGGTCTAGAGTAATAATTCCTTCTATTGGGATATCTACTCTCGGAAGAGTTCAAAGTGATGGCTTTGACTTGGTCTCCTTTGGTAATATTAAGTTTGGAGAGCTGGTCATTGATTTTTTCTAGGATGTCATTGGATTGACTAAGAGGATTTTCTAATTTAGGAAAGTCTTCTCTAGAGAATTCTGGAATCTTAAATATGGGGTTAGTCTCTATTTGAGGGTTATTGTAAGAAGTACTAGGTTTATTTCCTATTTGGGAAATACCTTTGTAACTGCTACTTTTGGATTCTTCTATCTGTTTTGATACTATGTGAAGAACCTGATTGGTGTAGTTATTTTGCTCATAAATACTGTTGATATCAGCTCCTGTGGGAAGAGAGGTGTCCTTTTCAATGGGTTTTTTGAAAGGAGAGGCTTTGAGGATATTTTTCCTATAGGGAATACTAAGTCCTTCTAAGGGAGGAGTAACACTTTCTATCACCTGTTCTCTGGTGTACCACTTGTTAACGAGGACTTGGAGGGATGATTTGGTGTCATCTATTTGTCCTGAATGTTCAAACCATTTGAAAAATTCAATTTCAGTCTTGAATCTTTCCATGTCCTTAAACCATTTATCTCTAAAAGAGGTTCTTTGTTCTAAGGAATAAGTGGCTTTGTACCATTCAACTTTCTTTTGGTGTTTAGGAAGTTTCCACCATTTGTTAATCTTCCTTTGGTCAGGAGCAAAGGTATCATCAGAGGTTAGGACCCCTAGAGACTCTTTTCGCTTATGACAAGGTTTCATATCGCTAAAGGTGGGGCTGTCAGGAGCAGTAGTTTCATAATAGACTTTTGGGATAGTTCCGGAGAAATCTACCCCATGGACTTTTCCCTGGTCAACGGGCTCATTGGACGAGTCATCTTTATCTTCTTCCCGGGGGCAAAAAGAAGAAGGTCTAGCCGAAGACATTCTTCTACTTGAAGAAGCTTGACTGTAAGAGTTGGATCTTAAAAACTTAAGGTTAATAGACCCATCTGGAAATTGAATAACCCTGTCGATTTGAGATCTATCAGGTTGGATAGGCAAAGGATGGGTAATGGAATCGAATTTCCATTCTTCGTCAGTCAAGATGTCGTCCCATTTTAGAAGCCTGGGGACGAAAGTAGTACTGTGCTCTTGGTTTGCTTCCATGAGCATAGTAACTCCTTTGACGCTAGTGGATATAGCCTTTGGGGCTATAGTGGTTTTCATTAGCTTGTAATATACCCTATATATTACAGCTATTTCTCTAGTGTCTGCTTTGCTGTTCATATTCTTGGTTTTGACATTAAGTGTCAAAGTATCCATAATGTTTGGATCATGGATATCAACCGAGAAATTGGGATAACAGTTAAAGTATACCGGGCCATTGGCTAGGTTACTTTCTAGGACTCCTAAAAGAGAATCATCAAAGTTAAGCAGTCTATCGTCTCTAAGTAATAAACAAATAGGGATATTTAAACCTTTTCTGAAAAGAGGCTTAACAGCCACTTGGACAAGACCAATATGAAGGAACATAAACTCCTTCTGATATCTATGGATATCATTAGCAATTAGTAACTTGATAGTTTCAAGACAATTATTAATAGCAACAGTAGACTCACAAGTCTTAATATTATATTTTTTAAAAAGTGAAAAATTACCTAATTGGTAAATCTTTTCAAAAGGTTCTTTAGGAATAGACCAATTTTGTAAATCATTTTCTACCTTAGAGATAGACAAATTAACGCTATTAACAGTATACTGATGATTATTCATTTGAGAAACATGCCTTTGATTATATTATGCAGGATGATAAATAAATAGTAATAGTAAGTTCTTAATAATATTATGAGCAAATTATAAAACATATATGTCTAAGTCTGAAAGTGTAATTATGGAATTATAACAAGGATATTACATTAAAGGTCTTGGATTTTACAAGAATCTTAGTCAAACAAACCACCTTACAGTCTAAGACGCCTACCATCGGCTAGAGGACTGTCTATCGGCATCGGAACTATTTGACAAGAATTCTTCACCTCACTTTAATCACCAGAAATAATCTCCATACTTATATTTTTAGACTAAGAGATTTATGTATTATAATTAAGACATAATAATACAAAGAACTAGTTACTACTACTAATTTATCAAAGCATAAATATAATCTAGGCAAAGATTATTTAGCTATGCATGGCTAGTATCTGTTTTCATGCGCTATCTAATGTCACAACCCAACCCCGTGGTCCACGACTCGAGTCCGACCTGGACCCCATATACGTATTTATCAGCTATAGTAAATTTGAACCATGTGTGATGTGATACTATACACAAAACCCCAATGGGTCAAAAACTTTTTCATATATCTGTAACTTCTTTCACCTGTATCATAACATGAAAGGGAATGCAAGACAACAAGACTGCCCTGACATAAAAATATTTAGAACGCATCGCATAGGCGCAATTGAAACAAACATACAAATAACCCACATGCACATGTCTATAGACCTCTAAGAGTATTAACTGTATTATATGGCAGGACAGGGCCTCTACCATACCTCTGAATAAACAAATATATGCACTGGAAGAGTAGTGCCAAAAACTAGGCTCCAATATAATAGAGCTTTTCCACAGAACTGCTAAGTGGAGTCCTACGCTGGCGGATCCCCAAAGTGCACGTCTGTACCTACGGACATGAAATGTAACCCCTCGGAGAATAGGGGTGGGCCAGTACGACGTATGTACTGAGTTTTAAAGCATGAAATGTAATAGGTAAAGCCATTACTAGAATAGAAGGTGCAAAAATGAGCAAAATATGCAGAATATCAAAATGCTTTTCATAACCACAGATAATGTATGCAGAAAAACATATGCCATATCTGGGCCCATTATGGGACTCAGTGAACAAATCATGGTCACCGCCCCATCACTGGCGCCACAGCACATCATAACTCCATAGTATGAAATATCTCCATAATAGATCATATCACATTAGATGGTCATATCATATCATATGTGTACATGGCACATTATAACTCCATAAAACCCATGTATAGGTCATACCTTCCCCCTCACGTTGGGGCATGGAAAACAATGCAGAGAAGTACGCACGATAACAAAACCTGACCCAGGGTCGATGAAGGAAGCATTAAGGCATCCACGAGTGTAGTGAAAAACTAAATGCACTTTAAATCATTTTTAACACTCGATAAAGTTAACAAACTAAGCTATTATTCAAAAATCAAGACAAAAGTCGTATCAAGTACCTTTTTTAATATCACTATGAGTTATATCCAAATAGAACTTTTGGAATCATATACACGTATCTAGGTACGATAAAATATCCTTTGGAAAATTAAGAAGTTGGCCATCCTTGCGGCTCTACGAATAGGAAGTTTCTTAGAATCATATAAAAGTCATATATTTATTTCATAAAAACCATGCCAAAAAGGAAAATTAGCTTTATATACTTATGTCAAAACATGCCAAGAGAAAGAATGGTTAACTTTACATACTTTTTCCAAAGACATTCCAAAAGAAGGAACGGTTAGCTTTACATACCTCTTATTGATATCTTTTAACCCGGCTTGTCTCGTCGTCCTCTGGACCTATTTAACCCGAAGGTAATACTAATATTAATAAACTTTAACTTTCCAGCTTCTAAATCCATAACTAAGCACCCATAGAAATCAATTCCTTATTCGCCTTTCTTGACTAGTCTCGACTAGACTATTAGTTAGTTAGAAGTTAACAGAATTCGGACAGCATCTCCTCTATAACTTGCCCTATCTGAACTTCCCATTACATTTTCAATTAGTACAGCCAACCAAAAACAACAACCAGCAGCCAATACACAATCATACCACCTCAACATCACACAAAACAAGTCCCAGCCAGCTCAAAACTATGACTCCAAATTACGATTTTTGATCTTTCTTTCATAAAATCTTAACCACACGAAATGGGGTGTCATTTGGCTGCAATCATAAGTACTTATACCCATATTTAGACATGTTTCCATCCCTGCAACACCACAAAACAATTCCCAATATGACACTACAATAAAAACGACACTAGTTACATTTTAAGCCACTAGAATACGTCAAAACAGTCCCTATACGACCTGCAACTTCCTTCAGCCGTAACGTCCATATTTTCATGTCTCCAAATCATGTTTACACATCCATAACATGCTTAAACACTTTCCCAAACATGGGAGGAGAGAATCAAACCTTACCTTGCTGAAAATTTTCCTTGAAAGGTCCTTAACGCGCTGAAACTGATGGGCTATTCGTCTCCCTATCTTACTGCCCCAAAAATTCAATTTATGCGATTAAACACCGTTATATAACTGTATTATACCTTAAATAATTTAAACACAAAACAAAATCAAAGGGTTTACCTTGTTCTTGTGGCTGTTGTGACTCTCTCTTCTCTCCTTCAAGTTTTCTCTCAACTTTTCCAAGTCCAAAATGCTGAAAATGAAAGCTTAGTCATAATACTAAGCATATATATCCTTTATTTGGGTGTGACACGTGGCATCCCCCTAGGGGTGACATGTGAAAGCCCCCTAGGGTGACACCTCAACCATGCGGCCAATCCAAAGCTGCCATGTGGCAGCGTGGGGTCACCTACTTGTCACCTACTTAGCCTAAGTAGGTGCATCACCTACTTGTCACCTACTTAGCCTAAGTAGGTGCATCACCTACTTGTCACCTGCTTGCTTCTTTTTCATGGGATCGTAATCTCATTTTACTTTAAGAGCCTATGTATTCTTTGCTACTTAAGCTCGACGTGTACTCAAATAGCTTAATTATGTAGGACATCTAAGTTTCTAGCTTAAGCAAGTAGATCGAGTCCTACGACCCATTACTTGTCCTCCAACTCCTTCCAGATTCCTATAGCCCTATTTCCAATCTTCCTTATTAGGGGGTATCTCATTCTCCTTTCCTTAGAGTTATTTGATAAGTGTATAGAGAGTAGGGGTCACATGGCCACTTTCAAGAAGGTTCGAAACATGTTTCAAGGTACAAAAGTGCAGGGTATAATATCGTTCCCCCCTTTTAGAACATTCATCCTTGAATGTTAACTTATCTCATAGGGTTGTACAAAGATTTCAGACATTCTCTATAATAGTTTCCATATTAATTTCCTCCATCTTACCCTTGCAGTTGTCTCACTTGTTTCCCCCCTTTAGAGGGTACTTATACCTTTATCCGCTTATACCTTGCTCTATGTGTCTATGTCCAGTGATAAATTCATCCAATCTCTTTCCCCAACCTACTTGGTACTGTATCATGTCCCCGTCTTTTTGTATATTTTTAACCTGATTATCCACGTATGCAACCTTGGCTAAATCACAAAGCAACGAGAACCTTTCCATACATAATGTGATATCTCATCTACTAATCTGTACTTGAATAATGTGACCCATGAAACAACTCATCCAAGGCCACATTCTACTTATCTTTATCAAAGGTTAATTCCCACTTGTAGTCATTCCAATTTCGATTAGGAACCACTTGTATTCCGATGATGATTGTCCAAGGTTCTCTTGAAGTAGTAGTTTTATCCCAACTGTCATGACCTAACCCCGTAGGCCACGACTGGGTTCCGATCTGGACCCCCGTGTACCTATCTGTCAACTATAGTCAAACTAGACTATGAATAATGTGATACTGTTCAAAAAACCCTCAATGGGTTAAAACTTTTCATGTACATGTAGCCTCCTTTATTTGTATCATATCATGAAAGGGCAAGCAATCCGACAAGGCTGTCGTAACATAAAAATATTTATAATACACCATATAGGCATAACTGAAATAAACTCATAAACAACCCACATACATATGTCTACAGACCTCTAAGAGTAGGAACATCAATATATGGCGGGACAGGGCCCCCGCCGTACCCTTGAATAATCAAATATATACATCGGAGGTTTGGTACCAAAACTTGGCTCCGAATCAATGGAGCTTCTTCTAAACTTGCTGAGTGGAGTCCTGGGCTGGTGGACTCCCAAAACCTGTGTCTGTACCTACGGGCATGAAATGCAACCCCCCAAGGAAAGGGGGATCAATATGACATATGTACTGAGTATGTAAAGTATAAAATATCATAAAGAGGGCACAACTAACATAAGGATTCAAGGGATGAGCATAACATTCATAAAACTATAGTACCTGCATCTTACAATATAGAGTCGTGTATACCCTCATTAACCCTGTACTCGACCCGCTCGGGGGCTCAGTGGTGCAAACACATCAACTATCGTGATAGGCATATATATGCTATTAGCTTTATGGAACGTACAACCCAATCCATGTATATAGCAAGTACACACCGAGGAACGATGGCCTGATCCATATATTGTATAATAATGATAATAATGCTGAGGAACGACGGCCCGATCCATATGTCATATGATGATGCCGAGGTACGACGGCCCGATCCGTATAATGCATCATAATGCCAAGGTACGATGGTTCGATTTGTATATCATGTAACAATGCCGAGGTACGATGGCCCAATCTATAAATAGGACAACATGCCATGGAACGTACAGCCCGATCCTTTCATAACAATGCATATACATGCACGTAAAACTCTATAACATATCAAACATCCCTTAGATATTACCATAAAGCATGTTCAAGAGCCCTTAGGTATAGGAGCTTACACATCCCAATACTATTCAACCTATGGTAGGCTCAAGGGTCGTAGTTCAACTATTTCAAGGCCTTTATCATTCAAAGTGGGTATAAGTCATGAGTTACATCCAGAATCTATAAATGGGGCTATATCCAAATTCATGTTCTATAGTACCTATAGTCTAGTCTTTCTAGAAGTAGGAAAAGATAAGCTTTACATGTACCACTTCCTATCACATGGAAGATTTGAAAAGTAATGACTCAACTTGTTACAGGAGTTCTAATTAGTAGGAAGTGAACAGGAGCCTTAACTCACACTCAGAGTTTTAAGAGTGGAATAACTCCCAATTTCATATACATAATACTTACATCTAAGTTATGCCAAAAGAGAAGAAAAGGTAGCTTCACATACTCATCACTTTCTAATGTATGGAAGGCTTGAAAAGCCCTAGTTCAATTACTGTAAGAGTGTTTTCATCAAGGAGTAAATAAGAAATGTGAATTACACCTGGTATTTACGAGTAGATTTACCCTCAAGTTCATATCATTCACTATTTAACTTGAAGACATACCAAAAGAAGGAAACGTTAGCTTTGCATACACTACTTTTGAGCACATAAAAGACTTGAGAGATGGGAGCTTAACTACTTTAAGAGTTAACATTCAGAAATGAGCAGGAATTATGAATCATGAATCATGTTCAGAGCTCATGAATAGAATTACCCCAGGCTTCATACACATCATTTGTCACTTAAAAGTAAGACATGCCCAAAAGAAAAGAGAAATAGGCTTTACATACCTCTTATCGATATCTTTTAACCCGACTTGTCTCGTTGTCCTCTGAACCTATTTAACATGAAGTTAATACTAATGTTAGTAACCTTTAACTTTCCAGCTTCTATGTCCACAACCAAGCACCTATAGGAACCAACTCCTTATTCGCCTTTGTCGACTAGTCTCGACTAGTCTATTAACTAGTTAAGAAGTTAACAGAATTAGGGCAGCATCTCCTCTATAACTCGCCCTATTCGAACTTGCAATCACATCTTCAATTAGTGCATCCAACCAAAAACAAAAATCATCAGCCAACACACAATTATACCACTTTGATATTACACAAAATAAACTCCAAACAATTCGCTTAAAATTATGATACCAAAATAGGGTTTTTAATCTTTATTTCGTAAAATCTTTAATCATACGCAACAGAGGGTCGTGTGATTGCAACCATAAGATCCCACACCTCTTTTAGAATACTTTTAGTCCCTCAACACATCACCACACCCCCTACAGCCGCAGCACCACAAACGCAACTCCCTACTCGACTCTAATTTAACTATAGCGACTCCAATTTAGTTTATTTCGAATGTCAAGCATCCCTATGAAATTTTCATATTTCCAGCCACTTAAAAGACTTATAATACACTCCATAACAACATCAAAAGCTCCAAATTGAAGGAAAAGACCTTACCTTATTCCAAACTTGTCAAAACTAGCCTCGGAAGTTCCTTAGCATGCTGAAAATTAGCGGACTGTTTGGGGCTGTTTGTGTCACGTTTTTGCTGCCCCAAATAGAAGTTTTTCTTTTTTAATCACCGCTATATCACTGTAGGATACCTTAAATAATTAATTCACGGAACGAAAGTCGGAGGACTCACCTTAATCTTAGCCAAAACCATGGCTGCCTCTAGCTTTCTCTCTAAGTTCCCTTTTAATTCTAAGTGTAAAATGGCTGAAAAATGACTTCTTAGTCATATTATACATATATATATACCACCTGTTACACCCCACATCTTTGAACTCGGAATGTTCCTTAAGTTACTTAGAAGCTAGTATGTGAGCTACTTAAGTTACGACCCTATTGAACAACTCTAAGAAGGGAGAATGGGACACCCCATGGTAGGGAAGATTGGAAATAGGGTCAAGAGAAGTCGGAAGGAGTTGGAGGCCAAGTAACGAGTCATAGGACTCGACTTATCTACATAAACTACTAAGTTAGAAGTCTTACATACTTAAGCTATTGGAGTACATACCAAGCTTGTGTAGCATGGGTTACATAGGCTCTTAAAATAAGACGAGATTACGAACCTATGAGAGGGAGCAAAAACTAGTTTCCGAACTTACTAAAGTCAAGCAAGCAGGTGACAAGCAAGCACCTCAAGAAAGCAGGTGACAAGCAAGCAGGTGACTCACCTACCTTGCTTGGGGGTGGACCCCGCTGCCACGTGGTGGCGTGTGATAGGCCGCATAAGCTTAGGTGCCATCCTAGGGGCTGCCACGTGTCACCCCTAAGGGGCTGCCATGTGGCACCTTCTAAAGAGGGGTATATATGTGGATTTAGATGACTATTAAGTCATTCTTATTCCATTTGAAGCTGAAACTCCAGCAACCAAAATAGAGAGAAAACATGAGAGGAAGAGGCAGCCATGGTTTGAAGACTTTGAGGTGAGTTCTTCAATTTTCCTCCGTGAATTAATTATCTACAATGTTTTTCAACCATGTGGGGGTGTATACATGTGTCTTAGGATGCCTACGGAACCATGGTTGCAGTTTACACTTGGAAAGAAATAAGAGAAAGTTGAAGGAGAAAATGTTAAGAACTAATTAACCAACCCGTTTTTGGAAGGGACGGTTGTTAGTAATATTGGTATAACATCTTTTGTACAGATTCGTGTCGAGTGATTTAATATGTTTTGGAAAGGTATTTCATGGGTATATAACTTTTATTTAGACTTCCAAATCCAGTTTTGCTCTTAGCTTCTCAAAAAAGGATGATGAAGTGTAGAGGAGGTACTGCCCAGATTTTATTTTGAAAATTCTACACGGACAACTGTGAGTATTTTGGGCATATATTTTCGTACAAAACTGTTGTAGGGGTAATTCAAAATTTTTTGCGACCTTGATACACATGTCTATAACTTTCATTGAGGCCACAAATCCTGTTTCCCTTAATTACCCCTCCGAAACTAAGCGACAAAATAAGACAGTGGGCTGTCCAGATTTCACATTTTGATAGTTTTGGCGAGTTTGACAAGTTTAACGTAAGGCCTTTCCTTTTAAATTGGAGTTTATGGTGTTGTTATATAGGGTATTATACATTGTGTAAGTTGCTGGAAATGTGAAAATATGATGAATATACTTGACGGCCGAAATAAACTAAATTGGAATCGCTATAGTTAAATTGTAGTCGAAATGAGGCGTTGTGCGTGTGGGGGCTGTTGCAGGTGTGTGATGGTGTGTTGCAGGTCCTAAAGGCATTCTAAAAGAGGTGTGGGAGCTGCTGGTTGCAACCACATGACCCTCTGTTGCGTATAATTAAAGGCGTTACAAAATAAAGACTAGACGCCCTATTGTGCTACCGTATTTTTGAATAAGTCGTTTGGAGTTTATGTTGTATATTGTTGGTGTGAATTGCTGTAGGTTGTTGTTGTTGGTTGGTTGTAGGTCTTAGGGACCTAATTGGAAATTTGGATAGGGCACATTATAGGGGAAGTGCTGCCCAATTTTCGTTGACCCCTTAGCGAATAACAAAACTAGTCGGGAAAACGACTAAGAAAATAGATTCTATTAATACTAAGATATAACCTAGGGTGATGGAAAGTAAAGGAGGTTGATATTCATACTACTTTCATATTGAATAGGTTCAAAGGACGGCGAGGCAAGCAGGATAAGGAATAATTCTGACAAGGTATGTAAAGCTTTCTCGTGGCATATTTTGGTATAAGCACGTACAGTTATCTTTCTTTCCTTTTGGCAAGGCTTAGCCTTAAGTGAATTGTACGTGGAATGTGGGAATAATTCCATTCCCAGAACTCCAGGTACGCCCCATAATCCCTAACTACAGTTAAGTGTTGACACCCCTACAAGGATTGGGTATTGCCTGTTTAGGCTTCTACGTGCTAAAGAGTAGTGTATGGGAAACTATATTTCCCTTCTCTTGATATGTATTTGGTACGAAAGTGAAATTTGAATGCCATAATGGCTCACCGAGCCCCATAATGGGCCGGATATGAAATATGTGTATGAAGGTCATCTGAAAGAAAGTACAGACTACATAGAGCTTATTCTCTTTCTTCTCTTGGCATGTCTCTATTTAGCTGTAAGTTAAATGTAATCTAAACTCTGGGGTAACTCCATTCTTAAATATTTCTTATTTACTTTTGAACATCGAACTTTGGTAGTGGTTGAACTATTTCCCTGGAAACTTGTATATATTAAAGAGGGACCAAATGTACAGGCTCCAAGTCTTAAAGACTATACAAGATTAAGTGTTTTTGATTCCATAAATGATTTGGCCCTACGTTAATACATGTCTAGGGTCCCCGAGATCACTTTTGAGACAGCCCATAATGGTATTTAGAGGACACTCAAGATGACTACACCGTTACTCGGGTCCTCAAACAAAAGCGTAACTTTCTTATTTGGTCGAGTCTCTGATAATGATTTAAATTGCATATAGTTACTCACGACTCTACTCGTGTATACTGTAACACTTTTTTCATCGAGTCCCAGACCGGGTACGTTGTCGTGCACAATTCACTACATTGTTCATCGAGTCCCTCACTAGAGGGCTGGGTACGTATGTATATATATGATGATGTGTTGTAATAAGGTGGTGATGGTGCCGGGCCTATGATGGTCCTACAGATGTGATTCACCGGACTTCTGAAAGGGCCGGCTATATTATATAAATTGAGCATGCATGCTTTTGTGATTCACAGAGTACATGTACATGACTTCGATTTAATAATTTGTTCTCCTGCTTCTCTATTTCGAATATACCTCCAGTGTATTATGTTACATTTTACATACTCAGTACATATGTCCTACTGACCCCCTTTCTCGGGGGGCTGCGTTCATGCCCGTAGGTACAGATACAGGTTTGGGAGTCCATCATCATAGGATTCCATGCAGCTCAGCTGGAAGAGGCTCCATTATTTCAGGGCCTAGTTTTTGATACTGTCCACTGGTGTATAACATTATTTTGTCTATTCTAGGGTACGGCGGGGGCCCTGTTCTGTCATATGTTGTCATTTATATTTTTAGAGGTCTGCAGACATGTATATGTGGGTTGTGTATGTCAGTTTGATTCAGCTGGGTCTACATGATATATGTTATTACGTTATGGCAGCCTTGTCGGCTTGCGTGCCCTGTCATGTTGTGATATAAAAGAAAAGGGCTACAGATTAATGAAAATGTTGTCGCCTAATGGGGCTCTGTTATATAATATTGTTTTATTTATAGTGCAAGTTGATCACAGCTGGTAGTTGGGTATACGGGGGTCTAGGTCTGGCCCCTATCGCGGCCTACGGGGTTGTCGTGATAGAAGTGGTATCAAAACAGTTCGTCCTCAGAGTGTCTACAGACCGTGTCTAATAGAGTCTTGGTTATTGATGTGTTGCGCACCACATCTATAAACAGGAAGCTATAAGACATTTAGGATGTTACATTTCTTCTACATCTGAGATCGTGCTTTAGATCCAAGTTATAGGAAAAATTCCTTATACTAACCTTGGATCTTAACAGAAGGACGACACCCACAGAAGGAAGTAATTGACGACATGGAAAGTTACGAAGCATGCAGGTAAGTGAAGTAAAGCCACGGAAGATATCCGTCGAGTAAGGTATTAAAATATAAAGTTGAAACCTGAAAGAAAAGCAGACAGAAAGTGCAACAGATGCAGTTTGAAGTGGGACATATGAGGTAAGTCCAGTATTTTTATATTATTGTTGACGTTGAAAGCCTTGTGTGGCTGCGATATGAGATGACATTGAAAGCCCTGTGCGGCTGTGATATGATATGTATATATATATGTTGGCCCTGTGAGGCATTGTTGGTATTTTTTGCGTGCAGATTTTGAGATAAGTAAGAAATATAGAGAAAACTCTGCCGAAATTTTCTCAGAACAAGGAAAAGGAAATAAAGCATAGATTTTTGAAAAGTCCGAGAAATTGATACCAAATACCCCTATTGTGTTTAACTAAAGCTGTAAGAGGTATCCTTCAGGTCGCCGACAAGGGGCACCCTTTTTACTTGAAGAATTTTATTTCGGAGGAACAAAAGCTTAATTAAGTAGTAAAGTTCAGATTACGATATCTCCAGCCGTATTTGTATTGTAGGAATATAAACAGAGGGCTCAGAATGAAGGATAGGATGTCCCGCGAATGAGTTTCACTCTTTTGGAAAAATAAAAATAAAAATACCAAGCCCTCAACTCCTAATTGTAAATTAGATGAGCTGTTCATAACTCGAGGATAAACTCAGAAGGAAATCGGGTAGGTCAAGTACTAAAAAAAGTACTGTGATGTGTAAGAGGTTTTGATTTCTTCCAACAATGATTGGAAAATGATTTATGATAACCGTTTATAGTTCTCCACCGACAAATTGGGGAAAGAGCTTTCAATAGAAGCTCCTCAAAGAAATGGCAGGGACGGAACACGAATACGAATTAAAAAGAAGATATGTAAGTATGAATTGAACAGTGTGATACGAGTATATAGGAATAAAGTGGAGATAAAGGTCTACGCCGACACTGGATGCAAGATAACAGACGAAAGGACAGGGCAAAACATAAAGACTCGCGAGACAATGCTGAGGTAAATCGGGAGCTAAGTTGAGTGCCCCACCCATTATGGTAAGGATTACAATGAAATGCAACACGAAGACTTCCCAGGGAGGTCACCCATCCCAATATTACTCTCGCTCCAGCACGCTTAACTTTGAAATTCGGATGGAACTTAATACGTTAGTGCTGGTATGATCACGCGAGACAGAAGCAGCTGACTAGAAGGTGCCACGTGGCAGCCCCTTAGGGGTGATACGTGGCAGCCCCCTAGGACGCCACCTAGGCTCATGCGGCCTATCACACGCAACCACGTGGCAGCGGGGTCCACCCCCCAAGCAGGTAGGTGAGTCACCTGCTTGCTTGTCACCTGCTTGCTTGAAGTGCTTGCTTGTCACCTGCTTGCTTGACTTTCGTAAGTTCGGAAACTAGTTTTTTCTCCCTCTCGTAGGTTCGTAATCTCGTCTTATTTTAAGAGCCTATGTAACCCATGCTACACAAGCTTGGTATGTACTCCAATAGCTTAAGTATGTAAGACTTCTAACTTAGTAGTTTATTTAGATAAGTCGAGTCCTACGACTCGTTACTTGGCCTCCAACTCCTTCCGACTTCTCTTGACCCTATTTCCAATCTTCCCTACCACGGGGTATCCCATTCTCCCTTCTTAGAGTTGTTCAATAGGGTCGTAACTTAAGTAGCTCACATACTAGCTTCTAAGTAACTTAAGGAACATTCCGAGTTCAAAGATGTGGGGTGTAACACTTTTGATATGATTAATAGTGATATTTGAGGAATGATTGATATGATTATCGTCCTGATTTTCAAATGACAATTCGTCTTTATTACATCATTGAATCTTTGACAATGTTTTAAATTGCATATGGTTACTCACTACTCTACTCGTGCATACTGTAACTCTTCTTCCACTGAGCCCGAGCCAAGATATGTTATCAAGCATACTTCTCTGCATTATTCGCCGTGCCCCGACGTTAGGGGGCAGGTATGACATGTACATAGGTTGTGGTGTATGTTGTGCCATATATACATATGCTGATATCTGATGATATGATATGATATGGCCATCTGATATGATATGATCTATTACAGAGATATTCCCTACTCTAGAGTATATTGTGCTGTGGCGCCAGTGACGGGAGGGCGACCATATTTTTTTCATCGAGTAACCTAATGGGGCCGTATATGACATATGTTTTTCCACATGCATTATGTGTGTTTTTGATAAGTACTTTGACATTCTGAATATTTCGCTCATTTTTTGTTCATTCTGTTCTGGTTATGAATTTATTTAATACAGTCCATACTTTACATATTCAGTACATTTTCTATACTAACCCCCTTTCCTCAAGGGATGCATTAAATGCCTGCGGGTACAAACGTTTGAGTTGCCGATCATCTTTCTTAGGACATCTACTCTGCTGTTTGATAGTGCTCCTTTATCCGGAGCCCATATTTTTGTACTGACCTTTTTGTAGCCTATATGTATACGTTGGTTAGGGGTACGACAGGGCCCTGTCCTGTCATATGATTATACTATCATTCTGTAGAGGTCTATAGATATGTATTTTTGGGTTCCGTATATGTTTTGGGCTTTTATGTTCTGTGATGTCCTTATCGACTTTTGTGAGCTGTATCTGTTTTCATGCGCTATCTAGTGTCACAACCCAACCCCGTGGTCCACGGCTCGAGTTCGACCTGGACCCCATATACGTATTTATCAGCTATAGTAAATTTGAACCATGTGTGATGTGATACTATACACAAAACCCCAATGGGTCAAAAACTTTTTCATATATCTGTAACTTCTTTCACCTGTATCATAACATGAAAGGGAATGCAAGACAACAAGGCTGCCCTGACATAAAAATATTTAGAACGCATCGCATAGGCTCAATTGAAACAAACATACAAATAACCCACATGCACATGTCTATAGGCCTCTAAGAGTATTAACTGTATTATATGGCAGGACAGGGCCTCTACCATACCTCTGAATAAACAAATATATGCACTGGAAGAGTAGTACCAAAAACTAGGCTCCAATATAATAGAGCTTTTCCACAGAACTGCTAAGTGGAGTCCTACGCTGGCGGATCCCCAAAGTGCACGTCTGTACCTACGGGCATGAAATGTAACCCCTCGGAGAATAGGGGTGGGTCAGTACGACGTATGTACTGAGTTTTAAAGCATGGAATGTAATAGGTAAAGCCATTACTAGAATAGAAGGTGCAAAAATGAGCAAAATATGCAGAATATCAAAATGCTTTTCATAACCACAGATAATGTATGCAGAAAAACATATGCCATATCCGGCCCCATTATGGGACTCAGTGAACAAATCATGGTCACCGCCCCATCACTGGCGTCACAGCACATCATAACTCCATAGTATGAAATATCTCCATAATAGATCATATCACATTAGATGGTCATATCATATCATATGTGTACATGGCACATTATAACTCCATAAAACCCATGTATAGGTCATACCTTCCCCCTCACATTGGGGCATGGAAAACAATGCAGAGAAGTACGCACGATAACAAAATCTGACCCAGGGTCGGTGAAGGAAGCATTAAGGCATCCACGAGTGTAGTGAAAAACTAAATGCACTTTAAATCATTTTTAACACTCGATAAAGTTAACAAACTAAGGTATTATTCAAAAATCAAGACAAAAGTCGTATCAAGTACCTTTTGAATATCACTATGAGTTATATCCAAATAGAACTTTTGGAATCATATACACGTATCTAGGCACGATAAAATATCCTTTGGAAAATTAAGAAGTTGGCCATCCTTGCGGCTCTACGAATAGGAAGTTTCTTAGAATCATATAAAAGTCATATATTTATTTCATAAAAACCATGCCAAAAAGGAAAATTAGCTTTATATACTTATGTCAAAACATGCCAAGAGAAAGAATGGTTAACTTTACATACTTTTTCCAAAGACATTCCAAAAGAAGGAACGGTTAGCTTTACATACCTCTTATTGATTGCTTTTAACCCGGCTTGTCTCGTCGTCCTCTGGACCTATTTAACCCGGAGGTAATACTAATATTAATAAACTTTAACTTTCCAGCTTCTAAATCCATAACTAAGCTTCAATAGAAATCAATTCCTTATTCGCCTTTCTTGACTAGTCTCGACTAGACTATTAGTTAGTTAGAAGTTAACAGAATTCGGACAACATCTCCTCTATAACTTGCCCTATCTGAACTTCCCATTACATTTTCAATTAGTACAACCAACCAAAAACAACAACCAGCAGCCAATACACAATCATACCACCTCAACATCACACAAAACAAGTCCCAACCAGCCAGCTCAAAACTATGACTCCAAATTACGATTTTTGATCTTTCTTTCATAAAATCTTAACCACACGAAATGGGGTGTCATTTGGCTGCAATCATAAGTACTTATACCCATATTTAGACATGTTTCCTTCCCTGAAACACCACAAAACAATTCCCAATATGACACTACAATAAAAACGACACTAGTTACATTTTAAGCCACTAGAATATGTCAAAACAGACCCTATACGACCTGCAACTTCCTTCAGCCGTAACGTCCATATTTTCATGTCTCCAAATCATGTTTACACATCCATAACATGCTTAAACACTTTCCCAAACATGGGAGGAGAGAATCAAACCTTACCTTGCTGAAAATTTTCCTTGAAAGGTCCTTAACGCGCTGAAACTGATGGGCTATTCGTCTCCCTATCTTACTGCCCCAAAAATTCAATTTATGCGATTAAACACCGTTATATAACTGTATTATACCTTAAATAATTTAAACACAAAACAAAATCAAAGGGTTTACCTTGTTCTTGTGGCTGCTGTGACTCTCTCTTCTCTCCTTCAAGTTTTCTCTCAACTTTTCCAAGTCCAAAATGCTGAAAATGAAAGCTTAGTCATAATACTAAGCATATATATCCTTTATTTGGGTGTGACACGTGGCATCCCCCTAGGAGTGACATGTGAAAGCCCCCTAGGGTGACACCTCAACCATGCGGCCAATCCAAAGCTGCCATGTGGCAGCGTGGGGTCACCTACTTGTCACCTACTTAGCCTAAGTAGGTGCATCACCTACTTGTCACCTACTTAGCCTAAGTAGGTGCATCACCTACTTGTCACCTGCTTGCTTCTTTTTCATGGGATCGTAATCTCATTTTACTTTAAGAGCCTATGTATTCTTTGCTACTTAAGCTCGACGTGTACTCAAATAGCTTAATTATGTAGGATATCTAAGTTTCTAGCTTAAGCAAGTAGATCGAGTCCTACGACCCATTACTTGTCCTCCAACTCCTTCCAGATTCCTATAGCCCTATTTCCAATCTTCCTTATTAGGGGGTATCTCATTCTCCTTTCCTTAGAGTTATTTGATAAGTGTATAGAGAGTAGGGGTCACATGGCCACTTTCAAGAAGGTTCGAAACACGTTTCAAGGTACAAAAGTGCAGGGTATAATATTGTTCCCCCCTTTTAGAACATTCGTCCTTGAATGTTAACTTATCTCATAGGGTTGTACAAAGATTTCAGGCATTCTCTATAATAGTTTCCATATTAATTTCCTCCATCTTACCCTTGCAGTTGTCTCACTTGCTTCCCCTCTTTAGAGGGTACTTATACCTTTATCCGCTTATACCTTGCTCTATGTGTCTATGTCCAGTCATAAATTCATCCAATCTCTTTCCCCAACCTACTTGGTACTGTATCATGTCCCCGTCTTTCTGTATATTTTTAACCTGATTATCCACGTATGCAACCTTGGCTAAATCACAAAGCAACGAGAACCTTTCCATACATAATGTGATATCTCATCTACTAATCTGTACTTGAATAATGTGACCCATGAAACAACTCATCCAAGGCCACATTCTACTTATCTTTATCAAAGGTTAATTCCCACTTGTAGTCATTCCAATTTCAATTAGGAACCACTTGTATTCCGATGATGATTGTCCAAGGTTCTCTTGAAGTAGTAGTTTTATCCCAACTGTCACGACCTAACCCCGTAGGCCACGACTGGGTTCCGACCTGGACCCCCGTGTACCTATCTGTCAACTATAGTCAAACTAGACTATGTATAATGTGATACTGCTCAGAAAACCCTCAATGGGTTAAAACTTTTCATGTACATGTAGCCTCCTTTATTTGTATCATATCATGAAAGGGCAAGCAATCTGACAAGGCTGCCGTAACATAAAAACATTTATAATACACCATATAGGCATAACTGTAATAAACTCATAAACAACCCACATACATATATGTCTACAGACCTCTAAGAGTAGGAACGTCAACATATGGCGGGACAGGGCCCCCGCCGTACCCTTGAATAATCAAATATATACATAAGAGGTTTGGTACCAAAACTTGGCTCCGAATCAATGGAGCTTCTTCTAAACTTGCTGAGTGGAGTCCTGGGCTGGTGGACTCCCAAAACCTGTGTCTGTACCTACGGGCATGAAATGCAGCCCCCCAAGGAAAGAAGGATCAGTATGACATATGTACTGAGTATGTAAAGTATAAAATATCATAAAGAGGGCACAACTAACATAAGGATTCAAGGGATGAGCATAACATTCATAAAACTATAGTACCTGCATCTTACAATATAGAGTCGTGTATACCCTCATTAACCCTGTACTCGGCCCGCTCGGGGGCTCAGTGGTGCAAACACATCAACTATCGTGATAGGCATATATATGCTATTAGCTTTATGGAACATACAACCCGATCCATGTATATAGCAAGTACACACCGAGGAACGATGGCCTGATCCATATATTGTATAATAATGATAATAATGCTGAGGAACGACGGCCCGATCCATATGTCATATGATGATGCCGAGGTACGACGGCCCGATCCGTATAATGCATCATAATGCCAAGGTACGATGGTTCGATTTGTATATCATGTAACAATGCCGAGGTACGATGGCCCAATCTGTAAATAGGACAACATGCCATGGAACGTACAACCCGATCCTTTCATAACAATGCATATACATGCACGTAAAACTCTATAACATATCAAACATCCCTTAGATATCACCATAAAGCATGTTCAAGAGCCCTTAGGTATAGGAGCTTACACATCCCAATACTATTCAACCTATGGTAGGCTCAAGGGTCGTAGTTCAACTATTTCAAGGCCTTTATCATTCAAAGTGGGTATAAGTCATGAGTTACATCCAGAATCTATAAATGGGGCTATATCCAAATTCATGTTCTATAGTACCTATAGTCTAGTCTTTCTAGAAGTAGGAAAAGATAAGCTTTACATGTACCACTTCCTATCACATGGAAGATTTGAAAAGTAATGACTCAACTTGTTACAGGAGTTCTAATCAGTAGGAAGTTAACAGGAGCCTTAACTCACACTCAGAGTTTTAAGAGTGGAATAACTCCCAATTTCATATACATAATACTTACATCTAAGTTATGCCAAAAGAGAAGAAAAGGTAGCTTCACATACTCATCACTTTCTAATGTATGGAAGGCTTGAAAAGCCCTAGTTCAATTACTGTAAGAGTGTTTTCATCAAGGAGTAAATAAGAAATGTGAATTACACCTGGTATTTACGAGTAGATTTACCCTCAAGTTCATATCATTCACTATTTAACTTGAAGACATACCAAAAGAAGGAAACGTTAGCTTTGCATACACTACTTTTGAGCACATAAAAGACTTGAGAGATGGGAGCTTAACTACTTTAAGAGTCTTAACATTCAGAAATGAGCAGGAATTATGAATCATGAATCATGTTCAGAGCTCATGAATAGAATTACCCCAGGCTTCATACACATCATTTGTCACTTAAAAGTAAGACATGCCCCAAAAAAAAGAGAAATAGGCTTTACATACCTCTTATCGATATCTTTTAACCCGGCTTGTCTCGTTGTCCTCTGAACCTATTTAACATGAAGTTAATACTAATGTTAGTAACCTTTAACTTTCCAGCTTCTATGTCCACAACCAAGCACCTATAGGAACCAACTCCTTATTCGCCTTTGTCGACTAGTCTCGACTAGTCTATTAACTAGTTAAGAAGTTAACAGAATTAGGGCAGCATCTCCTCTATAACTCACCCTATTCGAACTTGCAATCACATCTTCAATTAGTGCATCCAACCAAAAACAAAAATCATCAGCCAACACACAATTATACCACTTTGATATTACACAAAACAAACTCCAAACAATTCGCTTAAAATTACGATACCAAAATAGAGTTTTTAATCTTTATTTTGTAAAATCTTTAATCATACGCAACAGAGGGTCGTGTGATTGCAACCATAAGATCCCACACCTCTTTTAGAATACTTTTAGTCCTTGCAACACATCACCACACCCCCTACAGCCGCAGCACCACAAACGCAACTCCCTACTCGACTCTAATTTAACTATAGCGACTCCAATTTAGTTTATTTCGAATGTCAAGCATCCCTATGAAATTTTCATATTTCCAGCCACTTAAAAGACTTATAATACACTCCATAACAACATCAAAAGCTCCAAATTGAAGGAAAAGACCTTACCTTATTCCAAACTTGTCAAAACTAGCCTCGGAAGTTCCTTAGCATGCTGAAAATTAGCGGACTGTTTGGGGCTGTTTGTGTCACGTTTTTGCTGCCCCAAATAGAAGTTTTTCTTTTTTAATCACCGCTATATCACTGTAGGATACCTTAAATAATTAATTCACGGAACGAAAGTCGGAGGACTCACCTTAATCTTAGCCAAAACCATGGCTGCCTCTAGCTTTCTCTCTAAGTTCCCTTTTAATTCTAAGTGTAAAATGGCTGAAAAATGACTTCTTAGTCATATTATACATATATATATACCACCTGTTACACCCCACATCTTTGAACTCGGAATGTTCCTTAAGTTACTTAGAAGCTAGTATGTGAGCTACTTAAGTTACGACCCTATTGAACAACTCTAAGAAGGGAGAATGGGACACCCCATGGTAGGGAAGATTGGAAATAGGGTCAAGAGAAGTCGGAAGGAGTTGGAGGCCAAGTAACGAGTCATAGGACTCGACTTATCTACATAAACTACTAAGTTAGAAGTCTTACATACTTAAGCTATTGGAGTACATACCAAGCTTGTGTAGCATGGGTTACATAGGCTCTTAAAATAAGACGAGATTACGAACCTATGAGAGGGAGCAAAAACTAGTTTCCGAACTTACTAAAGTCAAGCAAGCAGGTGACAAGCAAGCACCTCAAGAAAGCAGGTGACAAGCAAGCAGGTGACTCACCTACCTTGCTTGGGGGTGGACCCCGCTGCCACGTGGTGGCGTGTGATAGGCCGCATAAGCTTAGGTGGCATCCTAGGGGGCTGCCACGTGTCACCCCTAAGGGGCTGCCATGTGGCACCTTCTAAAGAGGGGTATATATGTGGATTTAGATGACTATTAAGTCATTCTTATTCCATTTGAAGCTGAAACTCCAGCAACCAAAATAGAGAGAAAACATGAGAGGAAGAGGCAGCCATGGTTTGAAGACTTTGAGGTGAGTTCTTCAATTTTCCTCCGTGAATTAATTATCTACAATGTTTTTCAACCATGTGGGGGTGTATACATGTGTCTTAGGATGCCTACGGAACCATGGTTGCAGTTTACACTTGGAAAGAAATAAGAGAAAGTTGAAGGAGAAAATGTTAAGAACTAATTAACCAACCCGTTTTTGGAAGGGACGGTTGTTAGTAATATTGGTATAACATCTTTTGTACAGATTCGTGTCGAGTGATTTAATATGTTTTGGAAAGGTATTTCATGGTTATATAACTTTTATTTAGACTTCCAAATCCAGTTTTGCTTTTAGCTTCTCAAAAAAGGATGATGAAGTGTAGAGGAGGTACTGCCCAGATTTTATTTTGGAAATTCTACACGGACAGCTGTGAGTATTTTGGGCATATATTTTCGTACAAAACTGCTGTAGGGGTAATTCAAAAGTTTTTGCAACCTTGATACACATGTCTATAACTTTCATTGAGGCCACAAATCCTGTTTCTCTTAATTACCCCTCCGAAACTAAGCGACAAAATAAGACAGTGGGCTGTCCAGATTTCACATTTTGATAGTTTTGGCGAGTTTGACAAGTTTAACGTAAGGCCTTTCCTTTTAAATTGGAGTTTATGGTGTTGTTATATAGGGTATTATACATTGTGTAAGTTGCTGGAAATGTGAAAATATGATGAATATGCTTGATGGCCGAAATAAACTAAATTGGAATCGCTATAGTTAAATTGTAGTTGAAATGAGGCGTTGTGCGTGTGGGGGCTGTTGCAGGTGTGTGATGGTGTGTTGCAGGTCCTAAAGGCATTCTAAAAGAGGTGTGGGAGCTGCTGGTTGCAACCACATGACCCTCTGTTGCGTATAATTAAAGGCGTTACAAAATAAAGACTAGATGCCCTATTGTGCTACCGTATTTTTGAATAAGTCGTTTGGAGTTTATGTTGTATATTGTTGGTGTGAATTGCTGTAGGTTGTTGTTGTTGGTTGGTTGTAGGTCTTAGGGACCTAATTGGAAATTTGGATAGGGCACATTATAGGGGAAGTGCTGCCCAATTTTCGTCGACGCCTTAGCGAATAACAAAACTAGTCGGGAAAACGACTAAGAAAATAGATTCCATTAATACTAAGATGTAACCTAGGATGATGGAAAGTAAAGGGAGTTGATATTCATACTACTTTCATATTGAATAGGTTCAAAGGACGGCGAGGCAAGCAGAATAAAGAATAATTCAAACAAGGTATGTAAAGCTTTCTCGTGGCATGTTTTGGTATAAGCACGTACAGTTATCTTTCTTTCCTTTTGGCAAGGCTTAGCCTTAAGTGAATTGTACGTGGAATGTGGGAATAATTCCATTCCCAGAACTCCAGGTACGCCCCATAATCCCTAACTACAGTTAAGTGTTGACACCCCTACAAGGATTGAGTATTGCCTGTTTAGGCTTCTACGTGCTAAAGAGTAGTGTATGGGAAACTATCTTTCCCTTCTCTTGATATGTATTTGGTACGAAAGTGAAATTTGAATGCCATAATGGCTCACCGAGCCCCATAATGGGCCGGATATGAAATATGTGTATGAAGGTCATCTGAAAGAAAGTACAGACTACATAGAGCTTATTCTCTTTCTTCTCTTGGGCATGTCTCTGTTTAGCTGTAAGTTAAATGTAATCTAAACTCTGGGGTAACTCCATTCTTAAATATTTCTTATTTACTTTTGAACATCGAACTTTGGTAGTGGTTGAACTATTTCCCTGGAAACTTGTATATATTAAAGAGGGACCAAATGTACAGGCTCCAAGTCTTAAAGACTATACGAGATTAAGTGTTTTTGATTCCATAAATGATTTGGCCCTACGTTAATACATGTCTAGGTTCCCCGAGATCACTTTTGAGACAGCCCATAATGGTATTTAGAGGACACTCGAGATGACTACACCGTTACTTGGGTCCTCAAACAAAAGCGTAACTTTCTTATTTGGTCGAGTCTCTGATAATGATTTAAATTGCATATAGTTACTCACGACTCTACTCGTGTATACTGTAACACTTTTTTCACCGAGTCCCGGACCGGGTACGTTGTCGTGCACAATTCACTGCATTGTTCATCGAGTCCCTCACTAGAGGGCCGGGTACGTATGTATATATATATATGATGATGTGTTGTAATAAGGTGGTGATGGTGTCGGGCCTATGATGGTCCTACAGATGTGATTCACCGGACCTCTGAAAGGGCCGGCTATATTATATAAATTGAGCATGCATGCTTTTGTGATTCACAGAGTACAGGTACATGACTTCGATTTAATAATTTATTCTCCTGCTTCTCTATTTCAAATATACCTCCAGTGTATTATGTTACATTTTACATACTCAGTACATATGTCGTATTGACCCCATTTCTCGGGGGGGCTGCGTTCATGCCCGCAGGTACAGATATAGGTTTTGGAGTCCGTCATCATACTACAGCCCTGTAGCTCACTCTTTTTATTTTTATGAAAATTTGGGCAGAGTTTCCTCTGTATTTTTTACTATCTCAACACCTGCACGCAGAAAATATCAACAATGTCTCAGAGGGCGCACACATATATATATATATTCATATTATATAACATCTCAGCCACTCAGGGCACACATATATAGTCATATCATCTCATATCGCAGCCACACAGGGCGCCCACAATTAGCAGTATGAAAATTGACTTACCTCATATGTCCACTCGAACTGCACCTATTGCACTTTTCTGTATACTTTTCCTTTCTTTTTTTAGCTTTATATATCAATTGTATTGCAACGCCTTACTTGACATAGGTCCTTCGTGCCTTTGCTTACCTGCGTACTTTGTAACTTTCAATATCGTCAGTTATTTTCTTCTATCGATATTGTCTTTCTACTGAAATGTTACACCCTACACTTTTGAACCTTGAAATGTGTCCCTAATCTTCTTGAAAGTAGCCATGAGACCCCTACTTTCAGCACACATTAAACAACTCGAAGGAAAAAAAAATGTGGTACCTTGTGAGAAGGAAGGTTGGAAGTAGAGTCGTGAGAATCCAGAAAGAGTTGGAGACTAAAAAAAAATGAGTCGTAGGATTCGATTTACCTACGTAAGCTACTAAGTTAAAAGTCTTATACACTTGAGCTACTTAAGGAAATATCAAGCTTACGTAGTACGGATTACATCGACTCTTAAAACAAGATGAGATTACGAACCCACCGGGAAAAGGAGAAGGCGACACGTGGCAGCAAAAGGAGGTGCCATGTGGCAGCCTAGGGAAGTGCCATGTGGAAGCAGGTTACCCACCTACTTGGGGTCAAGTAGGTGACCCACCTACTTGGGTTCAAGTAGGTGACCCACCTACTTGGGGGTGGGCCCCACCAAGGACACGTGGCAGCCTTGGAGGCTAAGGGTGGATCTGTGGCCCAATAAGGGCTTGACACATGTCACTCTTAGGGGATGACACGTGTCACTTCCTAAGGGACCATATATATGTATGTTAATGACTCTTAAGTCATTTGGAACTCAAAAATCAGCCCAAAACATAGAGAGAAGAACGTGGAGAAGAAGAAGAGAAAGGGGCAGCCATGGTTCCTAAGAAATTAAGGTAAGTTCTTCACTTTTCTTCCATGAATTAATTATCCACGGTATTTCCTAAGCACATGGTTATGTATATATGTGTTTTATGATGTTCATCGAACCAAAACTTCAGCTTTACAATTGGAAATTTGGAAGAAAAAGAAGAGAAAAACGTTAAAGGGGCAAGAAAGGAGGGCTACGGGTTTGGCCCTTTTAGGGTAAGTTTTCGGGTTTCGTTCCATGAATTAATTATTTTAAGTGTCCCTAAGTTGTATATTGGTGTTTAATAACCTAAAATTTCAATTTGGGTCAGCGAAGAAGTAACACAAACCGCCCGCTCAATTTCAGCGCGTTTGGAGAAGTTCCAAGTTGCGCTTTGATGGTTTTGGCCAAATTCGGGTAACATGATGTTTGTCCTTTAAAATTTTACTTTATGGTATTGTTATGCAGTGTATTATACACCTTGTGTGTGTCTGGAAACATGAAAATAGTATAGAAATGCTTGGCATTGAAGACAATCCAAATTATAGTCATTATAGTCGACTTGTCGTCAAAGTAAGGCGTTGTTCTTGTGAGTTGCTGCGCAGGGGTGTGATGTATTGTTTCAGGGCCTAAATATGTTCTAATGTGGGTTAGGGTGCTGCTGGTTGAAGCCACATGACCCCCCATTGCGTATAATTAAAGGCGTTACAAAATAAAGGCTAAACACCCTATTGTGATATCGTATTTTTGAATAAGTAGGTCCCGACCTAATTGGAAATTTGGATGGGAAACATTATAGGGGAGGTGCTGCCCAATTTTCGTCGACGCCTTAGCGAATAACGGAACTAGTCGAGGAAAACGACTAAGGAAATAGATTCCATTAATACTAAGGTGTAACCTAGGGTGCTGGAAAGTTAAAAGGGGTTGATATTCATATTACTTTCATATTGAATAGGTTCAAAGAATGGCGAGGCAAACAGGATAAGGAATAATTCAAACAAGGTATGTGAAGCTTCTCTTGGTATGTTTTTTTGGTATAGGTATGTAAAGCCTATCTTTTCTCTTTTGGCATGTCTTAGATGTAAGCAGGATATGATATGAGCTTTGGGGGTAATTCCATTCCCAGGTTCTGAATATGACTTCAGGACCCTCACTTACTTTTGAATGATTAAACTTTAAAGTAGTAAGCTGCTATCTTCGAGTCTTCTATATGACTGTATAACAATTGATTCGACTAAGCTCTTGTTTGTAAAAAAAAAGGCTCTGAGATAACCAATGCTTTGACTGCTATAAGATATTTCACATTGGTATATGTCTAAGATTTCCAAAAACTCCTTTTTACATAGTCCTTAGTAACAGTTAGAGAGTATACGTCAGATACCTTCTGCCCTGATCCCCAGGTGATGGTTCACTTGATAACTTCATTGAGTCTCAGATAATAATTTAAAATGTGTTTTGTTTCTCACTACTGTACTCGTGTATACTGTAACACTTCTTCTCCGAGTCTCGAGCCGGCTGTCTGGTTCGTGCAATTCACTATATTGTTCACCGAGTCCCTCGCTAGAGGGCCGGCATCCGTATGTATATATATGATGTAATGTAATAAGGTGACGATGGCCTGGGGCCTGATACTGATACTATGATGATGTATTGTAATAAGGTGACGATGGCCTGGGGCTTGATACTGATACTATGATGATGTGTTGTAATAAGGTGGCTATGGCCCAGGGCCTGATACTGATACTACATATATGATTCATCGGACCCCTGACGGGGCCAACTATATTGAAAATTTGAGTATGCATGTTTTTGTGATTCACAGTGTCACGACCCAACCCCGTAGGCTGCGACTGGGGTCCGACCTGGACCCCCCATACATATATCTATTAGCTGAGGTCACATTGAATCATAAATAAGACAATATCATGTAATAGAGCCCCACTGGGCGATAACATTTTCATAAACTGTAGCTCTTTTCGTTTGTATCACAATATGACAGGGCATGCAAGCCGACAAGGCTGCCATAACATAATAACATATATCATATATCATGTAGACCCAGCTTAATCAAACTAACATACACAACCCACATATACATGTCTGTAGACCTCTAAACATATAAATGACAACATATGGCGGGACAGGGCCCCCGCCGTACCCCTGAATGGATAAAACAATTTCTATACATCCGTGGACAGTATCAAAAACTAGGCCCCGATACAATGGAGCCTCTTCCAGCTGGGCTGCATGGAATCCTAAGCTGACGGACTCCCAAAATCTGTATCTGTACCTGCGGGCATGAACGCAGCCCCCCGAGAAAGGGGGTCAGTACGATATGTGTACTGAGTATGTAAAACATAATATAATACAACTGGAAACATATCTGAGATAGAGAATCAGGGGATAAGATATCAAGTCAGAAACCTGTACCTGTACTTTATGAATTACAAAAACATGCATGTTCGAGTCATATCATATAGCCGGCCCTTTCGGGGGTCCGGTGAATCATCTCTATAAAACCATCATGGCCCCAGTGCCATCACCACCTTATTACAACACATCATCATATATTTATACACGTATCCTGGCCCTCTATTGAGGGACTCAGTGAATAATGTAGTGAACTGTGCACGAGAACATATCCTGGCCCGGGACTCAAGGAAAGAAGTGTTACGGTATACACGAGTAGAGTAGTGAGTAACTATATGCAATTTAAATCATTATCAGAGACTCGACAGAATAAGAAAGTTAAGCTTTTATTTGAGAACCCGAGTAACGGTGTAGTCATCTCGAGTGTCCTCTAAATGCCATTATGGGTTGTCTCAAAAGTAATCTCGGAGGCCCTGGACACATATTAACATAGGGCCAAATCATTTATAGAATCAGAAACATTTGTTGACAAATAGTTTGTAAGACTTGGAGCCTGTACATTTGTTACCTTTTTAACATATAAAAGTTTCCAGGGAAATAGTTCGTTTATTATAAAAGTTCGATATTCAGACGTAAATAAGAGATACTAAGAATAGAGTTACCCCGGAACTCATATCATGTTTAACCTACAACTAAGACATGCCAGAAGAAGAAAGAGAACAAACTATATATGGTCTGTACTTTCCTTTATGGGATCTGCATACACATATTTTATACCCAGCCCATCATGGGGCTCGGTGAATCAGTATGGCATCATAATCTCACTTTCGTACCAAATACGAATCAAGGGAAATGAGAGATAGCTTTCCACACACTACTGTTTAACACGTAGAAGCCTTTCTAGGCAATACTCAATCCTTGCAGAAATTCCAATACTAAGTAGTGGATAGGGGTTAGGAGGCATACTTGGAGTTTTGGGAATGGAATTATCCCCACATTCCACACACAATTCACTTAAGGCTAAAGCTTGCCAAAAGGAAAGAAAGATAGTTGTACGAACTTATACCAAAACATGCCAAGAGAAAGTTTTACATACCTCTTGGAAGTTACCCTTTATCCTGCTCGCCTCATCGTCTTCTGAACCTATTCAATATAAAGTAATACGAATATCAACTACTCTTAACTTTTCAGCATCTGAGGTTATGCCTTAATGTTAATGGAATCTATTTCCTTAGTCGTTTCCTCGGCTAGTCCTTTAGTTTGTTAAGGCGTTAACGAAAATTGGGCAGCACCTCCCCTATAATGTGCCCTATCCGAATTTCCAATTAGGTCCCTAAGACCTACAGCTAACCAACAACAACAACCTGCAGCAATTCATACCAACAATATACAGCATAAACTCCAAACGACTTATTCGAAAATACGATATCAAAATAGGGCGTCTAGCCTTTATTTTGTGACGCCTTTAATTATACGTAACGAGGGGTCATGTGGCTTCGACCAGCAGCACCCTAACCCACATTAGGACATATTCAGGCCCTGCAACAACAAGCCACACCCCTGCAGAGCAACTCACAAGAACAACACTTTGTTTCGACAACAATTCAACTATAACGACTACAAATTAGTTTATTCCGAACGCCAAGTATTTCTAAGCCATTTTCATATTTCCAGCCACCAATAGGGCGTGTAACATGCTCCATCAGAACACATAAAGCTCAAATTTAAAGAAGAAACCTTACCTTACGTTAAACTTGTCAAACTCGCCAAAACTATCCAAAATGTGAAATCTGGACAGCTTACTGTTTTACCTTGTCGCTTCGTTTCAAAGGGGTAATGGAGGGAAACAGGATTTACGTCCTTCATGAAAGTTATACACATGTGTCTTAGGGTCGCAAACAATTTCGAATCATCCCTACATCAATTTTGTACAAAAAGATATGACCAAAATACTCACAGCTGTCCGTATAGGATTTCCAAAACCAAATCTGGGCAGTACCTCCTCTACACTTCATCACCCTTTTTCGAGCTGCTACAAGTAAAACTGGATTTTAGAGTCTGAACGAAAGTTATTGGTCACTGAAATACCTTTCCAAAACATATTAAATCATTCAAAACGAAACTGTACACAAGAATTTATACCCATATTACTAACAACAGTCCCTTCCAAAAACGGCTTGGTTAATTAGTTCTTAACATTTTCTCCTTCAACTTTCTCTTATTTCTTTCCAAGTGTAAACTGCAACCATGGTTCCTTAGGCATCCTAAGACACATGTATACACCCCCACATGGTTGAAAAACATTGTAGATAATTAATTCACGGAGGAAAATTGAAGAACTCACCTTTAATTCTTCAAAAACGTTGCTGCCTTGTTCCTTTTGGTTCATCACGTTTTTCCTCTCATTTGGCTGATGTTTATGGATGGAAAATGAGTTAAAAGAGTCAGCCAACATGTATATATACACCTCCTTAGGAGGTGACATGTGACAGCCCCCTAGTGTGACACGTGGCAGCCTCCTAGGGTGACACCTCGTCCAAGCTTCCAACACAAAACTGCCACATGGCAGCGTGGGGTCCATCCCAAGTAGGTGAGTCACCTGCCTGCTTGCTTCACTTTCATAAGTTCGGAAACTAGTTTTTGCTCCCTCTCGTAGGTTCGTAATCTCGTCTTATTTTAAAAGCCTAGGTAATCCGTGCTACATAAGTTTGGTATGTAATCAAGTAACTCACGTATGTAAGATTTCTAAATTAGTAGCTTGCGTAGATAAGTCGAGTCCTACGACTCGTTACTTGGCCTCCTATTCCTTCCGGATTCTTATATGATTCCCCTTCCAACCTTCTCTACTACGGGGTATCACATCCTCCCTTCGTTGGAGTCATTTGATAGTGTCGTAGCATATCCGGTTCATATGGTAATGTCTAAGGAACTTATGAAACATTCTGAGTTTAAAAGGGTGAGGTGTAATATCCTTCCCCCCTTTAGAACATTCGTCCTCGAATGTTAAACAAAACTTCCCTTAGAACTTATACAGACCATCGGGGGATTCGTTTCTATTTCCTTACACATATTTCCATCGAAGTACTTAGTATACGAGTTTCAAGAGTTGGGGTTACCTGTTTACCTGGTGTTTTATGTCCTCTTTTTAATTTCTTAGGTCATCCCCTTTTCTAGTTTTGATTTTGCCACAATACCTTGACGGAAGGCACATCTTCAGTTCGCAACCTTCTAATTTGCCAATCGAAGATGGCAATAAGTTTCTCCTCATAGGATAACTCTTCCATCTCATGGACTTCATTTATAAGACATACTATGGGTGGATCGCTAGTACATTCGCGAAATATCTATATCTGATAGGCTGGGCGTATGGTCTCCAAATCAAGTGGTAAGCTCAACTTACCAGCCGCGTTGCCCACCTTATGAGTAACTTGATACCGTCTAACATATTTTGGGTCAATTTCCTTTTCTAGGTGACCCTATGATGAACATCCAATCATCAACTTGAACTCTGTATGTCGACGTCGATTATCTGTATATCATTCCTGCCGACTCTGGGCTTTTAGTCAATAGCTTGCTTAATCATGTCGAGGCCATTGGATTACTAGTGTAGTAATTATTATTGTAGGCAACTTGATAAGTGATGGATAATCATTCCGGCTACCTTCAAAGTTAATCTTCCGGCTTGTGACATATCTTCTAGCGTCTAATAGTGCGCTCAATCTGTTTAGTAGCTCGAGGGAGAAATGCGGTACTAAGACCTATCTGTGCTCCTGACCTTTTCTTGGACTGATCTCAAGGCGTTAATTATAATTGAAGTCCCTTTATCTAGGATATTAGATGAGGAAACCTCACGGAACCTTACCATTCTCCATGTTCTATAACTCCCTCTAATTTCAGCAGCATAGGTGCTCTTGATTGGAAGCAAATGGGCTGATTCATTAGCCTAATCACAATAACTCATATAGCACCCTACTCCTACCGAGTATAAAATGGGTGCGTAATGACGTGGATAATTTGGGAACCGTTAGCCTCGTATAGTCTTTCTCGACTCCTTTCAGAACTTTAACTGGCACTTTATTCTTTTGGGTCTTTCTTCTCCCTTATCCTATATTCGATGTCGGGGAAGATCTTTGGTCCACTCGTGGCCATGTCTCACTTCACCCATAGTATCAGATCCATCTCGATAGTTTGACTTAACCCATCTCTGCATCTCTCAATAGTTAATCACAACTTGGGCTCCCTTGCCTAGGACAATAGCTGTGGAGACTCCGTAAGGTCCTACCACTCTTTTACCTTACAACTTTATACCTTCTCGGCGGAGTAGGTAACCTGTGATCGAAGGAGCAAGGGTCAACACCATTAATTCATAGGTAACATTTGTGGAATTTTTAACCTTGGGTATTACTTCCTGTCATCCGTAAGTTACATCAACTGTTTTGCTTTTTCTTGCCCTCAGAGTTGGTTGCCCAGTGGTGTCGAAATTCCCTCGACTACTGGTCCATATAACCCTTCGGTGGTTTGCCTCTTATTAACAGGTACTATGTTGATGAACTGTGGCATTCGAATGTGTCATTAGTTAGCAAGTAGCTAATCCTCCTTGTTTTGCTTAAGTCCTTGTTAGAATTACTTTAACGTATCTTATGATACTCCAGGTACGTAATCCCATATTGTTTCTCCGTCCCCAGTTCAGATTCCTCCATCTCGCGTGATCATACCAGCACTAACGCATTACGTTCCATCAGAATTTCAAAGTTAAGCGTGCTGGGGCGGGAGTAATATTGGGATGGGTGACCTCCTTTGGAAGTCTTCGTGTCGCGTTTCAATGTAATCCTTTCCAAGGCGTGCGGCCACTCAATTTAGCCCAAGATTTACCTCAGCGTTATCTCGCGAGTCTTTATGTTTTGCCTTGTCCTTTTCTCTGTTATCTTGCAACCAGTATCGGTGTAGACCTTTAGTTCCGCTATGACCATATCCCTTTTTGTACGCACCCATTCATTAGGATGGGCTACTGAGTAGCGCCAAAGTTCGTTCATATAGTGACCCTTGGAGCTACTTTGACTCTTGTCTATTATTAGCTGGCATAGCTTTAAAGGAATTTGACATATACGCTTCCCTATCCTCGATTCACATTGTGTTCTCCTTATTTTCTACCACAGGAGGCTTTCTATTCCATTTTCTTTGGTTATTTATCTATCGCAACATCAATTGTGACTAACTCTATAACCAACATTTTGGCTTTTGGTCAAGCATAGTGTCGTTATCCTTTGTAGTGTCTCTTGAATTATTCAATATCCTTTCATTGGTACATTCTTCTATTTTTATACGCAGCCGCCTTCTAGCGTTATGTTATTTAGGGTCTCGTCACAACCTTCTCAATGTTGCCTTATGTAGCATTCTGGCTTCCGTTCAATTACTGGTGGCTTCCAGACCTTTCTAACTTGGTTCGGCAGGATATCTTATTGAAGTTTAGACGTCCATCTCAAATATATTACCATATCGATTGCCTTCACCTTACTTTTGCCATTTTCTCATTAACTTCCCCCCTTTAGAGGGTACTCGTGCTTTCCTCTGTATGTACTTGTAGTCATTCCAATTTCAATTAGGCGGTACTAGTATTCTGGGAATAACTATTCTAGGTTTTCTTAAAGTAGTGACTTTGTCCCAACCTATATCCTTTGTTTCGTGGGATGAATGAAAGTTGTTCCAATTATTCTTTAAGTTTGCCATCCTCGTCCCTTGAGGGCTCCACTATTTTTGGGGCGACGTGGTGTACCCGCGTCATTTTTTTGTATCTTAAGCTCCATACTCTTACTGTGTACTCAATGCAGACTTTTAACTTAGTTAGCCGCTACTAATGGCGCCTTATTAGCGGTCTCACTTTATCCTTGCATACTGGTATCACATTATTTAATTCATACTTATATATCCCCATTTTTTTTTGTTCGTATTCGTATTCAGTTCCTGACATCTCTTTGAGGTGCTTCTATTAGAAGTTCTTTCCCCAATTAGTCGGTGGCAAATTATAAACTATTATCGTACATCATTTTCCAACCATTGTTGGAAGGGATCAGAACCTCTTAAACATCACAATACTTTTTTTTTTGGTAGTACTTGACCTACCTGGTCTCCTTCTGAGTTTATCCTCGAGTTATGAACAACTCATCTAATTTACAATTAGGAGTTGAGGGCTTGGTATTTTTTTTTATTTTTTTAAAAGAGTGAAACTCATTCACGGGACATCTTATCCTTCATTCTGAGCCCTCTGTGTATATTCCTACAATACAAATACGGCTGGAGATACCGTAATCTCAACTTTACTACTTAAATAAGCCTTTGTTCCTCCGAAATAAAATTCTTCGAGTGAAAAGGGTGCCCCTTATCGACCACCTAAAGGGTACCTCTTACAGCTTTAGTTGAACACAGTAGGGGTACTTGGTATCAACTCCTCAGACATCTCAAAAATCTATGGTTTACTTCCTTTTTCTTGTTCTGGGAAAATTTCGGCAGAGTTTCCTCTACATTTCTTACTTATCCCAAAACCTGCATGCAGAAAATACCAACAATGCCTCACAGGGCCAGCATATATATTTACATATCACATCACAGTCGCACAGGGCTTTCAATGTCATTTTTTTATCGCAGCCACACAGGGCTTTCAACGTCAACAATAATATAAAAATATTAGACTTACCTCATATGTCCAACTTCAAACTGCAACTATTACACTTCCTGACTGCTTTTCCTTCAGGTTTCAGCTTTACATTTCAAATAATACTTCACTACCTTACCAAATGGATATCTTCCGTGCCTTCACTTTACTTACCTGCGTGCTTTGTAACTTTCTATGTCATCAATTACTTTCTTCTGTTGGTGTCGTCCTTCTGTTAAGATCCAAGGTTAGTATAAGGAATTTTTCCTATGACTCAGATCTAAAGCACGATCTCAGATGTAGAAGAAAGGTAACATCCTAAATGTCCTATAATTTCCTGTTTATAGATGTGGCGCGCAACACATCGATAACAAAGACTCTATTAGACACGGTCTGCAGACACTCCAAGGACGAACTGCTCTGATACCACTTCTGTCACGACCCAACCCTGTAGGCCACGACTGGGGTCCGACCTGGACCCCCCGTACATATATCTATTAGCTGAGGTCACATTGAATCACAAATAAGACAATATCATGTAATAGAGCCCCACTGGGCGATAACATTTTCATAAACTGTAGCTCTTTTCGTTTGTATCACAACATGACAGGGCATGCAAGCCGACAAGGCTGCCATAACATAATAACATATATCATATATCATGTAGACCCAGCTTAATCAAACTGACATACACAACCCACATATACATGTCTGCAGACCTCTAAACATATAAATGACAACATATGGCGGGACAGGGCCCCCGCCGTACCCCTGAATGGATAAAACAATTTCTATACATCCGTGGACAGTATCAAAAACTAGGCCCCGATACAATGGAGTCTCTTCCAGCTGGGCTGCATGGAATCCTAAGCTGACGGACTCCCAAAATCTGTATCTGTACCTGCGGGCAAGAACGCAGCCCCCCGAGAAAGGGGGTCAGTACGATATGTGTACTGAATATGTAAAACATAATATAATACAACTGGAAACATATCTGAGATAGAGAATCAGGAGATAAGATATCAATTCAGAAACCTGTACCTGTACTTTATGAATTACAAAAACATGTATGTTCGAGTCATATCATATAGCCGGCCCTTTCGGGGGTCCGATGAATCATCTCTGTAAAATCATCTCTGTAAAACCATCATGGCCCCAGTGCCATCACCAACTTATTACAACACATCATCATATATTTATACACGTATCCTGGCTCTCTATTGAGGGACTCAGTGAATAATGTAGTGAATTGTGCACGAGAACATATCCTGGCCCGGGACTCAAGGAAAGAAGTGTTACGGTATACACGAGTAGAGTAGTGAGTAACTATATGCAATTTAAATCATTATCAGAGACTCGACAGAATAAGAAAGTTAAGCTTTTATTTGAGAACCCGAGTAACGGTGTAGTCATCTCGAGTGTCCTCTAAATGCCATTATGGGTTGTCTCAAAAGTAATCTCGAAGGCCCTGGACACATATTAACATAGGGCCAAATCATTTATAGAATCAGAAACATTTGTTGACAAATAGTTTGTAAGACTTGGAGCCTGTACATTTGTTACCTTTTTAACATATAAAAGTTTCCAGGGAAATAGTTCGATTATTATAAAAGTTCGATATTCAGACGTAAATAAGAGATACTAAGAATAGAGTTACCCTGGAACTCATATCATGTTTAACCTACAACTAAGACATGCCAGAAGAAGAAAGAGAACAAACTATATATGGTCTGTACTTTCCTTTATGGGATCTGCATACACATATTTTATACCCGGCCCATCATGGGCTCGGTGAATCATTATGGCATCATAATCTCACTTTCGTACCAAATACGAATCAAGGGAAATGAGAGATAGCTTTCCACACACTACTGTTTAACACGTAGAAGCCTTACTAGGCAATACTCAATCCTTGCAGAAATTCCAATACTAAGCAGTGGATAGGGGTTAGGAGGCATACTTGGAGTTTTAGGAATGGAATTATCCCCACATTCCACACACAATTCACTTAAGGCTAAAGCTTGCCAAAAGGAAAGAAAGATAGTTGTACGAACTTATACCAAAACATGCCAAGAGAAAGCTTTACATACCTCTTGGGAGTTACCCTTTATCCTACTCGCCTCATCGTCTTCTGAACCTATTCAATATAAAGTAATACGAATATCAACTACTCTTAACTTTTCAGCATCTGAGGTTATGCCTTAATGTTAATGGAATCTATTTCCTTAGTCGTTTCCTCGGCTAGTCCTTTAGTTTGTTAAGGCGTTAACGAAAATTGGGCAGCACCTCCCCTATAATGTGCCCTATCCGAATTTCCAATTAGGTCCCTAAGACCTACAGCTAACCAACAACAACAACCTGCAGCAATTCATACCAACAATATACAACATAAACTCCAAACGACTTATTCGAAAATACGATATCAAAATAGGGCGTCTAGCCTTTATTTTGTGACGCCTTTAATTATACGTAACGAGGGGTCATGTGGCTTCGACCAGCAGCACCCTAACCCACATTCTCACATATTCAGGCCCTGCAACAACAAGCCACACCCCTGCAGAGCAACTCACAAGAACAACACTTTGTTTCGACAACAATTCAACTATAACGACTACAAATTAGTTTATTCCGAACGCCAAGTATTTCTAAGCCATTTTCATATTTCCAGCCACCAATAGGGCGTGTAACATGCTCCATCAGAACACATAAAGCTCAAATTTAAAGAAGAAACCTTACCTTACGTTAAACTTGTCAAACTCGCCAAAACTATCCAAAATGTGAAATCTGGACAGCTTACTGTTTTACCTTGTCGCTTCGTTTCAAAGGGGTAATGGAGGGAAACAGGATTTACGTCCTTCATGAAAGTTATACACATGTGTCTTAGGGTCGCAAACAATTTCGAATCATCCCTACATCAATTTTGTACAAAAGGATATGACCAAAATACTCACAGCTGTCCGTATAGGATTTCCAAAACCAAATCTGGGCAGTACCTCCTCTACACTTCATCACCCTTTTTCGAGCTGCTACAAGTAAAACTGGATTTTAGAGTCTGAACGAACGTTATTGGTCTCTGAAATACCTTTCCAAAACATATTAAATCATTCGAAACGAAACTGTACACAAGAAGTTATACCCATATTACTAACAACGGTCCCTTCCAAAAATGGCTTGGTTAATTAGTTCTTAATGTTTTCTCCTTCAACTTTCTCTTATTTCTTTCCAAGTGTAAACTGCAACCATGGTTCCTTAGGCATCCTAAGACACATGTATACACCCCCACATGGTTGAAAAACATTGTAGATAATTAATTCACGGAGGAAAATTGAAGAACTCACCTTTAATTCTTCAAAAACGTTGCTGCCTTGTTCCTTTTGGTTCATCACGTTTTTCCTCTCATTTGGCTGATGTTTATGGATGGAAAATGAGTTAAAAGAGTCAGCCAACATGTATATATACACCTCCTTAGGAGGTGACAAGTGACAGCCCCCTAGTGTGACACGTGGCAGCCTCCTAGGGTGACACCTCGTCCAAGCTTCCAACACAAAACTGCCACATGGCAGCGTGGGGTCCATCCCAAGTAGGTGAGTCACCTGCCTGCTTGCTTCACTTTCATAAGTTCGGAAACTAGTTTTTGCTTCCTCTCGTAGGTTCGTAATCTCGTCTTATTTTAAGAGCCTAGGTAATCCGTGCTACATAAGTTTGGTATGTAATCAAGTAACTCACGTATGTAAGATTTCTAAATTAGTAGCTTGCGTAGATAAGTCGAGTCCTACGACTCGTTACTTGGCCTCCTATTCCTTCCGGATTCTTATATGATTCCCCTTCCAACCTTCTCTACTACGGGGTATCACATCCTCCGTTCGTTGGAGTCATTTGATAGTGTCGTAGCATATCCGGTTCATATGGTAATGTCCAAGGAACTTATGAAATATTCTGAGTTTAAAAGGGTGAGGTGTAATACACAAAGTACTGGTACATATTTCTAATTTGATAATTGGTTCCCATGTATCGGGGCCTAGTTTTGATACTATCCACTGATGTATAACATTGTCTTGTCTATTCGGGGGTACGGCGGGGGCCTTGTCCCGCCATATGTTGTCATTTATATTTTTAGAGGTCTGCAGACATGTATATATGGGTTGTGTATGTTAGTTTGATTCAGCTGGGTCTACCTGATATATGATATATGTGATTATGTTATGGAAGCCTTGTCGGCTTGCGTGCCCTGTTATATTGTGATACAAACGAAAAGGGCTCAGGTTTATGAAAATGTTATCGCCTAGTGGGACTCTGTTACATGATGTTGTCTTATTTACAATTCAATGTGACCACAGTTAATAGATATGTGTACGGAGGGTCCAGGTCGGACCCCAGTCGCGGCCTACGGGGTTGGGTCGTGACATGAAATCACAAGTTAGTATGACGAATTTCATTTCCTATGACTCAGCTCTATCGCACAATTCTAGATATGAAAGAAAGTAACATCATAAATGTCCTGTAGCCTCTTGTTTATAGATGTGGTGCACAACACACCGATAAACAAGCCTCTACTAGACACGGTCTATAGACATTCCGAGGACAAACCGCTCTGAAACCACTTTTGTCACGACCCAACCCTGTGGGCTGCGACTGGGGTTCAACTTGGACCCCCTTATGCGTATCTATCAGCTACTCTTAAGTTGAACAATGTGTGATGTGATACTATATACAAATCCCAGTGGGTCAAAAACTTTTTTTTCAAGAACCTGTAGCCTCATTCACCTGTATCATAACAGTAAAGGGCACGCGAGCCGATGAGACTACCATCCCACGAAAACATTTGCAATACGTCGTATGAGCACAATTGAAACAAACTTACAAATAACCCACATATACATATGTCTACAGACCTCTAAGAATAGTAACAGCTACATATGGCCGGACAGGACCCCCACTGTACCCCTGGACAATTAAATACATACATATTACATGACTAGTATCAAAAGTTAGGCTCCGAAATAGTGGAGCACTTCCAATATTGCTGAGTGGAAACCCTAAGCTGGCAGATCTCCAAACTGAACAACTGTACCTGCGGGCATGAAATGCAGCCCCCCGAAGAATGAGGGGTCAGTACGATATATGTACCGAATATGTAAAGCATAATAATACATAACAGAGCTGACAACTGAAGTAGGGATGCAGGAAACAAATATACAGTTAACGAACTTCTCTACCTGCATCTTATGACATGAGGGCATGTATACCTTCCTTACATACCATACCTAGCCCGCTATGGGACTTGGTGCTACAAGTGTGTCACTATATTTCCACGTGCATGCCTACAGACTGTATCCGGCCCTTCAATGAGGGACTCAATGAAGAAGTCATTTCATCATTTATCATTCCCGGCCCTTCATGGGATGCGATAAATGATCATTGCATCATATATCATGCCCGATCCTTCATGGGATGCGGTGAATAATCATTTCATCATATATCATGCCCGACCCTTCATGGGATGCGGTGAATTTATCATGCCCAGCCCTTCATGGGACGTGGTGTATTTATCATGCCTGGCCCTTCATGGGACGCGGTGAATTTATCATTCTCGGCCCTTCATGGGATGCGGTGAGTGACGTATTAACAGCCTACACGAATAAAGTAACAAGGAACCATATGCAATTAGTTCATCATCCGAGATTTGGTATAACAATCGTCATGGACTATCATTTGAGGATCAAAACTATCATCATCTCACGTATCCTCTAACTTCCATTAGGGACTACATCGATGGAGTCTCAAGAGTCCTAGGCTTTTATTAAGGTAATATCAAACGGCTTATGCAATCAGAGACACTTATCATTATAGAGTTCTTAGGCATGGGAGCTCATACATTCAATTAGTATTCATCATATAGGGACTCGAGGGTAGCAGTTCAACTACTTCAAGAACTTCGATATTAAGAAATGAATAGGAGTTATAGTTCATGCTTCCCATGCATCCGGTTACTATTTCCTGTATAGAAGGCTTGAGGGTGATAGCTCAGCTACCTTAAGAGCCTTAGCATTTAGAAGTGAATAAGAGTCAATAGGCTCTACATATATTACCTTTTATCCTATAGAAGCCTTAAAAAGGCAATAGCTCAACTATTACAGGAGTTCTACCATTATGAAGTGGATAAGAATTATGGACTGTACTCGGAGCTTTATGAATGGAACTATCCCCAAGTTCCATATAAAAACCATTTATAACTTATATCTAAGACATGCCAACATAAAGAAGAATAACTTTACCTACTTATGCGAAAAACATGCCGAGAGAAGGAAGAAGCTTTACATACTTATTCCAAAAATATGCCAAAAGAAAGCTTCACATACCTGTTATGGGTTAGTCTGTGTCCCGGTCGCCTTGTCATCCCGTGAACCTAGGTAACATGAAATCAATACGAACATCAACCTCTTTAGACCTTTCAGCGTCTTCTATTACTTAAGAGTATTCAGAAACCCCATTCCCTCGCTTGCCTTCTCGACTAGTTCCTTAACTAGTTAAGGCGTTAACGAAAATCGGACAGCACCTCCCCTATAATGTGTCCTATCGGAATTCCCAATCACATCCCTAATATCTACGCCAACCAACAACATAACCAGCAGCTCGTATATATAGAAAACTTTGCAACATTATACATTACAACCTCCGAACGACTCGCTCTAAATTATGATATCCAAAATAGGATTTCTACTTTCTATTTTGCGAAACCTTTAATCGTACGAAGCGTGGAATCATGTGGATGCAACCAAAAACTTCCACACCTATTTTAGAACACATTTAGACCTGCAACACACACCACCCAACCAGCAGAAGCTTCCAAACACACCACGCCTCACTTCGACTACAATTTAACCACGGCGACTTCAATTTAGATTGTTTCTTTCGCTGAGCATCCCCACGATATTTCCATACATCCGCAGTATAAAAGGTACATAATACACTCCATAACAACCCCATAAAGTCCAAATTTAAAGGAGAAACCTTAGCTTACCCAAAATTGGCCAAACTAGCCAAAATCGCGCCTCGGAACCCTTCTTAGCGTGTTGAAACTGTGTGGACTGGTTGCTGTCTGTTTTGGCTGCACCAAGACATCATTTTATTCTTCTAATACCTCCATATCATCATGGTATATGCTAGATAATTAATTTACGGAATGAAATCGGGACTTACCTCTATGGGACGTACTCGGGATGGGTCACCCATACACTTACGAAGCATTGACACGTGGAAAACTAGATGTATGGCTCTAGGTCCGCTAGTAAGTTTAGTTCGTAAGTCACTTTGCCTATTCGATGAAGGATCAGGTAAAGGGCCAATATATCTCTGGCTCAACTCTCCTTTCTTGCCGAACCTCATTACCCCTTTTATGGGCGACACTTTTAAGAACACCCAATCACCTACTTGAAAATACAAAGCTCAACGTCGATTTTCTGCATATGACTTTTGTCGACTCGGGGAAGCTAATAACCTCTCCTAAATAAGCTTCACCTTTTCTACGGCCTATATCGAGGCCTATTAGTTGTGCTTTACTAACACCAAACCAACCAATTGACGACCCACACTATCTGCCATACCAAATCTCATATGGGGCCATCCAGATACTAGAACGATAGTTAATATCATAAGTACTCCTGACCGGTGGTAGCCAATTTTCTGAGTTACCTTTGGGGCCAACTGCATAGGCCCGCAACATATCGTCTACCATATAGCTAGCTGAACTAGTCTGTCCATCAGTCTAAGGGTAACGTAGTGTACGAAGGCTTATCTATCCTTTCCGTTTCTTCGTGGACTGACCTTCGGTCGTTAACTGTAACTTGGGCTCCTTCATCTGAGATGGTAGCTATGGGGACTCCGTAAGGTCTTGCCCCCTTCACCCTATAATTTCACACCTTCTCGGCTGAGTAGGTAGCCTTTGATTGAAGGAGCATAGGTTAATATTGTTATTCTGCAGGTAACATTTCCTCCAGAGTCATCTACCCATGGAATACGAAGTGAGTCTCATAGCCAAGGTCGTATTGTGAAATCTTCAACCCCGTGTATTACCTCCTGCCTTCCTTAAACGACATCAATTGGTACCCTTACTTGTTGGGTTTTGCTTTTTGCCCCTCAGAGGTGGTTGCCACGTGGTGTCAAAATTTCCCTATCCACTGGCCCATATAGTCGTTCTGTGGTTTGCCTATCATGAACTGGTGCTACGTTGATGAACCGTGGCATACAAGTGCGCCATCGGTTAGTAATCAGCTAATCCTGCTCGTTTGTTTAAGCCCCTATTTTATAATTTCCTCAGTGTAACCTGTAATACTCTAGGTACATAATCTCATGTCGTTCCTCCATCGCTAGTTCAGATTTTCCCATCTCACGTGATCATACCAGTACTGACGCGCTAAGGTCCATTAAAATTTTAAAGTTAAGCGTGCTTGGACGAGAGTAATACTAGGAGGGGTGACCTCTCTAGGAAGTCTTCATGTCGGGTTTCATTGCAACCCCTGCAATAATGTGCGAGGCACTCAACTTTGTCCAAGAATTATCTTAGCATCGTCTTACTAGTCTTCATATTTCGTCCTGCCCTTTTTCCTGTTATCTTTCAACCAGTATAGGGGTAGATTTTTAGTCCCACTATGACCATGTCCCTTTTTGGTCATTTGATTTAACTTCTTGTATTGTATTCACTCCTTTTTATATACACCCATTCGTTAGGGTCTCTATTAATGGTTCCCCGCACGGTCTTAGATATCACGGCTTCTATCTATTATGGCTGGCTTTTAGACCTTGCTAGCTTGTTCCAGCATGGGATTTCCTTCGAATTTTTAAGTGTTCACATTAACACACTGTAGTGTCATTTGGTTTCACCCTACGCTTGTGTATCTTATATCTACTTCCCCGCTTCAGGGTGTAGCCACGCCATTGTTTGTTTATTTCCAGCCTTCTAAATACGTATGAGTCTTTTCCAACACCTTTAGTATACCGTACCATACATATACCTTAGGTTACCTACATACGAGACCTTAACACCAGTAGAAGGTGCTTATCATCGTTTTAAATTCCTCCTTCTGAGGCACTGATATTCTGCTGACACATTTTTCAAACTTGGGCATAATACTATCTTATTACCAAAGGGATACCACTCTTTTTTCCCTAATGACTTCGTAGTGCAGTGGTTGTTCCATACCCTATATTCCTTATCCTTGAAGGATCTCACTATTTTCTAAGATGGCGTCACAAATACAGAATCCTTCTTTATGCCTCAAGAGCTTTTACCCTTGTCATGCACCCGATGCTTGCCTTCTAAGCAACCTCTCAAATTTGTCTAACAATAGGTCTATCCTATTGCCATGTCGTTCTACTTATACCTTTAAATTTACAACTATCCTTTCTCACCTTTCTTTTCTATAATAAAGGCTCCTGTTTGTGTTGTTACCTCAAACAGGTCCGTTAATTCAAGCTTCATTCCGGCCCTACAGGCAACAAAAGGAGATGCATATACGATAAAGTAGAATCTGGGTTTATTAATGTACATGTATCGTGAAAGAAAATTTGTAATTTACCTGTAGCCATATTTGGTGGCGCCTGTCGGTCCTGTCTACTAGCTAAGACATAAATACAACTCGAAGGACCGCTAGAACTAGAAGGTCCACCCTGTCCTCTACCACGCTCCGCTGGAATATAAGTACCCCGCCTCACCGGGCGCATAGCCACTGAAGAAGAAGAACCCGCAACTATCACGACCGAACTCCGTAGGCCGCGACTGGGGTCTGACTGGACCCCCTGTACACATATCTATTAGTTGTGGTCACATTGAATCATAAATAAGACAATATCATGTAACAGAACCCCACTAGGCGATAACATTTTCATAAACCTGTAGCCCTTTTCATTTGTATCACAACATGACAGGGCACACAAGCCGAAAGACTGCCATAACATAATCACATATATCATATATCAGGTAGACCCAGCTGAAGCAAATTGGCATACACAACCCATATATACATGTCTGCAGACCTCTAAAAACATTAACGACAATATATGGCAGGATAGGGCCCCTACCGTACCCCTGAATAGACAAAACACTTTTAAACATCCATGGTTCGTATCAAAACTAGGCTCCGATACAATGGAGTCTCTTCCAACTGAGCTTGAATTGAATCCTAAGCTGACAGACTCCCAAACCTGTACCTGTACCTGCGGGCATGAAACGCAGCCTCCCGAAGAAAGAGGGTCAGTACGACATATGTACTGAGTATGTAAAATATAACATAATACAACTGGAAGTGTATCTGAAATAGAGAAACAGGGGATAAAATATCAAAATTGGAAACCTGTACCTGTACTCTGTGAATCATGAAAGCATGCATGCTCAAATTATACAATATAGCCAGCCTTTTTAGGGGTCCAATGAATCATATCTGTAGGATCATCATAGGCCCAGCGCCATCACCACATTATTGCAACACATAATCATCATATATATATATATACGTACCCGACCCTCTAGTGAAGGGGTCAGTGGACAATGCAGTGAGTTGTGCATGAACGGACCCAACCCGGGACTCGATGAAAATAGTGTTACAGTATACATAAGTAGAGTAGTGAGTGACTATATGCAATTTAAATTATATCGGAGACTCGACGAAATAAGAAAGTTAAGTTTTTGTCTGAGGACCCGAGCAACGGTGTAGTCATCTCAAGTATCCTCTAAGTGCCATTATGGGCTGCCTCAAAAGTAATCTCGGGGACCCTAGACATACATTAACATAGGGCCAAATCATTTAGGGAGTCAAAACACTTAGTCATGTATATCCTTTACGACTTGGAGCCTGTACATTTGGTACCTCTTTAACATATGGGAGTTTCCAGGGAAATAGTTCAACTACTATAGGAGTTCAATATTCAGAAGTAATCAAGAGGTGTTTGAGAGTGGAGTTACTCCGGAGCTCAGATCATATTCAACTTACAACTAAGACAAAGACATGCCCAAAAGAAGAAAGAGAATAAGCTCTATATAGTGTGTACTTTCCCTCGGGTGATCTGCATATACATATTTCATACCCGGCCCATCATGGGGCTCGGTGAACCACTATGGCATCGTAATCTCATTTTTGTATCAAATACATCTCAATAGAAAGGAGAGATAGCTTCTCACACACTACATTCTAACACATAGAAGCCTTACTAGGCAATACTTAATCTTTACAGGAACTCTAATACTAAACAGTGGATAGGGGTTATGAGGCGTACTTGGAATTCTGGGAATGGAATTATCCCCGCACTTCATATACAATTCACTTAAGGCTAAACATTGACAAAAGGAAAGAAAGATAGCTGTACGAACTTATACCAAAACATGCCAAGAGAAAGCTTTACATACCTCTTGTCTGAATTATTCCTTATCTTGTTTGCCTCGTCGTCCTTTGAACCTATTCAACATGAAATTAATATGAATATCAACCTCTGTTAACTTTCCATCACCCTAGGTTACACCTTAGTATTAATGAAATCTATGTCCTTAGTTATTTCTCCGACTAGTTCTGTTATTTGCTAAAGCGTCGCCGAAAATTGGGCAGCACCTCCCCTATAATGTGCCCTATCCAAATTTCCACTTAGGTCCCTAAGACCTACAGCCAACCAACAACAACAACCTGCAGCAATTTACACCAATAGTATACAACATAAACTCCAAACAACTTATTCAAAAATAAAATATCAAAATAAGGTTTCTAGTTTCCATTTGGCAAAACCTTTAACCATACGAAGCGGGGGGTCGTGTGGCTGCAACCAGCATCTCCCCCACCTCTTTTAGAACATATTTATACCCTGCAATGATACATCACACCCCTACAACAGCAACTCACAAGAACAACGCCTTACTTCGACGACAATTAGACTATAGCAACTCCAATTTAGTTTATTTTGAACGTCGAATATTTACACGACTTTCTTACACTTCCAGCAGCCTAAAAGGTGTATAATATACTCTATAACAACACCATAAAGTCCAAATTTAAAGGAGAAGCCTTACCTTACCCGAAATTGGCCAAAACTAGCCAAAATTATGCCTCGGAAATTTTCTAGCGCGACTTGAATGCCGTGGTTGCTTGCTGTCCGATTTTTGCTGCACCAAGCCATGATTTTATACTACTAATACCTCCATATCATCATGGTATACGCTAGATAATTAATTTACAGAACAAAATCGAGACTTATCTCATTTTTCCTCCAAGGCCGTCACTCTTTTCTCTCTAAGCTTTAGGGTTTTTGTTCTTGGTTTTTGGATGAAGTTTGAGATAAGAAGCACCCTCTTAGTCACAATATACATATATGTAGGTGTCCTTAGGAGGTGACACATGTCATCCCCTAAGGGTGACACGTGTCCAGCCTATATAAGGCCACCGCATACATGCCTCCACTTAGGGGCTGTCACGTGGCAGTGGGGACCACCTCCCCCAAGCAGGTGGGTCACCTGCTTGCTTGAGGTGCTGCCACGTGGCACTCCTCCATTGGCTGCTACGTGGCACTTTTTTTTCTCCCTCGTGGGTTCGTAATCTCATCTTATTTTAAGAGCCTATGTAATCCATTCTACGTAAGCTTGGTACGTACTCCAATGGCTTAAGTATGTAAGACTTCCAAGTTAGTAGCTTACGTAGGTAAATCGAGTCCTACGACTCATTACTTGGCCTCCAATTCCTTCCGGATTCTTATAACTCCATTTCCAACTTTCTCTACTATGGGGTATCACATTCCCCCTTCCTTAGAGTCATTTGATAGTGTCATATCGTATCTGGCCCACATGGTAATGTCTAAGGAACTTAGGAGACATTCTGAGTTTAAAAGTGTGGGGTGTAACATCCTTCCCCCCTTTAGAACATTCGTCCCCGAATGTTAAACAAAACTTCCCTTAGAACTTTATACAGACCATAGGGAGATTCTTTGCTATTTCCCTAACATATACTACTTCCATACAAGTACTTAATATACATATTTCAGGAGTTAGGGGTTCCTATAGACATTGGGAATAGGTGCGAATACTTGTGTTTCATGTTCTTCTTAGCTTCTCCGGTCATCCTCTTTCTGGTTTTGGTTTTGCCACAGTATCTTAACGGAAGGAACGTATTTAATCCACAATCTTCTAGCTTGTCGATTTAAGATGGTGATAGGTTGTTCCTTGCAAAATTCCATCTTCTGGACACCATTCATAGAATATACCCTGGGTGACTCGTCAGTATTCTTGCGAAGCATTCTTATCTGATGGACTAGGCATATAGTCTCCAAATGAGGTGGTAAGTTCAACTTACTAGCCACGTTGCCCACCTTATGAGTAACTTGATACAGTCTAACATATTTTGGGTTAAGTTTCTTTTCTAGGTTACCCTATTATGAATATCCAATCATCAACTTGAACTCTGTATATCGATGTCGATTATCTGTATATTATTCCTGCTGACTCTAGGCTTTTAGTCAATAGCTTGCTTAATCATGTCGGGGCCTTTTTAGCTTAGTCTTTCTAACATCTACCCATCCAATAGGGGACTTACACGTCTACTCTACCAGTCTTGTATAGAGTCATTGGGATACCAGAGTGGTAGCCATTATGGTAGTTAAACTCAATAAGTGGTGGACGATCATCTCAATTACTCTTAAAGCCAACCATATAATAGTATAGTCAGTCGATTCAGCAGCTCAAGGAAAAATGCGGTACGAAGACCTATTTGTGCTCCCGAGCTTTTCTTGGACTGATCTCTAGACGTTAATCATAATTGAAGTCCCTCTATCTGAGATATCAGTAGGGGAAACCTCACAGAACCTTATTACCTCCTTGTCCTATAACTTCACCTGGTTCCAACTGCATAGGTGGTTTTGTTTAAAAGCAAATGAGCTGATTTATTAGCCTACTCACAATAACCCATATAGCACCCTACTCTCATAGAGTATAAAATAGGTTCATAATGATGTTGATAATTTGGGAACCGTTAGCCTCGTATAGTCCTTCTCGACTCTTTTCAGAACTTTAACTGGTATTCAATCTTTTGGGTCCTTCTTCCCCTCCTTTTTTCCCAATCCTTAGGGTTGGCTACTGACTAATATTGCAGTCCCCTCATATAATGGCTCTCGTAGTCGTTCTTTGCTTTGTCCAACATGATCTGGTATAGTTCTGACGGAATTTTGGCGTATATACTCGCCATCCTGTAGTAACCAGCTAGTTCTGCCAGTTTCATTTAAACTCTTTCACCACTTTCCTTACCCCCACTTGCAACTCTCTAGACACATTATCCTGTGTTATTTTCTTCCTTACAAAATGACGAGAGGGTACAAGAAGTATCCTAGCATTATCTCGCTAGTCCTCATGTTTTACCTCGCCTTTTTCTCCCTTAGCCTACATTCGATGTCAGGGGAGATCCTTGGCCCAATTGTGACCATGTATTATGTCATCCATAGTACCAATTCCATCTCGATAGTTTGGCTTAACCTATCTTTGCATCTTTTGGTAGTTAATTGTAACAGCTATGGGGATTCCGTAAGGTCTTACCATTTCTTCACCCTATAATTTTACACCTTCTCGGCTGAGTAGGTAGCCTTTGATCAAAGGAGCAGGGGCCAATATTGTTAATCCACGGGTAATATTCCCTTCAGAGTCATCTGTCGATGGGGTGTGGAATGAGTCTTATAGTCCTGGTCATATTGTGGAATGTCCGACCTTGGGTATTACTTCCTGGCTTCCTTAAATTATATCAACTAGTACCCTTACGTGTTTGGGTTTTGCTTTTCAATCCTTAGAGTTGGCCGTCAAGTGGTGTCGAAATTCTCTTGCCCACTGACCCGTATAGCTATTCAGTCATTTGCCTATCATTAACTAATACTATGTCGACGAAATGTGGCATTCAAGCGTGTCGTCAGTTAGTAATTAGCTAATCCTTCTTATTTTGCTTAAGCCCTTGTTACAATTGTCTTAATGTATCTTATAATACTCTGGGTACATACTCTCATATCGTTTCTTCGTCGCTAGTTCAGATTCTTCCATCTTGCGCGATCACACCAGCACTAACAGATTAAGTTCCATCAGAATTTCGAAGTTAAGCATGCTGGAGAGAGAGTAATATTGGGATGAGTGACCTCCCTAAGAAGTCTTCGTGTCGCGTTTCATTGTAATTCTTGCCATAATGTGTGGGTCACTCAACTTAGCTCCATATTTACCTTAGCGTTGTCTCACGAGTCTTTATGTTTTGCCCTGTCCTTTTGTCTTTTATCTTGCATCCAGTATTGGCGTAGACCTTTAGCTCTACTATACTCTATTCACTTTGTGTTCTCCTCATTTTCTACGACAGAAGGCTTTCTATTCCTCTTTCTTTGGTTATTTATCTATCGCAACATTATTTGCGACTAACTCTATAACCAACATTTTGGCTTTTGGTCCAGCCTACCGTTATTATCCTTGATAGTGTCTCTTGAGTTATTTGATATCCTTCCATGGTTATACTCTTTTGTTTTTATACGTAGCCACCTTCTAATGTTACATCATTTAGGGTCTCGTTAAAAACTTCTTAGTGCTGCTTTACATAGCATTCTGGCTTCCATCCCATTATTGGTAGCTTCCGGACCTTCCTAATTTGGTTCAGCAAGGTATCCTACTTGAAGTTTAAGCGTCCATCTCAAATATGTTGCCATATCGATTGCCTTCACCTTACTTTTGCCACTTTCTCATTAACTTCCCCCCCTTAGAGGGTACTCGTACTTTCCTTTGTTTGTATTTATAGTCGTTCCAATTTCAATTGGCAGTGCTAGTATTCTAACGATAACTATTCCAGGTTTTTTCAAAGTAGTGGCTTTGTCCCAAACTGTATCCTTTGTTTGTTGGAGTGAAGGTGGGTTGCACCATCTATTTCCTAAATTGGCTATCCTTATCCTTGAAATGTTTCACTATTCTCTTGGCGACCTTGTGCACACGCGTCATTCCTTTATACCTTATGCCCCTTGCCCTTACTGTGTACTCAACACAGACTTTTAACTTAATCAACATATACCAGGGGCGCCTTACTAGTGGTCTTACTTTATCTCTCTATAATTGTATCACACTGTTCAATTCATACTTATATATCCCCCTTTTAGTTCATACTCATATTCAGTTCGTGACATCTCTTTGAGGTGCTTCTATTAGAGGTTCTTTCCCCAATTAATCGGTGGAGAACTATAAACTGTTATCGTAAACCATTCCCCACCCATTGTTGGAAGAAATTCGAACTCTTAAACATCATAGTACTTTCCTTTTAATACTTGCCCGACCTGGTCTCCTTTCAAGTTTATCCTCAAGTTATGAACAACTCATTTAATTTATGCTAGGAGTTGAAGGCTTGGTATTTTTTTCAAAAAGAGTGAAACTCATTCGCAGAACCTCTTATCCTTCATCCTGAGCCCTCTGTTTATATTCCTACAGTACAAAAACGGCTGGAGATACTATAGTCTGAACTTTACTACTTAAATAAGCTTTTGTTCCTCCGAGATAAAATTCTTCAAGTGAAAAGGGTGCCCCTTATCGGTGACCTGAAGGGTACCTCTTACAGCTTTAGTTAAACATGGTAGGGGTACTTGGTATCAATTTTCCAGACATCTCAAAAATCTATGTTCCATTCCCTTTTCCTTGTTCTAGGAGAATTTTGACAGAGTTTCCTCTATACTTCTTACTATCCCACAACCTGCACGCAGAAAATACCAACAATGCCTCACAGGGCCAATACATATATATATATTCAGGTCATATCACAGCCGCATAGGGCTTTCAATATCATCTCATATTGCAGCCACACAGGGCTTTCAATGTCAATAATAATATAAAAATACTGGACTTACCTCATATGTCAAACTTCAAACTGCATTTGTTGCACTTCTTGTCTTCTTTCCTATCAGGTCTCGACTTTACATTCCAATATTACTTCCATACCTTACTCAAACTGATAGATATCTTTCGTGCCCTTACTTTACTTACATACATGCTTCGTGACGTCCTATGTCGTCAATTACTTCCTTCGGTTGATGTCGTCCTTCTGTTAAGATTCAAGGTTAGTATAAAGAATTTTCCTATGACTCGGATCTATAGCACGATCTCAGATGTAGAAGAAAGGTAACATCCTAAATATCCTATAGCTTCCTGTTGATAGATATGACGCATAACACATTGAGAACCAAGAATCTACTAGACACGGTCTGCAGACAATCCAAGGACGAACTACTCTGATACAACTTCTGTCACGACCCAACCCCATAGGCTGCGACTGGGGTCCGACCTGGACCCCCCGTACACATATCTATTAGTTGTGGTAACACTGAATCGTAAATAAGACAATATCATGTAACAGAGCCCCATTGGGCGATAACATTTTCATAAACCTATAGCCCTTTTCGTTTGTATCACAACATGACAGGGCACGCAAACCGACAAGGCTGCCATAACATAATCACATATATCATATATTAGGTAGACCCAGCTGAAGCAAACTGGCATACACAACCCAAATATATATGTCTGCAGACCTCTAAAAATATTAACGACAACATATGGCAGGACAGGGCCCCTACCGTACCCCTGAATAGACAAAACACTTTTAAACATCCATGGTTCGTATCAAAACTAGGCTCTGATACAATGGAGTCTCTTCATACTGAGCTTGAATGGAATCCTAAGCTAACGGACTCCCAAACCTGTACCTATACCTGCGGGCATGAAACGCAGCCTCCCAAAGAAAGGGGGTCAGTACGACATATGTACTAAATATGTAAAACATAACATAATACAACTGGAAGCGTATCTGAAGTAGAGAAGCAGGGGATAAAATATCAAAATTGGAAACCTATACTTGTACTCTGTGAATCATGAAAGCATGCATGCTCAAATTATATAATATAGTCGGCCCTTTCAGGGGTTCGATGAATCATATCTATAGGATCATCATAGGCCCAGTGCCATCACCACCTTATTGCAATACATCATCATCATATATATACACATACGTACCCGACCCTCTAGTGAAGGGGTCAGTGGACAATGCAATAAGTTGTGAACGAACGGACCCGGCCCGGGACTCAGTGAAAATAGTGTTACAGTATACACGAGTAGAGCAGTGAGTGACTATATGCAATTTAAATCATATCGGAGACTCGACGAAATAAGAAAGTTAAGCTTTTGTTTGAGGACCCGAGCAACGGTGTAGTTATCTCGAGTATCCTCTAAGTGCCATTATGGGCTGCCTCAAAAGTAATCTCGGGGACCCTAGACATACATTAACATAGGGCCAAATCGTTTAGGGAGTCAAAACACTTAGTCTTGTATAGCCTTTACGACTTGGAGCCTGTACATTTGGTACCTCTTTAACATATGGGAGTTTCCAGGGAAATAGTTCAACTACTATAGGAGTTTAATATTCAGAAGTAATCAAGAGGTGTTTGAGAGTGGGGTTACTCCGGAGCTCAGATCATATTCAACTTACAACTAAGACAAAGACATGCCCAAAAAAAGAAAGAAAATAAGCTCTATATAGTGTGTACTTTCCCTCGGGTGATCTACATAAACATATTTCGTACCCGGCCCATCATGGGGCTCGGTGAACCACTATGGCATCGTAATCTCATTTTTGTATCAAATTCATCTCAATGGAAAGGAGAGATAGCTTCTCACATACTACATTCTAACACATAGAAGCCCTACAAGGCAATACTTAATCTTTACAGGAACTCTAATACTGAACAGTGGATAGAGGTTATGAGGCATACTTGGAATTTTGAGAATGGAATTATCCCCGCACTTCATATACAATTCACTTAAGGCTAAACATTTCCAAAAGGAAAGAAAGATAGCTGTACGAACTTATACCAAAACATGCCAAGAGAAAGCTTTACATACCTCTTGTCTGAATTATTCCTTATCTTGTTTGCCTCGTCGTCCTTTGAACCTATTCAACATGAAAATAATATGAATATCAACCCCTGTTAACTTTCCAGCACCCTAGGTTACACCTTAGTATTAATGGAATCTATGTCCTTAGTCGTTTCTCCGACTAGTTCTGTTATTTGCTAAAGCGTCGTCGAAAATTGGGCAGCAGCTCCCCTATAATGTGCCCTATCCAAATTTCCACTTTGGTCCCTAAGACCTACAACCAACCAACAACAACAACCTGCAGCAATTTACACCAACAGTATACAACATAAACTCCGAACGACTTATTCAAAAATACGATATCAAAATAAGGTTTCTAGTTTTCATTTGGCAAAACCTTTAACCGTACAGGTGGGGGGTCGTGTGGCTGCAACCAGCAGCTCCCCCACCTCGTTTAGAACATATTTAGACCCTGCAACAACACATCACACCCCTACAATAGCAACTCACAAGAACAATGCCTTACTTCGATGAAAATTCGACTATAGCGACTCCAATTTAGTTTATTTCGAACGTCGAATATTTCCACGACTTTCTTACACTTCCAGAAGCCTAAAAGGTGTATAATATACTCTATAACAACACTATAAAGTCCAAATTTGAAGGAGAAGCCTTACCTTACCCGAAATTGGCCAAAACTAGCTAAAATTGTGCCTCAGAACTTTTCTAGCGCGACTTGAACGCTGTGGCTGCTTGCTGTCCGATTTTTGCTGCACCAAGCCATGATTTTATACTAATAATACCTCCATATCATCACGGCATATGCTAGATAATTAATTTATAGAACGAAATCGGGACTTACCTCATTTTTCCTCAAAGGCCGTCACTATTTTCTCTCTAAGCTTTAGGGTTTTTGTTCTTGGTTTTTGGCTGAAGTTTGAGATAAGGAGCAGCCTCTTAGTCACAATATACATATATGTAGATGTCCTTAGGATGTGACACGTGTCATCCCCTAAGGGTGACACATGTCCAGCCCCTATTGGGCCACCGCATACATGCCTCCACTTAGGGGCTGCCACGTGGCAGTGGGGACCACCTCCCCCAAGCAGGTGGGTCACCTGCATGCTTGAGGTGCTGCCACATGGCACTCCTTCATTGGCTACCATGCGGCACTTTTTTTTTTCTCCTTCGTGGGTTCATAATCTCGTCTTATTTTAAGAGCCTATGTAATCCATTCTACGCAAGCTTGGTACGTACTCCAATTGCTTAAGTATGTAAGACTTCCAAGTTAGTAGCTTACGTAGGTAAATCGAGCCCTACGACTCATTACTTAGCCTCCAATTCCTTCCGAATTCTTATGACTCCATTTCTAACCTTCTCTACTATGGGTATCACATTCCCCCTTCCTTAGAGTCATTTGATAGTATCGTAGCGTATCCGGCCCATATGGTAATGTCTAAGGAACTTAGGAGACATTCCGAGTTTAAAAGTGTGGGGTGTAACAACAACTTTCCCCATAGGCGGAGCTGTACCACTAAACCTGCTTTTAAATGGACATGTTCTCATGAAATGGCCTTGACGGCCACACGTAAAACAAGCACCTGTCCCATAATGGCATTTACCGAAATGAGTCCTATCATAACGAGGACACTGAGGAAAAGGTGGCCTTGACTGATGTAAATTGTTGCCCATCTATGGACCTGGCACCCAGGAATTCTGACCGACTCCTGAACACCCCATACTACCGAATCCCCAACCTGGGAACTGAGAGGGTGCACTCCAAGTTTGTTTGGAAGGATATTCAATGTGATGCTGAGGGTGTCCGCCTTGAAATTTCCCCGTATCACCAACCGACCTAGCTTTCTTATGTGGACATCCGTCATACCCCCTATCGGGTTGTTGCCTTCTATATTGCCCCTTTCTCCCTCGCCCATGCCTTCGAGCTTGCCCTGCCACTAATTTGGTCAGTAATAACACTGCATCTCTCATCGCCCTATCCTCTGGCTCTAGCTGTGGAGTTGAAGGTTCAAATACTGGGGCCTCAGGTTCTGCGCCTACTGCTGCCCCAGACCCTTCTGGAAGTGGCCGCATAATAGAGCTTGCCGATCGGAACACAATCCCCGGCATAAACTGGGCACGAGTCCTAGTAATTTTCGGGATCTGATCAGTTTCTTCTGCTATTGACTTGCTCTTCGGGCGGTCGTTGCTTTCCTTGGAAACATCGCTGCAAATATAAAGGTTTATTAGGGAGAAATCATCCTAGCTGCTATTACCATCAATTCAACAGTTAACTTATTTCTCAGGGTCATCCACACTCGTAGGTTTATCAACTCTTATCATTACGATGGAAACTACCTTCCAAGGCCTATTTCAATCCTATACCTCCTTTTTTGTTTCGAAGAAAAATTTGGGCAGAGTTTCCTCTGTATTTCTCACTATCCCAAACCTGCACGTAGAAAATGCCAACAATGCCTCACAGGGCCAACATATATATATATCCATATCGCAGCCATACAGGGCGCCCAATATTTATAGCAATATGAAATGATGGACTTACCTCATATGTCCAACTCGAACTGCCCCGTCTACTTTTCTATGTCAATAGAACTTCAATGTATTACCTGACATATATCTTCCGTGCCTTTACTTATCTGTGTGCTGTGTAACTCCCAATATCGTCAATTACTTTCCTTTATTGATGTTTTCCTTCTACTAAAATCACCGGTTAGTATAAGGAATTTCATTTCCTATAAATCAGCTCTGTCGCACGATCTTAGACATGAAAGAAAGGAAACATCCTAAATGCCTTGTAGCCTCTTGTTTATAGATGTGGTGCACAACACACTGATAAACAAGCCTCTACTAGACACAGTCTATGGACACTCAAAGAAGAAACTACTCTAATACCACTTTTGTCATGACCCAACCCTGTAGGCCGTGACGGGTGCCCTAACTGGACACATACGTGTACCCCTGCCTTCCACACAAAACCCATCTCCTATTTATACTTAAAATGCACTAACAGGTAAGAAAACATACAAGCCGACAAGGATGTTGTAACATATAGGGTTGTTCTATAGTATACATATACGCGAGCCGACAAGGACACCACAGCACAGGGAACGCCCCAACTCATAAGTCATATCAACACAGCTGTACATACACGCATCTACAACTCATATACCACTAATATACAACTCATATACAACTCATACACACATACAACCCATATACATACAACCCACATCCATATCCACAGACCTCTAAGAGTAAGAAGAACAGTAACATAAGGCGGGACAGGGCCCCCGCTGTACCCGTGAACAAAACAAATATATACATCAAGGTTTAGTACCCAAAATCAGGCTCCACCACAATGGAGCACCTCTGGACCGCTGAGTGGGACTCCTATGCTGGTAGATCCCCAAACTGTGAACTTGTACCTGCGGGTATGAATGCAACCCCCCGAAGAAAGAGGGTCAGTACGACATAGGTACAGAGTATGCAAAACATAATATAGCATAGCATAACTAGAAGCATATCTGAAATAGAGAAGCAGGGAATAAAATATCAAATCAGAAACTTGTACCTGGGGAAGTAAAATTATGCATGCTCAATTTTTACAATATAGCCGGCCCTATCAGGGATTTGGTGAATCATATCTGTAGAGCCATCACCTCCTTATACAACACATCATCACATCATCACATATATACATACGTACCAGGCCCCCTAATGAGGTCACAATGAAAAATGTAGTAGATTATCCACGATTACTATTCTCGGCCTCGGGGTCGATGAAAGAAGTATTATAATATGCACGAGTAGAGTAGTGAGAAACAAAACATAATTTAAATCATTATCTGAGACTCAATGAATTCATCAAGTGAACCGTCACTTGGAAGTAATTGAAGTACCTGCTAGGTGTCATGGAGGACTGTATGGAGCATCAGGAACCATAGACATGTGTCAAAATATTTCCAAATAGCTTATAGGATCCAGGCATCTGTCCTCGTGGAGCCCATAAGGATAGAGGCCTATACCTCCAGTTACTATTTAACCTATCAAAGACTCGAAGATAGTAACTTACTACTTTAAAGTTTAACATTCAAAAGTGAGTGAGGGTCCTGAAGTGATATTCAGAATTTGGGAATGGAATTACCCCCAAGGCTCATATCATATCTTGCTTACATCTAAGACATGCCAAAAGAAAGAGAAAAGATAGGCTTTACATACCTCTTACAGGTTACCTTTTGTCTCGGTCATCTTGTCATCCTTTGAAACTATTATGAAAGAAATACGAGTATTTTCCAGCATCTTATACTACCTACGAGTATTCATAGAATTCATTTGCTCGCTCGTCTTCTTGACTAGTTCATTAACTAGTTAAAGAGTTAACAAAAATTGGGCAGCATCTCCCCTATAATGTGCCCTATTAGAATTCTCAATTACGTCCTTAATACCTATAGCCAACTAACAACAAAACCAGCAGCTCATATATGTATAACATGGCAACATTACACAATATAAACTCTGTTATACCCCGTACTTTGGTACCTTGGAACGCTTCTTAAGCTTCTTAAGTTTCTAGGAAGGCTCTTAAGTTACTTGGAAGTCGTCATATGAGTCGGATAATCTATAACGTTATCAAGTAACTCTAAGGAAAGGAGAATGAGATACCCTATAAGAGGGAAGATTAGAAATAGATTTATAAGAATCCAGAAGGAGTTGGAGGTCGAGTAATGAGTCGTAGGACTCGATTTACTTGCGTAAGCTAGCGACTTGGACGTTTTACATAACTAAGCTACTTGAGTACACGTCGAACTTAAATAGCAAGGATTACATAGGCTCTTAAGATAAGGCGAGATGACAAACCTATGAAAGGGAGCAAAAAAAATAGTTTTCGAACTTACGAAAGCGAAGCAAGCAGGTGACAAGCAAGCAGGTGACAAGCAAGTAGGTGACACACCTAGGTGGGTCCCACGCTGCCACATGGCAGATTTGGGTTGGATGCATGGATGATGGCACCCTAGGGGGATGCCACATGTCACCCCTAGGGGCTGCCACATGTCACCTCCAAAAGTTGGATATATATGCTGAAATTATGACTAAGGAATTCATTTTTCAGCATCTACACTTACGGAAAATTGGAGAAAAATTAAGGGAGAGAAGAGAGAGTCACGGCAGCCACAAGAATAAGGTAAGGCCTCCGTTTTCGATCCGTGAATTAATTATTTAAGGTATTCTACATTGATATAGCGGGGTTTAACAACATAAAATTTATAGTTGGGGTTTCGAGGAGCTTCTCATTTTTGTCAATAAACCCGTTTTTGAATAGGACTGATGTTAGTAATACTAGTATAACTCCTTGTGTAAAGTTTTGTTTCGAGTGATTCAAGATGTTTTGGAAAGCTATTTCATAGGGCTATAACTTTCATTTAAACTCAAAAATCCATTTTTTCCTTTAGCTTCGCGAAAAAGAGTGATGAAGTGTAGAGAAGGTACTGCCCAGATTTTGTTTTGAAAATCCTACACGGACAGCTGTGAGTATTTTGGGCATATATTTTAGTATAAAATTGCTGTAGAGGTAATTCAAACTTGTTTGCAATGTTGATACACATGTCTATAACTTTCATTGAGGCCACAAATCTTGTTTCTCTCAATTACCCCTCCAAAACTAAGCGACAATATAAGACAATGGGCTACCCAGATTTCGCGTTTTGATAAGTTTTGGCGAGTTTGACCAGTTTAACGTAAGGTAAGGTCTTTCCTTTTAAATTGAAGTTTATGGTGTTGTTATATTGTGTATTACACCCCTTGTATGCTGCTGGAAATTTAATAATGTCATAGAAATACTCGACGATCGAAATAAACTAAATTGGAATTGCTATAGTTAAATTGTCATCGAAGGATAGTGTTGTTCGTGTGAGGTGCGCTGCAGGGGTGTGATGTGTTGTTGCAGGGCCTAAATATGTTCTAATGTGGGTTAAGGTGCTGTTGCTTGAATCCACACAACCCCTCGTTGCGTGTAATGAAAGGCGTTACAAAATAAAGGCTAGACGCCCTATTGTGCTACTGTATTTTTGAATAAGTCATTTGGAGTTTATGTTGTATATTGTTGGTGTGAATTGATGCAGGTTGTTGTTGTTGGTTGGCTGTAGGTCTTAGGGACCTAATTGGAAATTCGGATAGGGCACATTATAGGGGAAATGCTGCCCAATTTTCTTTAACTCTTTAACTAGTTAGGGAACTAGTCAAGAAGATGAGCGTGGGGGGGGGGATGAGTTCTACAAATACTCATATGTAGCCTAAGGTGCTGGAAAGCCAAGGATTGTTAATACTCGTATTTCTTTTATGTTACTTAGGTTTAAAGGACGACGAGACGAACGGGATAAAAAGTAACCCGTAACAGGTATGTAAAGCTAACGTTTCTTTCTTTTGGCATGTTTTGGCATACGTATGTAAGGCTTATACTTTCTTTTAGCATTTCTTTGACATAAGTATATAAAGCTAATATTCCTTTTCATCATGGATTTTAAGAAACAAGCATATAACTTTCATATGACTTTAAAGAAGTTCCTGTTCGTAAAGCCGCTAGAATGGCCAACTTCTCGACTTCCAAAAGACATTTTGTTATGCCTTGATATGTGTATATGATTCCCAAAAGTTCTATTTTGATATAACTCATAGTAACTTTCAAAAGGTACTTGATATGATCCTTGTCTGGATTTTGAATGATAGCTTATTTTGATTATTCCATCGAGTCTCAAATATGATTTAAATTGCATTTGGTTTCTCACTACTTCACTCGTGGATGCCTCAATGCTTCTTTCACTAAGCCTAGGCCAGGTTTTGTTATCGTGCATACTTTTTTGCATTGTTTGCCGTGCCCCGACGTGAGAGGGCAGGTACGACCTATACATGGGTTTGATTTGTGGAGTTATGATGTGCCATGTACACTTATGATATGATCTGATATGACCATCTGATATGATATAATCTATTACGGAGATATTCCCTACTCTGGAGTTATGATGTGCTGTGGCGCCAGTGACGGGGCGGCGACCATATTTTGTATTTGTTCACCGAATCCCGTAATGAGGCCGGATATGCATATGTTTTTCCGCATAAATTATCTGTGGTTATAAAAAACATTTTGATATTTTGGATATTTTGCTCATTTTTGCACCTTCTATTCTGGTAATGGCTTTATTTATTACAGTCCATGCTTTATATACTCAGTACATATATCATACTGACCCCCTTCTTCGGGGGGGCTGCATTACATGCCCACAGATACAAATGCCCAGTTTGCCAATCTGCTCGCCTAGGACATCCATCCTGTTGGTTAGTAGTGCTCCTTTATCCGGAGCTCTATTTTGGTACTAACTTTTTTTTTGTTGTACATTTGTACATATTGGTTAAGGGTACGATGGGGGCCCTGTCCCATCATATGATTATGCTACCATTCTGTAGAGGTCTGTAGACTTGTGTTGTGGGTTTTGTATATGTGTTTTAGGCTTGTGTTCAGTGATGGCCTTAACGGCCTTCGTGTGCTACATCTATTTTCATGCGCTCTTTAGCGATCTCTTTTGATTTCCTAATTTGTTCGTTCTGCTAACATACTCAGTGGGGCTAAGGGTACATATGGGTGCCCAAATAGGGCACCAGTCACGGCCTACGGAGTTGGGTCGTGACAGAAGTGGTATCAGAGCAGTTTATCCTTAGAATGTCTATAGACCGTATCTAGTAGAATCTTGTTTATCAGTGTATTGTGCACCACATCTATGAACAAGAGGCTACAGGGCATTTAGGATGTTACCTTCCCTTCTTGTCTTAGATCGTGCGATAGAGATGTATTGTCAGGATTATTCCTCCCTTACAGAATGAATTGTTATGTTTCCAGTGATGCCTCCGAAGAAAGCAACGGCTGCCCAGAAAGGCAAATCAGCAGCGCCCAGTGAGGCTACTCAGGCCCATAAAGTTACCAGGGGCCGACCTCAGCCTGAGCTAGAGACTGCGCCCCCAATAGCCAGCTCTGCGACGCCGCTAGTATCAGAGGGGACTAGGGAAACCTCAGCTGCAGATCAGAGGGCGGCTTCATCACCAGTTTTTGGATCCCCAGCACCCGAGCCTGTAGTTCGACAGCCAGGAGCTGAGGACGGGGGTATATGGGAGGTGGTCCAGCTTTTGACTAGATTGGTGGCAAGCCAAGAGCACAGACGCAGTTTAGGCAAAGATCAGGTACACGGGCCAGATAGTTCGAGGGCTCGTGAGTTTCTGACCTGTAATCCTCCAGAGTTCTTTGGAACAAAGCCCGAGGAAGATCCCTAGTAGTTCATTAGGAAGATGCAGCGTACATTACGTTTGATTAAGGCTTCTATGACAGAATCAGTTGAGTTGGCCTCGTATAGGCTACACGAGGTAGCCGCTAACTGGTATGAGTCCTAGGAGTTGTCCAGGGGCAAGGCCACTCCTCCAACGATATGGGACGAGTTTGCAGAGGCGTTCCTCAGTCATTTCCTGCCTCCTGAGACGTTGAGAGCTAGGGTAGACAAGTTTTTACTATTGAGGCAGCATGGCCGCAATGTTCGTGAGTATAGTTTGGAGTTCGACTCATTGGCCCGATATGCACCCGCTTTAGTAACTGATATGATTGACAGGATGCACATATATGTAATAGGCCTAGATTGGTATCTAGTTGATAGTTGTTTGGTAATGGCTACCCAGCCAGGGATGGACATCGCCCGTATACAGGCACATGCTCAGGGCATGGAGGACAGACATAGAGGACACCAGTCTGACAGAGATTTTGGCAGGAGTCAGCCCAAGAGGGCCAAATCAGCTATGTATTCGGGAGAGTTCCGAAGTAGACCATCCCAGCTGCAGGATAGCATATAGCCCACCCAACCAGCATGGAGTGTGCCTCCGCAGTCCTCAGGCTGGAGACCAGGTGGCACAGGGTATTCAGGAGTAGGTCCGACCTCCAAGGCTTCCAGTTCACAACCAGACAGAGGCTCTGGTCAAATGAGGACACCCGTGCCTCAGTGTTCTTATTGCGAAAGGTACCACCCGGGAGAGTGCTACCATGCTATAGGGGCTTGTTTTTCTTGTGGCCGTCAAGGCCATGCGATGAGAGATTTCCCATATATAAGGGTACCTTGAGTGGCGCAGCTTGGCCTACCGAATCAGTTGCTAGGTCATCATTTTCTTCGGTATCTATGCACCCTACGAGGCAGGGTGCGCCTGTACCAGCAGGGCGCGGTAGAGGGCATGGCGGAGTCTCTAGTTCAAGTAGTCCTTCGAACTGCACTTATGCTTTGGCCGCCCGGTAGGATCAGGAGGCATCGCCAAATGTGATCACAGGTACATTGTTGACCTTTTCCCAAATTGTATATGTATTGATAGATTCGGGCTTTACATTATAGTATATTCTTCCGTTGATGATTGATAAAATTGGGACGAAGGAAATATGGTTTCGACTAGACTCTTACATTAAGTTGCATGACTCGAGTGCTAGTACTTGGACTAGATTATGTACTATCTATCGAAAATACTAAGCACCCTATGGTTATGCTAGGGTTTCTTATAGGGGCAACCTAATGTATGGATGATCTAACAGAAGATGTAGACATGGTGAAGCATGTTAAATATGCTGGAATAGAATCATTCGCGTGTGAATAGGTGAAGATAAATAGAGAATGACATGGATACACCCTAAAGGGGGGAGGTGGACAAGAGGAGAAGTACAACTATAGGAGAAAATCAACTTACGCTGTCATATGTAAATGGGAACGCTTAAACTTCAAATGAGATCCCATAAGGGATGGATGCGATCATACCCGCACTAACGCACCGGATCCCATCAGAACTCCGAAGTTAAGCGTGCTTGGACGAGAGTATACTAGGATAGGTGACACCCCTAAAAGTGAAAGAGGAAATGAAACACAAGTGTCCGTACCTATTTCCTACGTCTACAAGTAATCCTAACCTTTATAACTCTGATATTGATTGCTCAACGAAAGTATATGTTATGGTAACGGGATAGAGGACCCCTCCATATAGTCGGTATAAGGTTCGACGGAAGTTTTTGGTTAACATTCGAGGACGAATGTTCTAAAGGGGGGAAGGATGTTACACCCCGTAATTTGGTACCTTGGAACGCTTCTTAAGCTTCTTAAGTTTCTGGGAAGGCTCTTAAGTTACTTGAAAGTCGTCATATGAGTCGGATAATCTATAACGTTATCAAGTAACTCTAAGGAAAGGAGAATGAGATACCCCATAAGAGGGAAGATTGGAAATAGATTTATAAGAATCCGGAAGGAGTTGGAGGTCGAGTAATGAGTCGTAGGACTCGATTTACTTGCATAAGCTAGCGACTTGGACGTCTTACATAACTAAGTTACTTGAGTACTCATCGAACTTAAATAGCAAGGATTATATAGGCTCTTAAGATAAGGAGAGATGACGAACCTATGAAAGGGAGCCAAAAAAAATTAGTTTTCGAACTTACGAAAGCGAAGCAAGTAGGTGACAAGCAAGCAGGTGACAAGCAAGTAGGTGACACACCTAGGTGGGTCCCACGCTGCCACATGGCAGATTTGGGTTGGATGCATGGATGATGGCACCCTAGGGGGATGCCACATGTCACCCCTAGGGGCTGCCACATGTCACCTCCAAAAGTTGGATATATATGCTGAAATTATGACTAAGGAATTCATTTTTCAGCATCTACACTTACGGAAAATTGGAGAAAAATTAAGGGAGAGAAGAGAGAGTCACGGCAGCCACAAGAATAAGGTAAGGCCTCCGTTTTCGATCCGTGAATTAATTATTTAAGGTATTCTACATTGATATAGCGGGGTTTAACAACATAAAATTTATAGTTGGGGTTTCGAGGAGCTTTTCGTTTTTTTCAATAAACCCATTTTTGAATAGGACTGATGTTAGTAATACTAGTATAACTCCTTGTGTAAAGTTTTGTTTCGAGTGATTCAAGATGTTTTGGAAAGCTATTTCATAGGGATATAACTTTCATTTAGCCTCGAAAATTCAGTTTTTCTTTTAGCTTCGCGAAAAAGGGTGATGAAGTGTAGAGAAGGTACTGCTCAGATTTTATTTTGAAAATCCTACGCGGACAGCTGTGAGTATTTTGGGCATATATTTTCGTACAAAATTGTTGTAGGGGTAATTCAAACTTGTTTGCAATATTGATACACATGTCTATAACTTTCATTGAGGCCATAAATCTTGTTTCCATCAATTACCCCTCCGAAACTAAGCAACAATATAAGACAATGGGCTACCCAGATTTCGCGTTTTGATAAGTTTTGGCGAGTTTGACCAGTTTAACATAAGGTAAGGCCTTTCCTTTTAAATTGAAGTTTATGGTGTTGTTATATGGTGTATTACACCCCTTGTATGCTGCTGGAAATTTAAGAATGTCATAGAAATACTCGACGATCGAAATAAACTAAATTGGAATTGCTATAGTTAAATTGTCGTCGAAGGATAGTGTTGTTCGTGTGAGGTGCTGCTGTAGGGGTGTGATGTGTTGTTGCAGGGCCTAAATATGTTCTAATGTTGGTTAGGGTGCTGTAGCTTGAATCCACACGACCCCTCGTTGCGTATAATGAAAGGCATTATAAAATAAAGGCTAGACGCCCTATTGTGCTACCGTATTTTTGAATAAGTCGTTTGGAGTTTATGTTGTATATTGTTGGTGTGAATTGTTGCAGGTTGTTATTGTTGGTTGGCTGTAGGTCTTAGGGACCTAATTGAAAATTCGGATAGGACACATTATAAGGGAAATACTGTCTGATTTTCATTAACTCTTTAACTAGTTAGGGAACTAGTCAAGAAGACGAGCGTGGGGGGGGGGGGATGAGTTCTACAAATACTCGTATGTAGCCTAAGGTGTTGGAAAGCCAAGGATTGTTAATACTTGTATTTCTTTTATGTTACTTAGGTTTAAAGGATGACGAGACGAACAGGATAAAAAGTAACCCGTAACAGGTATGTAAAGCTAACGTTTCTTTCTTTTGGCATGTTTTGGCATACGTATGTAAGGCTTATACTTTATTTTAGCATTTCTTTGACATAAGTATATAAATCTAATATTCTTTTTCATCATGGATTTTAAGAAACAAGTATATAACTTTCATATGACTTTAAAGAAGTTCCTGTTCGTATAGCCGCTAGAATGGCCAACTTCTCAACTTCCAAAAGACATTTTGTTATGCCTTGATATGTGTATATGATTCCCAAAAGTTCTATTTTGATATAACCCATAGTAACTTTCAAAAGGTACTTGATATGATCTTTGTCTGGATTTTGAATGATAGCTTATTTTGATTATTCCATCGAGTCTCAAATATGATTTAATTTGCATTTGGTTTCTCACTACTTCACTCGTGGATGCCTCAATGCTTCTTTCACCGAGCCCGGGCCAATTTTTGTTATCGTTCATACTTTTCTGCATTATTCATCGTGCCCCGACGTGAGAGGGCATTTACGACCTGTACATGGGTTTGATTTGTGGAGTTATTGTTACACCCCATACTTTTGAGCTCGGAATGTCTTCTTAAGTTCCTTCGACACTATCATGTGAGCAGGATAAGCTATGACACTATCAAACAACTCTAAGGAAAGAAGATTGTGATACCTCATGAGAAGGAAGGTTGGAAATGGAGTCATAAGAATCCAAAAGGAATTGGAGGCCAAGTCATGAGTCGTAGGACTCGATTTACCTACGTAAGCTACCAACTTAGACGTCTTACATACTTGAGTTGCTTAAGGACATACCAAGCTTACGTAGCATGGATTACATAGGCTCCTAAAATAAGACGAGATTACGAACCCACGAGGAAGAGGAAAAAATTATGCGGGGCAGCCAATGGGAGGGTGACACGTGGCAGCACCTCAACCAAGCAGGTGCCCACCTGCTTGGGGTCAAGTAGGTGACCCACCTGCTTGGGAGAGGTGGGCCCCACTGCCACGTGGCAGCCCCACCCTTCTTGCATGGATACGGTGGCCCAATAGGGGCTGGACACGTGTCCCCCTTAGGGGCTGACACGTGTCACCCCTTGGGACCACATATATGTATGTATATTATGCTATACTTCAGTTTTGGGTCTTCAAACTGCAGCAAAAATCAGAAAACAAACCCTAGAACAAGAGAGAAAATTGCGATGGCTAGGAGGAAAAAAAATAGGTACGTTCCGATTTTGTTCCGTAAATTAATTATTCAGCGTATACCATGATGATATGGAGGTATTAGAAGTATAAAATCACGGCTTGGTGCAGCCAAAACTGACAGCAACCAGTCCACACAGTTTCAGCGCGCTAAAGAGGTTTCCGAGGCGCGATTTTGGCTAGTTTTGGCCAATTTCGGGTAAGGTAAGACTTCTCCTTTAAATTTGGACTTTATGAGGTTGTTATGGAGTGTATTATGTACCTTTTATACTGCTGGAAGTATGAAAAAAATTGTGGGGGGCTCAGCGAAAGAAACAATCTAAATTGAAGTCGCCGTAGTTAAATTGTAGTCGAAGTGAGGCGTGGTGTGTTGGGAGGCTGTTGCTGGTTGTGTGGTGTGTGTTTCAGGGTATAAATGTGTTCTAAAATAGGTTTGGGAGCTTCTGTTTGCAGTTACACGATTCCACGCTTCGTACGGTTAAAGGTTTCGCAAAATAGAAACTAGAAACCCTCTTTTGATATCGTAACTTCGGACGAGCTGTTTGGAGTTTATATGGTGTAATTTTGTCATAATATGTATATGTATGGGCTGCTAGTTGCATTGTTGGTTGGCTGCAGGTGCTAAGGACATGATTGGAAATTCGGATAGGGCATATTATAGGGGAGGTGCTGCCCGATTTTCATTAATGCCTTAACTAGTTAAGGAACTAGTCGAGAAGGCGAGCGAAGGGATGAATGTTATGAATACTCGTGGGTAGTCTAAGTTGCTGAAAAGTCCAAGGTTATTAATACTTGCATTACTTCTATGTTAAATAGGTTTTGAGGACAACGACGTGGACATGATTAGAAGAAGTCCATACGAGGTATGTGAAGCTTTCCTTTGGTGTGTTTTTGGAATAAGTATGTAGAGCCATTCTTCTTTTCTTTTGGCATGTCTTAGATATAAGTAATAAATGATATGTATATGATATTTGGGATTCAATCCATTCGTAAAGCCCTGAGTATGAGTCGAGACCCTCGTTTACTTCTTGATATTAGAACTCCTACAATAGCTGAGTCATTGCCTTTAAGTCTTCTATGTGATGAAAAGTAGTACATTAAAGCCTATCTCTTCTTTCCTTTAGAATGACTTAATTTTAAGTGAAATGATATATGATATGGGTTTAGAGGTAATTCCATTTATGAACTCTGAGTGTAACTCGTGACTTGTAGTCACTTCTGACCATTTAGAGTCTGAAAGTAGTCGAGCTATTATTCTCGAGCCTGCTATATAGTGAATAATAAGTGGAGATACAAGCTCTTTTTCTTGAAGGCTCTGAAACGATCAATGTCTCTGATTGCATAACTGTGTCTCTGATTGTATAACTGTGTCTCTGATTGCATAATCATGTCTTTGATTGCATAAACCATGTTTCTGATTGCATAAGCTAGGTGGCATTGTCTTGATGCATGTCTGTGATTCCTGAGGCCCCAATTGATGTAATCCTAATGACATCTAAAGGGAACTTCGGATAAGTACCTTCCTAGTCTTCAAGTGACGATTCACTTGAGTGTTTCATTGAGTCTCAGAGGGTGACTAGTTGCATATAGTTTCTCATTACTCTACTCGTGCATGCTGTAACCCTTCTTTCTTCGCATCCCACGATGGGCCGGATATTATGTCGGGCGCAGCTTTACTACTTCTTTCACCGCATCCTGGGCCGGATGTGTATAGTTCCATGTACGAGGAGATAATGTCGTACGTGAGGTGTGATATATATTATATGTTATGACGATACGATTATTCACCGAGTCCCAGGCCGGCTGCAATATGATAGTATATGTGGCAAAATAAGGGAGGCACCACCGAGTCCCTCCTTAGAGGGCCGGGTACGTATGTATATTATGATGGATGCTATAGACGTACACCACTCTATTCACCAAGTCCCTCACTAAAGGGTCAGATACTTTATGTAGGCATGCATATAAGATTAGAGTGATACATTGTGACCCCGAGTCCCGTAGTGAATCGGGTATAATATGATAACATACATGATAAGATGATACCGTATACGATGATATGATACCGTATACGATGATATGATTAAATGAAATGCATGATGATACGATAATATGTGATTATGAAGAAGTGATTATAACACCGAGTTCACTAGAGGGCCGGGCATAGTATATGATGATGTATAGGATTACATGTCCTAAAGTGCAGGTACAGTAATTTGTTAATTGTTATACTTGTCCCCTGCATCCCTATTTCAGTTATGGTCTCAGTTACGATGTGTTATGCTTTACATACTCAGTACATATATCGTACTGACCCCCCTTTTCTCGGGGGGCAGCATTTCATGCCTGTAGGTACAGATGTTCTTGTTGGAGATCCGCTAGCTTAGGGTTTCCACTCAGCTATGTTGAATGTGCTCTGCTGTGTCGGAACCTTACTATTGATGCTGGTCACTGATGTATATGTTTATTTATTCAAGGGTACGGCGGGGGCCTGTCCCGCCATATGATACAGTTATTACTCTTAGAGGTCTGTAGACATGTGTATGTGGGTTATTTGTAAGTTTGTTTCAGTCGCACTCATACGATGTATGGCAAATATTTTTGTGGCGTGGCAGCCTCGTCGGCTTGCATGCCTTGTCCTGTTATGATACAGGAGAATGAGGCTACAGGTTTAGGAAAAAAAAAGTTTTTGACCCATTGGGGTTCGTGTATGGTATCACATCACACACTGTTCAACTTAAGGGTAGCTAATAGATATGCATAAGGGGGTCCAGGTCGGACCCCAGTCGTGGCCTACGGGGTTGGGTCGTGACAGTTATGACGTGCCATGTACACTTATGATATGATATGATCTGATATGACCATCTGATATGATATGATCTGTTATGGAGATATTCCCTACTCTAGAGTTATGATGTGCTATGGCGCCAGTGACGGGGCGGCGACCACATTTTGTATTTGTTCATCGAGTCCCATAATGGGGCCGGATATGGCATATATTTTTCCGCATACATTATCTATGGTTATGAAAAACATTTTGATATTCTAGATATTTTGCTCATTTTTGCACCTTCTGTTTTGGTAATGGCTTTATTTATTATAGTCCATGCTTTATATGTTCAGTACATATATCGTACTGACCCCCTTCTTCAGGGAGCTACGTTACATGCCCGCAGGTACAGACGCCCGGTTTGCCGATCCGCTCGCCTAGGATATCCATCCTGTTGGTTGGTAGTGCTTCTTTATCCGGAGCCCTATTTTGGTACTAACTTTTTTTTTGTTGTACATTTGTACATATTGGTTAAGGGTACGACGGGGGCCCTGTCCCGTCATATGATTATGCTACCATTTTGTAGAGGTCTGTAGACTTGTGTTGTGGGTTTTGTATATGTGTTTTGGGCCTGTGTTTAGTGATGGCCTTAACGGCCTTCGTGTGCTACATCTATTTTTGTGCGCTCTCTAGCAATCTCTTTTGATTTCCTAATTTGTTTGTTCTGCTAACATACTAGTGGGGCTAAGGGTACGTATGGGTTCCCAAATAGGGCACCAGTCACGGCCTACGGAGTTGGGTCATGACAAACTCCAAATGACTTGCTCGAAACTATGATGCCCAAAATAAGGTTTCTAATTTCCAATTTGCAAAATCTTTAACTGTACGAAGAGGGGGTCGTGTGTCTGCAACCAACAGCTCCCCCACCTTTTTTAGGACACATTTAGACCCAGCAACACACACCACACAACCAGCATTAGCCTCCACACACAACACCTCATTTCGACTATAATTTGACTATAAGGACTTCAGTTTTAATTATTTCTTTTGCTGAGCATCTTCACGATTTTTTTATACTTCCAACAGTATAAAAGGTACATAATACCCTCCATAACAACCTCATAAAGTCTAAATTTAAAGGAGAAACCTTACCTTACCAGAAATTGGCAAAACTAGCCAAAATTGTGCCTCAGAAACCTCTTTAGCGCACTGAAACTGTGTGGACTGGTTGCTGTCCATTTTGGCTGCACCAAGCCATGATTTTATACTTCTAATACCTCCATTCATCGTGGTATATTATGGATAATTAATTTACGGAATGAAATCGGGATTTACCTATTTTTTTCTCCTAAGCCGTCACCCTTTTCTCTCTTGGATTAGGGTTTGTTCTTCTTTTTGTTGCTGAAGTTTTAAGGAACAAACTGAAGTGTATGTTACATATATATATACATATATGTGGTCTTAGGTGTGACACGTGTCATCCCCTAAGGGGGACACGTGTCCAGCCCCTAAGGGGGACACATGTCCAGCCCCTAAGGGGGACACGTGTCCAGCCCCTATTGGGCCATCGCATCCATGCGTTAAATGAGGGGCTACCACGTGGCAGTGGGGCCCATACTTGACCCCAAGCAGGTGGGTCACTTGCTTGCTTGAGGTGCTGCCACGTGTCACTCCCTCATTGGCTGCCACGTGTCTGTTTTTTCTCTTCCTCGTGGGTTCGTAATCTTGTCTTATTTTAAGAGCCTATGTAATTCATGCTACACAAGCTTGGTACGTACTCCAATAGCTTAAATTCGTAAGACTTCTAAGTTAGTAGCTTACATAGGTAAATCGAGTCCTACGACTCGATACTCAGCCTCCAATTCCTTCCGGATTCTTATAACTCTATTTCCAACCTTCTCTACTATGATGTGTCACATACTCCCCTCCTTAGAGTTGTTTGATAGCATTTTGGATTGTCCGGCTCACATAATAACTTCTAAGTAACTTAGGAGATATTTCGAGCCCAAGGGTTTGGGGTATAACAACTCACACCTCTTCTAGACCACCTTCTAAGAGGCTTAAGCACATTTCAAGAACCTTAAGAACCTCTCAAGGTACAATAGTACGGGGTATAACACCATAACACTTGTCGAACGAATGCCAATACTAAACAAGAAGGGCAGGGGCTAATACATGCCCCTATCTCACCCTTAATATGAGTTAAGTAAAAAGTTTATCCCTACACAGAACTAGTCCTCGATAGATGAGGACTTACCAAAAGTTTGACGGATGGGAGCTCACTAGCCACGTGTGAAAATATGATCCTCAACCCCAATATTATGAGACAATATAGGCAACAATATGTGTTAGTACGTTTGAATGTACTAAGTATGTGTGCATGACATGCAATGTAAGGCATAGGATGTAATGATCAAATATCATATATGTTGAAAGAGAATAAGTAAGTCATGAGGAAATACCATAATGATCAAAGTATTTAAGGACATAGTTGAAATCATGAAAGAACATCAGAAAAGTATACATATGTGGGATAGAAACCATAACTGACATAAGACCATGCGATTATGGAATCCTGTTGTCTCCCCATACAACGAAGAAAAAAGGGAATCTACTTGCCAAGATGGACTCTACCCCACTAGGTAGGTCATCTATATACGTTATATGTGGATCCACTAGCTAAACCATAAAGGCAATCCTACGGTGGCACATAGTTATGAGATAAGAGAATTTATATAAGGACCCTCACCTCAAGTCATCATTTGGTGCTTAGTCAAATCCCATGGAATACATAACCTAGTAATCGTACTTAACATATAGCATATACTTGTTTATAAACTTCATAATTCGTAGAATAGCTCATTGTCTTGTCAAACTTACAATGTGAGTATAAGTCTTTCAACATCACAATAACATACTTGCATAATTCATGTCATTAGGTTCCTAGGTCACCAATTAAGGAACCTAAGTTACCTTTTCCATAACTTACATGAAACTCATAACTTGAACATAATTGTAATTGATAATCATAATTCATGTTTGAAGTTAAAGTAAAACTCATATACAAAATCAATTTAGATGAAAATAATCAGAATACTTGAAACTAATGAACTCCATAATCATAGTTCATGTACATCATTATTGAAAATAGAATCATGCATGGGCATTCCAAATCAACTTGAAATCATGTAATTTGTGTAGAAACATACTTATAATTATCATTGATAATGAATAAAATTGTAATTGAAATTGCGCAACACAATTCATCAAAATTAGTGTTTAAAGATAATGAAATTTCATGAGATTTTTGAGAAAAACCTAGGGACTCCATGGGTGAAAGGAACCCATGGATCTATTCCCACACACCTTGGTAAAATTGACTCAGAATTGAAGAGGAAACCTTAATGAACTTGAAACCCTAGTTTGAAATTTGGATGTCCATAAAAGTGTCTAGGTTCATTGAACCGAACTACAGAAAAGATGGAATTACCCTTCATTAAATTCTGAAATTTGGACCTACAAAAGGCCTTTTATGAGTCATAGAAGTTGTGATGAGTCATAGGAACAACTCGTACTGCAGGTCCTTGAAAAGATCGGAAAGTTGGGTCTCTGATCTTTCTCTACGAACTATGTTTACGACTCGTCCTCTTGTCTATGAGTCGTAGACTTCACTCATCCTGCAGTTCCATAAAAACCTACAGAGCTGAGACTCTGAACTTTTACTATAAGTCAAAGTTACGACTCGTAAATGTGAAGACAACTCATTAGGATGAGTCGTAAAGGATTCTGCACAGGATGGTCCTGAACAAGCTCAAAGACTAAAAGGACTTGTAGACTTGAAGTCAGTCCATATTTTGAAAATTTTCTCCTTGATTCCAACTTTTTGACTTTCGGGTTCTTACAATATCTCTCCTTTGGGAATATTTTTCCTCGAATGAGATTATCTTAGCATAGAAAGGATATGGAACGAGGACTAGCAACCCAACATGAATGTAATGACACATAGAAAACATAAATCATGCTATTTTCAAACTTAACTTAAATCATGCTTTTAAAACCAACTTCATGAACATGCATGTATATGAGAGACATACGTAACTGCAGCATAGGAGTTTAATGGATTCGATCATGAACAACTTAGTACCTTAGGCTTGAGTGGAAGGAAAGAGATACGGATAAAGCTTTGTCATGTCTATTTCTGCTTCCCACGTAGCACTTTCTACTTGTTGATTTATTCATAATAGCTTGACAGACGCAACCTTTTTATTTCACAACCTCTTCACTTGCTGGTCTATGATTTCCACCAGAACCTCCGCATAAGTCAAATTCTCTTCAACATTCACACTTTCCAATGGAACAATAGAGTTTAGATTACCCACAAACTTTCTTAACATCGACACATGAAATACTGGATGAACTATAGTCAACTCAAATGGCAAACCTAACTCATACGTTACTTTGCCAACACGCTTCAAGATTTCATAAGGTCCAATACTAGGACTCAATTTCCCTTTCTTACCAAAATGCATTACACCCTTTATGGGTGAAACCTTCATATAGACCAATTATTCACTACAAATTCAAGCTCTCTTCTTCTAATGTACGAATAGGACTTTTAACGATTTTGGGCCATCTTCAATTTGTCTCTTATAAGCCTTACCTTCTCCATTGCATCCACTACTGAATCGGGACCAATAAAATCCATCTCACTTTCTCAAAACCATCCCATCGGGGACCCACATCTTCTTCGATACAAGGTTTCAAAGGGAACCATTTGGATGCTAGAGTAATAACTATTATTGTAGGCCAACCTTTAAAATCAATCACGCACGCCCTCAACATATCATCTAAAGTTTGGGTCGTTCTTTCGGCTTGTCCATCAGTTTGAGGATGAAACGCGGTACTTAGCTTGACTTTTGTACTAAGACCTTTTTGAAATGAATTCCAAAAATATAAAGTGAATTTAGCACCTTTATCCGATATAGTAGACAAAGGAATACCATGGAGTTTTATAAGTTCATGAATGTGAAACTTAGCATAGTCTTCGGTACCATAAAAAGTCTTAACCGGTAAAAAGTTTTCCGACTTAGTCATTCGGTCTACAACAACCCAAAGAGAATCATATTTCTTTCTTTTACGAGGAAAACCCATCACAAAGTCCATATTGACATCTTTCCTCTTCCAAGTAGGAATCTTAATGTCTTGACCTAAACCTCCCAGTTTTTTATGCTCAACCTTAATTTGTTGACAATTGGACATCTAGCCACAAATTTCGCTATGTCCTTCCATATACTGTTCTACCAATACACTTCTCTCAAATCACAATATATCTTAGTAGATCCTGGATGGATCGAATACCAAGAACTATGGGCCTCATTTAACATCAACTCTCTTAACTTATCAATAATAGGAACACACAAATGACCTTGGTAGCAAAGTAGTCCATCTCCCCCTTGGGACAAAGCCTCAATGGCCTTCTTGACAATCGACTTCTTTAATTCAACCAAAATTGGATCACGGTCTTGTTTGGCCTTAACTTCCACCATAAGAGATGATTCCGAGCCATTATGCTTGAGAACACCCCCATCATTAGAATTAACCAAACATACTCCTTAACGTGCTAATCTATGGACATCCTTAACCAACTCCTTCTTACCTTCTTCAACATGAGCAACACTATCCATGGATAACTGACTAAGAGCATCGGCTACAACATTTTCCATACTCGTATGGTATAACACACTCATATCATAGAAGTTTAGGAGTTCAAGCCACCTTCTTTGCCTAAGGTCCAAATCCCTTTGGCTAAACATATATTGTAGGATTTTTTGGTTAGTAAATACATCAACATGCACCCCATAAAGATAATGATGCCAAATTTTAAAAGCAAAACAACCACAAACATGTACAAGTATTTCTTGAAAAGACAATTCATTAAATTCATGAAGATAGCAGGAGCATTTGTCAATCCAAATGACATGACTATAAATTCAAAATGACCATACCTTGTTCGGAACGCCATCTTAGGAATATCACACTCCTTTACCCTTAGTTGATGATAACTGGAATAGAGATCATTCTTAGAGAAGTAACTTGCTCCTTGCAATTGATCAAACAAATCATCTATCTTCAAAATTAGATATTTATTCTTTACGATGACTTTATTCAATTGCCGATAATCTATAAACATTCAGAGTGACCCATATTTCTTACTAACAAACACGGAAGAACCCCATGGTGAAATACTTGGCCTTATAAAACCCTTATCCAACAAATCTTTCAATTGTTCTTTCAACTCCTTAAGTTCCACCGAAGCCATACGGTAAGGAGAAATATAAATAGGTGAGTGTTGGGAAGGAGATATATGCCAAAGTCAATTTCCTTTTCAGAAGGAACAATAGGAAAATCATTAAGAAACACATCTAAAAACTCATTAACTATAGAGACCAACTCAAAAGTAGGAGTTTCGGAATCAACATCCCTAGCCTACACTATGTAGTAGATGCACCCTTTGAAAATCATTTTTAGGGCCTTAAGACATGAGATGAATCAACCCTTAACCATCAAATCACTACCCTTCCATTCAATATTAGGAAATTGAAATGTGACCTTACAGGTTCTACAATCAATGGATGCATAAGAGACATGCTACCAATTCATACCAAGAATAATATCAAAATCGACCATGTCTAGTTGAACATGATTACAAGAGATAAGTTTATACAAGACCAACACAGGACAATTTCTGTAAACTCTCTTGGCTAATACCGAATCACTAATGTGAGTATAAATCAAAAAGGGCTCTAACAATACTCCGGGCCACACATCAAATCTCATAGAAAGTTAAAAAGTAACAAAAAACAAGTTGGCACCCAGATCAAGCAATGTATAAACATCAAATTTAAAGACCCATAACATACCATAACCACTTCGAGAGTCTCATCCACATCTTGCCTAGCATGAAAAGAATAGAATCAATTATTGCGTTGGTCACCCTTTGGTTGAGCTCGGGTGCTTTGTTGCACTTGTCCTCCATGAGGACGACCTTATAAACCTTTGTTGGCAACATGAGGAAACTTGGATTGCTTATGGCTCATCTTGCCACATACATAATAAGAACTCGTTGCCATCAAACACCTTCCTCCATGATTCCTTCCACATTAAGCACATTTAGGAAATAAAGGGCTACTATCACTCAAACCTCCTCCTTGAAATTTAAGGTATGGCATCCTATCTTTAATAAACATCTTTCCTGATCCTTGGCTTTGTTGACAAAGGAAACTACCATTGATCCTAGCATTTGAGAACCCACCTCCATACCGGGCCCTCTTAGAGTCTCTCATTCTCATCTCTTTAAGTTTCTGTCCCTCAATTTGTTCGGCAAAAGTTGTGATCCGAGATATGTCCATCTTCTTAAGAACCATAGCAGTACAACATTCTTTGACAACAAAATTGGACACACTTAATATAAATTTACTCATTCGGGTACATAGATCAGCAACTAATGAAGTAGCATAATTGGATATCTTAGTAAACTTGAGGGCATAGTCCCTCACACCCATGTTGCCTTGCCTAAGATTGATGAACTCCAATACCTTTGCTTCCCTTAGTTTTAGAGGAAAGAAATGATCAAAGAAAGCAAACTTGAAGGCTTCCCAATCAATAGGACCTTCATCAACCGTCTCTATCTTATATTGAGTATATGTAACTTGAGCAACACTCTTGAGTTGGTAGGCCGCAACTCCGCTTTATCTTTCGAATTTACCTCCATAATACTCACAATCTTATCCACCTCATCAAGGAATTTTTTGTCACGACCCAACCCCATAGGCCGCAACTGGGGTCCTACCTGGACCTCCGTATACCTACCTATCTGTTATAGTCATATTGAACTATGAACAAGGGGATACTACTCGGAAAAAAAAAAACCCAATGAGTTAAAACTTTTTCATGTACATGTAGCCTCTTTCATTTATATCATATCATGAAAGGGCACGTGAGTCGACAAGGCTGCTATAACAAAAACATTCGCAACATATCGAATAGGCAACATCGAAACTAACTCACAAACAACCCACATATACATATGTCTACAGACCTCTAAGAATAGTAACAACAACATATGGCGGAACAAGGCCCCCGCCGTACCCCTGAATGTACAAATATATACATTAAGTGACCAGCATTAAAATTTAGGCTCCAGAACAGTGAAGCACTTCCGACACAGCTGAGAGGAACTCCTATGCTGATGGATCTCCAGAATAAACATCTGTACCTGCGGGCATGAAACGCAGCCCCTCGAAGAAAGGGGGTCAGTACGATATATGTACTGAGTATGTAAAGCATAACACATCGTAACTGAGATCATAACTTAAATAGGGATGCAGGGGACAAGTATAATAACTAAATGAATTACTGTACCTGCACCTTAGGACACGTAAATCATACACATCATCATATGCTGTACCCAGCCCTCTAGTGAACTCGATGTTATAATCACTTATCATCGTATCATAATGCATTTCATTTCATCATATCATCGTATACGGTATCATACCATCGTATACGGTATCATCTTATCATATATATCATCGTATCACACCCGGTTCACTGCGGGGCTCAGGGTCACAATGTATTGCTTTAATCTCATATGCATGCCTACATAAAGTATCCGGCCCTTTGGTGAGGGACTCGGTGAATGGAGTGGTGTACGTCTATAGCGTACCATCATAATATACATATGTACCCGGCCCTCTAAGGAGGGACTCGGTGTTCCTTCCTTATTTCACCACATATACAATCATATTACAGCCGGCCCGGGACTCGGTGAATAATCGTATCGTCATAACATATAACATATATCACACCTCACGTACGGCATCGTCTCCTCGTGCGTGGAACTATACACATCCGGCCCGGGATGCGGTGAAAGAAGTAGTAACACTGTGCACGATAACATATCCCGGCCCATCGTGGGACTCGAGGAAGGATGGGTTACAGTATACACGAGTAGAGTAGTGAGAAACCATATGCAACTAAATCATTATCTAAGACTCGATGAAACAGTCAAGTGAACCGTCACCTGAAGACTGGGGGAGTAATTATCCGAGGTATCCCTTTAGATGTCATTAGGGCTTATATCAGTTGGGGCTTCAGGGATCACAAACATGCATCAAAATAATGCCACATAGTTCATGCAATCAGAAATATAGTCTATGCAATCAGAAACACAATTTATCTAGTCAAAGACTCAACTCATGCAATCAACGGCATTTATCATTTCAGAGCCTCTAAAAAGAGGAGCTGGTACCTCTACTTTCTATTCATTATATAGCAGGCTCGAGAATAGTAGTTTGACTACTTTCAGACTCTTAATATTCAGGAGTAACTACAAGTCACGAGTTACAATCAGAGCTCATAAATAGAATTACCTCTAAACCTATATCATATACCATTTAACTTAAAATTAAGCCATTCCAAAGGAAAGGAGAAATAGGCTTTACATGTACTAGTTTTCATCACATAAAAGACTTAAGGGCAACAACTCAGCTATTACAGGAGTTCTAACATCAAGAAGTAAATAAGAATTTCGACTTATATTCAGGGCTTTATGAATGGATTGAATCCCACATATCATATACATATCATTTATAACTTACATCTAAGACATGCCAAAAGAAAAGAAAGATAGTTCTACATACTAATTCCCAAAAACATGCCAAAAGAAAACTTCACATACCTTGTATGGACTTCTCTTAATCACGTCCACATCGTTGTCCTCGAAACCTATTTAACATGGAAGTAAGGTAAGTATTAACAACCTTGGACTTTTCAGCAACTTAGACTACCCACGAGTATTCATAACATTCATCCCTTCGCTCGCCTTCTCGGCTAGTTCCTTAACTAGTTAGGATGTTAACGAAAATCGGACAGCACCTCCCCTATAATGTGCCCTATCCGAAATCCCAACCATGTCCTTAGAACCTGCAGCCAACCAACAATGCAACCAGCAGCCCATACATATACATTTTACGACCAAAATTATACAATATAAACCCCCAACAATTCACTCGAAACTAAGATACCAAAACTAGAGTTTTTAATCTTTCTTTCGCGAATTCTTTAATTGCAAAGCCTGTGGCTGCAACCAGCAGCTTCCACACCTCATTTAGATAAATTTTAGACCCTGCAACACGCCACAACACAACCAGCAGCAGCCCCTACACGTACAACACTTTATTTCGACAACAACTTAACTATAGCGATTCTAAATTCGTTAATTTCGAACGCTGAACTTTTCAAACCTTTTACCCAACTTCCAGAAGCTCCTAAGGTGTGTAATACACCATAATTTAACATCATAAACTTCAAATTAGAGGGTAGTGCAAACAGCAGCAAGACAACAGCCACAAGCAGAGGGGAACAAATAATATCAGATGCACAAGATAACATGGTGAAATTTCAAACTCCAGATTTAAACCAAATAGAGCAAGGAAGGGAACACAATAGCCATAACAAAGAAGTGACTTCACAAGAAAATCACAGCTGGTGGGAAATGGAGAGACATATAGAAGAGCAGCAAGAAGAAAATGATAAAGCAAACAGGGAAAATGAAGAAACAACAACAAAAAAAAGAACAGAACAGGAGAGGGAAAATCAAGAGCTCAGTAAGGGGCAACATGAGCAGGGCATATTAACAATATCAAAAATGATTATGGAAAGAGGTAGCAGAGACCTAGATGAACATACCTTAGAGCACAATTTTGAAGCAGCTGTTAGAGCAGGAGATATCTCACCAAAGTATCTCCAAAAAGGAGGAGGAAAAGAAAAAAGAAAGATACCAAGAGAGACAAGTATCCCACCTGGAGGTGGAGTTCATACTAGAAGGCAGATTAATAAACTTAATAAACCATGATGAATGCTCTTATATGGAATATTAGGTCAGTCAATACCAAGAAAGCTTTTACAAGGTTGATAAAAATGAATCAAAAACATCATTTTGGATTTATTGGTTTAATGGAACCTTTTCAAGAATCAGACAGGATAGAGGAATATAGAAGAAGGCTGGATATGGAGCATGCAGTGGCTAATATATCAGGTAAGATTTGGGCTTTTGTAGATAATATTTTTGACTATCATGTAATGATGGACCATCAGCAACATTTAACCATCAAATTGAGAATTAGAGGAAGTCAAGAGGAGATGCTAATATCACTAGTGTATGCAAAGTGTACTCAAAATGAAAGACTGCAGCTATGGGACTCAATGGAAGATTTATCTTCCTCAGTAAATATTCCATGGATGATTGGGGGTGATTTCAATGCAATAACCTCAGAAGATGAGAAACTGGGAGGTCTTCCAGTAACCATCAATGAAATTCTGGATTTCAGAGGGTGCATTCAGAGCTGTGGAATAGCAGACTTGGGGTTTAGTGGCAGCAAATTTACCTGGTGGAATGGTCAAAATGGTGAGGATTGCATCTTCAAGAGATTGGATAGATGCTTGGGTAACCAAATGTTACAAACAAAATATGCTAGTATTGACATCAACCATCTGACCAGGAGTGGGTCAGACCATGCTCCTATGTTAATTTCTTATACAGGAGACAATAGAAGAATCAAAAAACCATTTAAGTTTTTGAACTGGTGGGTAAAGCAGGAAGGTTTTATGGAAATAATTAGACAAAACTGGACAGCTGAGTTTATGGCAAACCCTTTCATTCTTTTTCACCATAAATTGAAAAAAGTGAAAGTAGCTTTGACACAATGGAGTAAAACAACTTTCGGGAACATATTTCAGGAAATTGAAACTCTTGAAGAGATTATTAAAGTAAAGGAAAATCAATTTCAAAATTGTCCAACAGCTACTAATAGACAAGAATTGCATAAAGTCCAAGCTGATTTAAACAAATATCTACACTTAGAGGAAGAATTTTGGAAACAAAAAGCTGGAATGCAGTGGTTCCATGATGGGGATAGAAATACAAAATTTTTCCATGCACATGTACAGGGAAGAAGGAAAAAAATGCAAATCAGAAGAATTCAAGGAGAAGATGGGATTTGGATAGAAGAAGAAGGAGGAATAAGTGCTGAAGCCATCAAATACTACACTGCTCAGTTCACAAAAGAAGAAGATCCGAAGGAATATGAAATTCTGAATCACTTACCCAGAATGATCTTTGAGGAGGACAATGTGATGTTTGAAGCAGAGCCAACTGATGAAGAAGTGAAGGCAGTGGTTTTCCAACTAAATAGTGACAGTGCAGGAGGACCAGATGGTTTTACTGGGGTGTTTTATCAAACCTGTTGGGATATCATTAGACAGGATGTCACCAATATGATAAAGGCTTTCTTCAGTGGTGCAGAATTACCCAGGTTTGTCACTCATACTAATTTGGTCTTAATACCAAAGAAAGATATGGTTAATACCTTCTCTGATATGAGACCAATCAGTTTGAGCAATTTTGTGAATAAAATTTTTTCGAGGCTGTTACATGAGAGATTGGCTGCCAAAGTACCTAATATTATATCTCCCAATCAAGCTGGTTTTGTCAAAAATAGAAGTATTGTGGAGAACATACTATTGACTCAAGAAATAGTATCTGATATAAGGCTAAGAACAAAAGAAGCAAATGTTATTATAAAGCTGGATATGGAAAAAGCATATGACAGGGTATCTTGGTTGTTCTTAACTAAAGTACTCAGACACATGGGTTTCTCAGAAAAGAGCATAGACTTGGTCTATAGAATTGTCAGCAATAACTGGTACTCTGTCTTGGTTAATGGGCAACAACAAGGATTCTTCCAATCTACTAGAGGAGTAAAGCAAGGGGACCCTCTATCCCCTACTTTATTCATACTAGCAGCAGAGGTCTTAACAAGGAGCTTAAATGCACTTCATCATGATATGCAGGTTAAAGGTTTTGGCATGCCTAAATGGAGTCCAAAAATAAATCATCTTGCATATGCTGATGACATGATCATCTTTACTTCAGCAGATATGGTCTCTTTGCAAAGAATAATGAGGATTTTGAGAAAATATGAGCAGACTTCTGGCCAAAAGATTAATATGAACAAAAGTGCTGTTTATATGCATAATAAAGTGGCAGGAGATATCAGTATAATAGTGGAGATTGTCACTGGCATGAATAGAAAAGAATTTCCTTTTATGTATTTGGGATGCCCTATCTATCATTGTAGGAGAAAGAAGGAATTCTTTAATACTTTGACTCTTAAGATCATGAATAGATTACAAGGATGGAAGGGTAAAATGTTATCTTTTGGAGGAAGGGCAATACTTATTAAGCATGTACTTCAAAGCATGCCAATGCACATGCTATCAGCTGTTAATCCCCCTATTGGAATCATCAGACAAATTCACAAAATGTTTGCTCAGTTCTTCTGGAGCAACACAATTGGGGGCAGAAGTAGAAACTGGGTAGCTTGGAATAAGATGTGTGTTCCTACTACAGAAGGAGGCCTAGGTGTTAGATCATTACATGATGTGGCAGTAGCACTGTTTTGTAAGCTATGGTGGAACTTTAGGACAAAACCTTCCCTGTGGAGAGACTTTATGACCAACAAATATTGTAAGAAAGAGCATGCTATAGTGGTGCAATGGAAACAAGGGTCACAGACTTGGAAAAGAATGCTAGAAGCCAGGGACCTAATAGAACACCAAATCTGGTGGCAAGTGAGGAAAGGAGATTCACTTTTCTGGCTTGACAATTGGACTGGATTGGGAGCTTTATACTATGTAAATCCAGGAAATACTTATGATGCAAGTATTCAAAATGTTAAAGAAATGATAGTGCAGGGGAGGTGGAATAGAGAAAAACTTAGGGAAGTACTTGCCAAAGATATTGTTGATCATATAATAGACAATATAACCATACCCAAGGAAGAAAGAGACTTTGATAGACCATGGTGGATTCTAGACACAAGTGGAGAATTTACAATTAAATCAACTTGGGAGTTTATTAGGCAAAGGGGACCAAAACTGGACATTTACAGGTTCATGTGGATAAAGGGTTTACCTTTTAAAATTTCCTTCTTCATGTGGAGATGCTGGAAATACAAAATTCCTACAGATGATGTTTTAAAGAAGATGAACACTAGTCTGGTTTCAAAGTGTTGGTGTTGTATAAATCCTAGAGAAGAGACTATACATCATATTTTCTTAACTTCTGAGACAGCTAAAAGGACTTGGTCCTTTTTCTGTAAGGCTGCAGGAATAAGGATGGAGGGGGTACAACTGCAACAGCTAATTGTGAAATGGTGGATGGCACCAGTTACTAACAGACTGAAACAGGTTTATGCTACAGTGCCATCAATTATAATGTGGGAACTTTGGAAGAGAAGGAATGGTATCAAGCATGGACATAGAAAGATTAATAGTTCAGTTATATATCTAGTCACAGTTTCTGTCCAAAGACTAGTGCAATATAGAAATCCCTCAATTAGAACTATCCCCCCTGGATGGAAAAATCTGATCCAAATGCTAGAGGGAGGCAAGGCAAGAGTGAAGGTAACAAAAGTTAGATGGAATCTACCTCCACATGGGTGGTATGCTTGCAACACAGATGGTGCATCCAGAGGCAACCCAGGGAGGAGTGCATATGGCTACTGTGTGAGAGATGCAGAAGGGAACTTAATATATGCTAAGAGTGAGGAAATTGGCTATGCCACCAGTATAGAAGCAGAAATTGTGGCTCTTTTGGAAGCATTGAAGTACTGTAAAGAGCAGGGACTAAATAAAATCATTTTCCAGACAGATTCCCAAGCTATTCAAAAAATTTTGAATGGAGAATGGAAACCTCCATGGAATATTGCAGGTTGGGTAGATGAAGTGGAGGAACACAAGAGAAATTTGGATGTCATTTTCAAACATACCCTAAGGGAAGCAAATAAACTGGCAGATGCTTTAGCAAATTATGCCATAGATGAGGGTCCCCTGCGGGCTTATTTGTTTGAGGAGTTGAATGCACAGATGAGAAGAATCCTAAATAGTGACAAGAGTCAAATTCCGTATCTAAGAATTAAGAAATGTTGAAGGAAAGGGAGGAAAAAGGAAATGGGAAAGTGGAGACACAGAAAAGGAGAATGAGTTGATGTCTTTACTAATCGTTTGTTCATTTTGCAGCACGTAGTTGAATCAAAGGCAAAGAAGGCATCTCACAACTTTCAGAAAACACACAAAAGCAACAAGATCAACAGAGGAGTACAATACACACCAAAAACAAACAACAACAAATGAGAATCAGAGAAAACCACACTGAGTTTCTTCATCATCTTCAACAATAAGGGGAGAAGAGCACAAAGACGGAATAAGAAGGAAGACAAGGAAAGGTCCACCTTTAAAATAAAAATCGAGGCAACAAACACACATGCAGAGCAATCGGATGTGAATCAGAAAGAATCCATCAAATCTAATGGTCTCCTCATCATCGTCAACACTAAGAGGAGAAGAGCACAAATTATTCAAGGCAACAAACACACATACAGAGCAAACAAGCGGGTGTGAATCAGAAGGAAACCAGCAAATTTTGGCCTCTTCATCATCTTCACAAGAACAGCAAAAATGGCAAGGAACGTCGAAGAAGAAGACGAAAATGGCCATCTCCTGAATATTCATGGCATCAAACACACATACAGAGCAAACAAGATGGTGTGAATCAGAAGGAAACCATCATAGCAACATATTTTGGCCTCTTCATCATCTTCACAAGAACAGCAAGAATGGCAAAAAGGAGCGAAGAAGCAGATGAAAATGTTCATCTACTGACTATTCAAGGCAACAAACACACATACAGAGCAAACAAACGGGTGAGAATCAGAAGGAAACCAATTTTGGCCTCTTCATCATCTTCAATGGCAAAGAAGATCGAAGAAGAAGAGTAATTAGGGCTCAAAAGGGAAAGTGTGTGTAGGGTAAATGGTACCCAAAATTATCTTTTACCTCTTTTACAAATGAATAAAAGAAAACAATATTTACCAAAAAAAAAAAAAAAAAGAGGGTAAGAACTTACCTTTCCCGAAATTGGCTAGAACTCGCCAAAATCGCGCCTCGGAAATATTTTCAGCATGCTGTAACGTCGTGGCAGCTTGCTGTCCGTTTTTTGCTGCATAAAATCCTAATTTTGTACTACTAATACTTCCATATCATCGTAGTATACGCTAATTAATTAATTTACGGAACGAAAACGGGACTTACCTATTTTTCTCCCAAAGCCGTTGCAAGTTTCTCTCCTTAAGCTTTAGGGTTCTTTGTTCACGTTGCTGCTGGAAATTTTTAATGAACAAGCTGAAGATTTTGGATACATATCAACTAATATAGGTGGTCCCAAGGGGTGACACGTGTCAGCCCCTAAGAGGGACACATGTCCAGCCCCTATTGGGCCACCGTGTCATGCTGCCAATTAGGGGCTGCCACGTGGCAGCGGGGTCCACCTCCCCCAAGCAGCTGCATCACCTACTTGACCCTAAGTAGGTGCATCACCTGCTTGCTTGAGGTGCTGCCACGTGTCGCTCCTCCATTGGCTGCCACGCGTCGTCTTTTTTCCTTCCTCGCGGGTTCGTAATCTTGTCTTACTTTAAGAGCTCATGTAATCCGCACTACGTAAGCTTGGTATATCCTTAAACAACTTAAGTGTATAAGACTCTTAACTTAGTGTCTTACGTAGGTAAATCGAGTCCTACGACTCATTTCTTAGCCTCCAACTCTTTCCGGATTCTTATGACTCTATCTCCAACCTCCCTTCTCGCGAGGTATCACAATCTTCTTTCCTTAGAGTTGTTTGATAGTGTCGTAGCTTATCCGGCTCACATGATAGTATCTAAGGAACTTAAGAAGACGTTCCGAGCTCAAGAGTGCGGGGTGTAACATCCTTCCCCCCTTTAGAACATTCGTCCCCGAATGTTGAATAAAACCTTCCTTAAGACTTTATACGGATCATAGGGAGATGCCTTTCTACTGGAATGACATACATTTTCATCCAAGTAATTAATATACGAGTTCCAAGACTAGGGCTATCCGTAGACGTCGGGAATAGGTACGGACACTTGTGTTTCATGTCCTTTTCGACCTCCGAGTTTATGTCTTCACGATTCTTATTCCGCCACATTACCTTGACGGAAGCTATGTCCTTAGTTCGGATCCCCTTTAATCTGCTTATCCCGGATGGAGATAGGTTGCCCCTCGTAGGATAACTCCCTATTACGTGGACCTCCTCCATGGGAAATATTTTGGGAGCGTCGTTCCCATTCTTACGGAGCATTGATCTGTGAAAACTGAATGTGTTGTTTCAAATCGGACGGTAGGTCCAACTCATAGGCAATCTTACCTACTTTACAAATGACTTAAGAAGGACCAATGTATCCCCTTCTTGCCGACTCTAGGCTGCTAATCGATATCTTATCCTGGAATAAGCTTTACTTTATCAATAATTTAGTGGATCACATTCGGGCCTGTCCCTTAATCGAAGGGCCAAATGTCATACTAAGATTCATCTGGGTTCCTCAATCCCTTTCGAAATGATTTCAAGCAATTAGCTGTAAATTGAACTTTTCTATCTGAGATAATATATGTGGGGACTCCGTGAAATCTTATTGTTTCCCTACTATGTCATTTTGCAGAACCCTCAGGTGAATATGCCTTTCTACTTGGAGGGGAACAGGTTGATTCTGTCAGCCCATCTACCATAGCCCGTATGAACTCCCAGTTCCATAGAATGCGAGGTCAGCTCGTACTATAATACATATTAACTGCTTTCCACCTCTGAGTCGGGGTTTCCATTCCCTGAGATAGGCTATCAGACTGCTGATGCTTCTTTTAACTTAAGCTATTGTAAAACTCCTCTTAATCCAACTTGTAATACCTTAGGTATGCTATCTTTCTCTTTTACTCAGATCTTTTCTCCAATTTTCTTACCATACATCATATTGTAATCCTTACATAAACGTGTGTACGGACATAGAGCATTCCAGAAAATTCCTTAGCGTTGCTATACTAGTGGCTTACCTCCTTTAGTCGAGGTCAAGGCTCCACTATGGTTCTTGTCCTTAATACCGATTATATGTGAATAGTTCTGCCTCGAACCATCTTACACTTTTCCTGAATAGATTCTAAATATGACAATCACATTGTTATTACTGACTTTCTTTTATCGAGTAATCATTTGACCTCGCTCTTAGTTTGCCAATATTCATAGGTTGCACAACTATTCTTGTGCCATTTTCACGAGGTGCATTGTATTTCAGCCATAATCTTTTCTGCTCTTGGCTTACTCTGTTCTATATGTGTCGTTGTACTAACCCGCTTTTATAATCTCTTTTTGTCATACTTGTTTTGTTTTCTTTTTCCCTTTCCAGGGGGTCACCCATCCCAATGCTACTCTCATTCGAGCACGCTTAACTTCGGAGTTTTGACGGAATCCGATGCATCAGTTTGGGTATGATCACGTCCATCTCTTATGGGGTCTCGTTTGACGTTTAAGCGTCCCCATTTACATGCGATAGCATCAGTTAATTTTATGTTACACTTGTACTTATCTTGTCCACTTCCCCCCTTTAGGGTGTACCTATGTCATTCTCCGTATATCTTCAGCTATTTACACACGAATGATTCTATTCCAACATATTTAATGGGTTGCACCATATCTACATCTTTTGTTAAATCATCCCCACGTTAGGTTGCCTTTCTAGGAAACCCTAGCACAATCATAGGGTGCTGTAATATTTGGAATATCTCGAATCGAATCTCATCTAATGATTGATACTCGAGTAGTATCCATAATGTAGTAGTGCACTCAAAGCCACATTCCATTCATCCCAATCAGTAATTAGCGAGGGCTCATAATTGGTGCACATTCCCCACTCGAATGTACTTATACTTTAATGACTCATGTTTCGAGCTTGGTCATTATACTAACTTTATTCCAGTGGATACCACTAATCATTAGAGTGGAGTCATGTGTACACCATACTTCTTTACGCCTCCTGAGCTTGCACCTTTGCCTAAGGCTAATTTCTAATCCTGCTTAAAACCACATCAACTTCGTGGTAGTAGTGGCCTTGTCTTAATACTTTTTCATCATACTATACCTCCAGTTCGTAACTGTCTATGTCTCTTTTTGTTCGATACTTATACTTAATTAATCGCATCTATCTTGAGTGCCTCTATTAGAAATTCTGTATTATTCCTTCAACTTATTTCCATTTTTGGTTGGGCGTAAGGAATTTCCATATTACCCTTTATTTCCTTGCACTAGCCATCCTTTTCGTCATCATATAACCTTTATTCGAAACTTTCCTTATGGAACTTGATAAATCTTCCTTATTTGTTCCATAGCTTGCTTTTCCGTTCCACACCTATCTTTACATTCCATTTACATGGACCACATCATACCTTCTAGTTAATTCCTTACTAAGTTTTGCTTATTCTAATAATGGTTTTTGTTATGTTCACCTGGTACCTTGTTCGCATTCAGACCTATAGTATAATACCACTTGACTTTCTTCACGATTCTTACTATGGGTTACTTACCCTTCTTAGCTAGTCTTGTCCTTAATGTCTCACAAGCTATCTTATTAACACTTCATATCCGTCACAATTCTTTTCCCTTTGTACTCTTGTCTTACTCTTGTCTTAACCATACTGTTACTTCCTTCAACTATCACTTGTCATAGTTTATCCCTATGTATCAATTTAGGCAATGCCTTACTATCTCATTTTATCTCGATCTATCAGTCCTCTCTGAGTCATTTTCTTTGGCTTATAGTTCCTTTCTAATGGCTTATAGTTCCTTTCTCACTTATTCTACTATTATAGTATCTTCCTCCTAGTTTCTATTGCCATTAACTCAGCAATTAACTTATTTCTCGAGTTCAGCCATACTTATTTAGTCAAATCTCATCATTGTTGCGAGGACAACCTTTCAAGACATACTATAGCCCTGTATCTCATTCTCCTCTTATTTCTAGGAAAATTTGGGCAGAGTTTCCTCTGTATTTCTTACTATCTCAACACCTGCACGCAGAAAATACCAATAATGCCTCACAGGGCACACAGATATACATTCATATTGTATAACATCTCAGCCACACAGGGCACATATATAGTCATATCATCTCATATCGCAGCCACACAGGGCGCCCATAATTAACAGTATGGAAATGAACTTACTTGTTATGTCCACCCGAGCTGCACCTGTTATACTTTCCTGTTTACCTTTCCTTTCACTTTTCAATTGTATCTGTCAATCGCATTTCAATACCTTACCTGACATAGGGCTTTCGTGCCTTTGCTTACCTGCGTGCTTCGTAACATCCAATATTGTCAGTTATTTTCTTCTATCGGCGTTGTCTTCCTGCTAAAATTGTAGGTTAGTATGAGGAATTTCATTTCCTATAGCTCAGCTCTATCGCACGATCTTAGATATAAAAGAAAGTAACATCCTAAATATCCTGTAGCCTCCTGTCTATAGATGTGGTGCACAACACACCGATAAACAAGACTCTACTAGACACGGTCTGTAGACATTCCAAGGACGAACTGCTCTGATACCACTTCTGTCACGACCCAACCCCATAGGCCGCAACTGGGGTCCTACCTGGACCCCCGTATACCTACCTATCTGTTATAGTCATATTGAACTATGAACAAAGGGATACTACTCGGAAAAAAAAAACCCAATGAGTTAAAACTTTTTCATGTACATGTAGCCTCTTTCATTTATATCATATCATGAAAGGGCACGTGAGTCGACAAGGCTGCTATAACAAAAACATTCGCAACATATCGAATAGGCAACATCGAAACTAACTCACAAACAACCCACATATACATGTCTACAGACCTCTAAGAATAGTAACAACAACATATGGCGGAACAAGGCCCCCGCCGTACCCCTGAATGTACAAATATATACATTAAGTGACCAGCATTAAAATTTAGGCTCCAGAACAGTGAAGCACTTCCGACACAGCTGAGAGGAACTCCTATGCTGATGGATCTCCAGAATAAACATCTGTACCTGCGGGCATGAAACGCAGCCCCCCGAAGAAAGGGGGTCAGTACGATATATGTACTGAGTATGTAAAGCATAACACATCGTAACTGAGATCATAACTTAAATAGGGATGCAGGGGACAAGTATAATAACTAAATGAATTACTGTACCTGCACCTTAGGACACGTAAATCATACACATCATCATATGCTGTGCCCAGCCCTCTAGTGAACTCGGTGTTATAATCACTTATCATCGTATCATAATGCATTTCATTTCATCATATCATCGTATACGGTATCATACCATCGTATACGGTATCATCTTATCATATATATCATCGTATCACACCCGGTTCACTGCGGGGCTCAGGGTCACAATGTATTGCTTTAATCTCATATGCATGCCTACATAAAGTATCCGGCCCTTTGGTGAGGGACTCGGTGAATGGAGTGGTGTACGTCTATAGCGTACCATCATAATATACATATGTACCCGGCCCTCTAAGGAGGGACTCGGTGTTCCTTCCTTATTTCACCACATATACAATCATATTACAGCCGGCCCGGGACTCGGTGAATAATCGTATCGTCATAACATATAACATATATCACACCTCACGTACGGCATCGTCTCCTCGTGCGTGGAACTATACACATCCGGCCCGGGATGCGGTGAAAGAAGTAGTAACACTGTGCACGATAACATATCCCGGCCCATCGTGGGACTCGAGGAAGGATGGGTTACAGTATACACGAGTAGAGTAGTGAGAAACCATATGCAACTAAATCATTATCTAAGACTCGATGAAACAGTCAAGTGAACCGTCACCTGAAGACTGGGGGAGTAATTATCCGAGGTATCCCTTTAGATGTCATTAGGGCTTATATCAGTTGGGGCTTCAGGGATCACAAACATGCATCAAAATAATGCCACATAGTTCATGCAATCAGAAATATAGTCTATGCAATCAGAAACACAATTTATCTAGTCAAAGACTCAACTCATGCAATCAACGGCATTTATCATTTCAGAGCCTCTAAAAAGAGGAGCTGGTACCTCTACTTTCTATTCATTATATAGCAGGCTCGAGAATAGTAGTTTGACTACTTTCAGACTCTTAATATTCAGGAGTAACTACAAGTCACGAGTTACAATCAGAGCTCATAAATAGAATTACCTCTAAACCTATATCATATACCATTTAACTTAAAATTAAGCCATTCCAAAGGAAAGGAGAAATAGGCTTTACATGTACTAGTTTTCATCACATAAAAGACTTAAGGGCAACAACTCAGCTATTACAGGAGTTCTAACATCAAGAAGTAAATAAGAATTTCGACTTATATTCAGGGCTTTATGAATGGATTGAATCCCACATATCATATACATATCATTTATAACTTACATCTAAGACATGCCAAAAGAAAAGAAAGATAGTTCTACATACTAATTCCCAAAAACATGCCAAAAGAAAACTTCACATACCTTGTATGGACTTCTCTTAATCACGTCCACATCGTTGTCCTCGAAACCTATTTAACATGGAAGTAAGGTAAGTATTAACAACCTTGGACTTTTCAGCAACTTAGACTACCCACGAGTATTCATAACATTCATCCCTTCGCTCGCCTTCTCGGCTAGTTCCTTAACTAGTTAGGATGTTAACGAAAATCGGACAGCACCTCCCCTATAATGTGCCCTATCCGAAATCCCAACCATGTCCTTAGAACCTGCAGCCAACCAACAATGCAACCAGCAGCCCATACATATACATTTTACGACCAAAATTATACAATATAAACCCCCAACAATTCACTCGAAACTAAGATACCAAAACTAGAGTTTTTAATCTTTCTTTCGCGAATTCTTTAATTGCAAAGCCTGTGGCTGCAACCAGCAGCTTCCACACCTCATTTAGATAAATTTTAGACCCTGCAACACGCCACAACACAACCAGCAGCAGCCCCTACACGTACAACACTTTATTTCGACAACAACTTAACTATAGCGATTCTAAATTCGTTAATTTCGAACGCTGAACTTTTCAAACCTTTTACCCAACTTCCAGAAGCTCCTAAGGTGTGCAATACACCATAATTTAACATCATAAACTTCAAATTAGAGGGTAAGAACTTACCTTTCCCGAAATTGGCTAGAACTCGCCAAAATCGCGCCTCGGAAATATTTTCAGCATGCTGTAACGTCGTGGCAGCTTGCTGTCCGTTTTTTGCTGCATAAAATCCTAATTTTGTACTACTAATACTTCCATATCATCGTAGTATACGCTAATTAATTAATTTACGGAACGAAAACGGGACTTACCTATTTTTCTCCCAAAGCCGTTGCAAGTTTCTCTCCTTAAGCTTTAGGGTTCTTTGTTCACGTTGCTGCTGGAAATTTTTAATGAACAAGCTGAAGATTTTGGATACATATCAACTAATATAGGTGGTCCCAAGGGGTGACACGTGTCAGCCCCTAAGAGGGACACATGTCCAGCCCCTATTGGGCCACCGTGTCATGCTGCCAATTAGGGGCTGCCACGTGGCAGCGGGGTCCACCTCCCCCAAGCAGCTGCATCACCTACTTGACCCTAAGTAGGTGCATCACCTGCTTGCTTGAGGTGCTGCCACGTGTCGCTCCTCCATTGGCTGCCACGCGTCGTCTTTTTTCCTTCCTCGCGGGTTCGTAATCTTGTCTTACTTTAAGAGCTCATGTAATCCGCACTACGTAAGCTTGGTATATCCTTAAACAACTTAAGTGTATAAGACTCTTAACTTAGTGTCTTACGTAGGTAAATCGAGTCCTACGACTCATTTCTTAGCCTCCAACTCTTTCCGGATTCTTATGACTCTATCTCCGACCTCCCTTCTCGCGAGGTATCACAATCTTCTTTCCTTAGAGTTGTTTGATAGTGTCGTAGCTTATCCGGCTCACATGATAGTATCTAAGGAACTTAAGAAGACGTTCCGAGCTCAAGAGTGCGGGGTGTAACATTTTTGAGGATCCTCCTCAACTCTTGAACCATAAAATTTAGGAGGGTTCATCCTTGCAAAGTCACTTACTCTAGAGGCTGGATTAGGAGCATTAGGAGGATCCAACCACTTGGTAGGCCACTACTTGGGCTAGCATGGTGATAGCGGGTCAGAACTCTATATTAGTCACTTGATTGGGTAGAGGACCACTATCTTGAGGGATCGGAGGAACTTGGTCCTCATTAGCATTCACCTCTCTTTGCATGGGTGCTCTTCTTGGAGGCATTTTCTGAAAATCATAAAGGACAATCAATAGTAAAAGAAAGTCTTGGAGTAAACTCTATAGAACGACATAAATCATGATAGAAGTGAGTATTTCCTAAAATGCTTTATAGCATCCTATTCATTAATGTGGCGCTTTACATCCATGAATAAGACTCTACTCGACGCAGCATATTAGACTTCTTAGGATGTCTTAAACCTTATGCTCTGATACTATTTGTAATGGACCATCCCTCTAGTGATATTGTCCACTTTGGGCTTAGGCCCACACTTTTTTATAATGCGACACTAGTAGGTAAATCCTGCTTACTCATATATCCTACATCTCTCTTGTATTTTGCCAGTGTGGGACTTCTTATGTTAAGGTGGGGTTTTATATACACCACTCAATACACTCAGTGTCATAGCTGAGATTTGACCCATTCTATGGGATTTTCCTAGACTCAGCATTGAGGTTTGCCCTCTATATTGGCATTTGTCTAAACTCAGTTGAATTCTAGCCTACATCGACAAGGCTGATACAGGAGTGACTTTGATACCAAGTTTGTTACAACCCAACCTAGGGCCTAATCGTAACACAGTAATTAAAACTCCAAAGGGCTCCAACCAAGCCTCTTGATATATCGTAAGCATACACAAAGTAAAATACGACGGAACATAGCATAAGAAAAGAGTCTAATCATGATCATAAAGAGATCGTAAATTTAACTACATAGACTCCATAACATTTGTCCAACAAATGCATTTACTAAATAAAAAGAGCAGAGGCTAAGACATGTCCCTAGCTCACTCTCAATATGAGTTAAGTAAAATATGTCAGTACGTTTGAATATACTAAGTTTGTGAGCGTGAAATGCAATGTAAGGCATAGGATGTATTGATCAAATATCATCTATGGTGAAAGAGAATAAGTAAGTCATGAGGAAACACCATAATGATCAAATCATTTAAAGACATAGTTAAAATCATGAAAGAACATAAGAAAAGTATATATATGTGGGATAGAAACCATAACTAACAATAACACCATGCGAGCTATAACATGAAATCTCATTATCTCCCTATACAACGAAAAAAAAAGGGAATCTACTTGCCAAGATAGACTCTACCCCACTAGGCAGGTCATCTATATACGTTATATGTGGATCCACTAGCTAAACCATAAAGGCAATCCTATGGTGGCACATAGTTATGAGATAAGAGACTTTATATAAGAACCCCATAAGTTGAACCCCCACCTCAAGTCATCATTCGGTGCTAAGTCAAATCCCACGAAATACATAACATAGTAATCATATTTAACATATATCATATACTTGTTCATAAACTTCATAATTCGTAGAATAGCTCATTGTCATGTCATACTTGCAATGTGCGTATAAGCCTTTCAACATCACAATATCATACTTGCATAATTTATGTCATTAGGTTCCTAGGTCACCAATTATGGATCATAAGTTACCTTTTCCACAACTTGCATTAAATTCATAACTTGAACATAATTGTAATTCATAATCATAATTCATGCTTAAATTTAAAGTAAAACTCATATACAAAACTAATTTGGATGAAAACCATGAGAATACTTGAAATCATTGAGTTTTATAATCATATTTCATGTATATCATTATTTAAAATAGCCTCATGCATGGACATTCACAATTCAACTTGAAATAATGTAATTCATGTAGAAATATACTTATAATGATCATTGATAATGATTAAAATGTAATTGAAACAGCCCAACACAATTCATCAAAATAAGAGTTTAAAGATAATGAAATTTCATGAGATTTTGAAGAAAACCTTGGGAATCCATGGGTGAAAGGAACCCATGGATCAATCCCCACATACCTTGGTAAAATTGACTTAGAATTGAAGAGGAAATCTTCATGAAATTGAAACCGTAGCTTGAAATTTTGAGAGGAACTTTGAGAGAATTCTTTGGTCTTGGTTTAGAGAAATTTTGAAGAATGAATTGAATATAACGGTATATTTAAGAATTGAATATTTATAGACTTTGAACTTGGACATAAAAGTATCTAAGTTCATCGAACTGAACTTTGGAAAAGATGGAATTACCCTTCATTAAATTCTGAAATTTGGATCTATGAAAGGCCTCTTATGAGTCGTAGAAGTTGTGACGAGTCGTAGGAAAGACTCGTACTACATGTCCTTGAAAAGACCTAAAAGTTGGGTCTCTGATCTTTATCTTGGAGTCGTGTTTACGACTCTTCCTTGTGCCTACGGTAGTAGACTTCCCTCATCTTGTAGGTCCTTAAAACCTATAGGACTAAGCCTTTGTACTTTTACTATGAGTCAGAGTTACGACTTGTCAACATGAAGATGACTCTTCTTGACAAGTCGTAAAGGCTTCTTCAAAGGATGGTCCTAAAAAAATTTAAGGACTCATCCTACCACTCATTCCTATGAGTCGTAGTAGCTCTACGAGTCGTAAAGGGACTCATAGATTTGAAGTCAGTCCATATTTTGAAAATTTTCTCCTTTATTCCGACTTTTTCACTTTCGAGTTCTTACAATATCTCCCCCTTGGGAGCATTCATCCTTTAATGAGATTAACATATCATAGAAAGGATATGGAATGATGACTAGCAACCCAACATGAATTCAATGACACGTAGAAAACATAAATCATGAGATTTTCAAATTTAACTTAAATCATGCTTTTAAAACCAACTTTATGAACATGCATGCATATACGAGACATATGAAACTGAAGCGTAGGAGTTTAATTGATTCGATCATGAACAACTTAGTACTTTAGGCTTGACTGGAAGGAAACAGATACGCATAAAGCTTTATCATGTCCTATTCCGCTTCCCACATAGCACTCTCTACTTGTTGATTTCTCCGCAATACCTTGACAGACGTATCCTCTTTATTTCTTAACCTCTTCACTTGCTAGTATAACATTTCCACTAGAACCTCCTCATAAGTAAAATTCTCTTCAACATTCACACTTTCAAATGGGATAATAGAATTTGGATCACCCACAAACTTTCTCAATATTGACACATGAAATATCGGATGAACCATAGTCAACTCAAATGAAAAACCTAACTCATATGCTACTTTACCAACACTATTCACAATTTTATAAGGTCAAATATATCAAGGACTCAATTTTCCTTTCTTACCAAAACGCATTACACCCTTCAGGGGTGAAACCTTCAAATAGACCTAATCTTTTATCTCAAATTCAAGCTCTCTTCTTCTAATGTCTGAATAGGACAATTGACGACTTTGAGCCATCTTTAATATTTCTCTTATAAGCCTTACCTTCTCAATTGTATCCACTACCACATCGGAACCAATTAATGCCATCTCACCTACTTCAAACCATCCCACTAGGGACCTACATCTTCTTTCATACAAAGCTTCAAAAGGATCCATTTGGAAGCTAAAGTGAGATACATTATTGTAGGCAAACTCAATAAATGGAAAATGCTCATCCCAACTTCCTTTAAAATTAATCACACATGCCCTTAACATATCATCTAATGTTTGGATCGTTCTTTTAGCTTGTCCATAGGTTTGAGGATGAAACACGGTACTTATCTTGACTTTCATACCAAGACCTTTTTAAAATGACTTCCAAAAAAGTAAAGTTAATTAAGTACCTCTATCTGATATAATAGACATAGGAATACCATGAAGTTTCACAAGTTCACGAATGTACAACTTAGCATAGTTTTTGGCACATAAGAAGTCTTAACCGATAGAAAGTATGCTGACTTAGCCATTTGTGTACAACCACCCAAATAGAATTTTATTGCCTTCTTCTATGAGGCAAAAACGTCACAAAGTTCATATTGACATATTCCCATTCCAAGTAGGAATCTAAATGTCTTAAGCTAAATCTTCCAAATTTTTATGCTCAATTTTAGTTTATTGACAATTTGGACATCTGGCCACGAATTTTTCTATGTCCTTGTTCAAACCGCTCCACTAATAAACTTCCCTCAAATCAAAATACATCTTGGTAGATCTCGGATGGATCGAATACGGAGAACTATATGCCTCATTTAATATCAACTCTCTTAATTTATCAACAATAGGAACACACAAACAACCTTGGTAGTGAAGTACTCCATCTTCTCCTAGGGATAAAGCCCCAATGGCCTTCTTGGGAACCGACTTCTTTAATTCAACCAAAATCAGATCACACTCTTGTTTGGCCATAACATCCGCCATCAGAGATGATTTTGAGCTATTATGTATGAGAACACCCCCATCATTTGAATCAAACAAACGCACTCCTAGATGTGACAATCTATGGACATCCTTAACCAACTCCTTCTTACCTTCCTCAACATGAGCAACACTATCCATGGACAACCGACTAAGATCATCGGCTATAACATTTGACTTACCCGATGGTACAACACACTCATATTCATAGTTCTTTAGGAGTTCAAGCCACCTCCTTTGCTTAAGGTTCAAACCCCTTTGGATAAACACATACCGTAAGCTTTTATGGTTAGTAAATACATCAACATGTACCCTATAAAGATAATGATGCCAAATTTTCAAAGAAAACACAACCACGAACATGTCCAAGTATGTTTGGAAACTGCAATTCATCAAATCCATGAAAACAGCAGGAGCATTACTCAATCCAAATGACATGACTACAAATTCAAAACGACCATACCTTATTCGGAATGCCGTCTTAGGAATATCACACTTCCTTACCCTTAGTTGATGATAACTGGAATGGAGATCAATCTTAGAGAAGTAGCTTGCCTATTGCAATTGATTAAACAAATTATCTATTCTTAAAATTGGATACTTATTCTTTACAGTGACTTTATTAATTGCCGGTAATCTATACACATTCGGAGTGACCCATCTTTCTTTCTAACAAACAACATAGGAGAATCCCATGGTGAAATACTTGGCCTTATAAAATCCTTATCCACAAATCTTTTAATTGTTCTTTCAACTCCTTAAGTTCAATCAGAGCCATAGGGCAAGGAGGAATATAAATAAGTTGAGTGTCAAGAAGGAGATCTGTGCCAAATTCAATTTCTCTTTCAGGAAGACCACCGGGCAAATCCTCGAGAAACACATTCAAAAACTCATTAACTATAAGGACCGACTCAAGAGAAGGAGTTTTGGAATCAACATCCCTAATCCTCACTATGTGGTAGATGCACCCTTTGGAAATTATTTCTTGGACGTTAAGACATAAGATAAATCGCCCCTTAACTACCGAATCACTATCCTACCATTCAAAAATAGGCTCATTAGGAAATTGAAAATTTCCCTTATGGTTTCTACAATCAATGAATGCAAAAGTGGCATGCAACCAATCCATACCAAGAATAATATGAAAATCGGTCATGTCTAGTTCAACAAGATCAAAAGGGATAAGTTTGTGCAAGACCCACGTGGAATAATTTCTATGAATTCTCTTGGCTAATACTAAATAACCAACATGAGTATAAATCAAAAAGGGCTCTAACAACACTTTGGGTCACACATCAAATCTCATAAAAAAGTAAGGAGTAACAAAAGACAAGTTGACACTCAAATCAATGCATAAACATTGCCCGTAACATAGACGTGACAATTTCAAAAGTCTCATCCATATCTTGCCTAGAATGAAGATTAAAGAATCAATTGTTGAATCAATCACCCTTTGGTTGAGCTTGGGTACCTTGTTGCACTTGGCCTCCTTGAGAACGACCTTATACACCTTTGTTGAAAACATATGGGCACTAAGATCGCTCATGGACCATCTTGACACATTCATAACAACCACTCATTCCCATCAAACACCTTCCTCCATGATTCCTTCCACATTTAGCATATTTGGGAAATTAAGGGCTACTAGCATTCATACTCCTTCTTGAACTTTAGGGTATGGCAACATATCTTTAGCTAAACTTATTTCCCGATCCTTGGCCTTGTTGAGAACGGCCACTGGTCCTAGCATTTAAGAACTCACCTTCATACCAGGCCCTCTTAGAGTCTCTCATTCTCATCTCTTTGAGTTTTTCTCCCTTAATTTATTTGGAAAAAGTCATGATTCAAAATATGTACATATCCTTAACAATCATAGTGGTACGACATGCTTTGGCAACCAAATCAGATACCCCATATATGAATTGACTCATTCAGGCACATGAATCGGTAAACAATAAAGGAGCATACTTGGATAGCTTAGTAAACTTGAGGGCATATGTCATAACCCAACCCCGTAGGCCGCGAATGGGGCCGGACCTGGACCCCCCGTATACCCAACTACCAGCTGTGATCAACTTGCACTATAAATAAAACAATATTATATAACAGAGCCCCATTGGGCGACAACATTTTCATGAATCTGTAGCCCTTTTCTTTTATATCACAACATGACAGGGCACGCAAGCCGACAAGGCTGCCATAACATAATAACATATATCATATAGACCCAGCTGAATCAAACTGACATACACAACCCACATATACATGTTTGTAGACTTCTAAACATATAAATGACAACATGTAGCGGGACAGGGCCCCCGCCGTACCCCTGAATGGATAAAATAATTTCTATACATCCGTGGACAGTATCAAAACTAGGCCCCGATACAATGGAGCCTCTTCCAGCTGAGCTGCATGGAATCCTAAGCTGACAGACTCCCAAAATCTGTATTTGTACCTGCGGGCATGAACGCAGCCCCTCGAGAAAGAGGGTCAGTACGACATATGTACTGAGTATGTAAAATGTAACATAATACACTAGAAGCATATCTGAGATAGAGAAACAGGGGATAAGATATCAATTCAGAAACCTGTACCTGTACTTTGTGAATTACAAAAACATGCATGTTCGAATCATATCATATAGCCGACCCTTTCGGGGGTTCGGTGAATCACCTCTGTAAAACCATCATGGCCCCAGTTCCATAACCACCTTATTACAACACATCATCATATGTCTATTGAGGGACTCAGGGAATAATGCGGTGAACTATGCACGAGAACATATCCTGGCCTGGGACTCAGGAAAAGAAGTGTTACAATATACACGAGTAGAGTAGTGAATAACTATATGCAATTTAAATCATTATTAGAGACTTGACCGTATAAGAAGATTAAAATTTTGTCGGAGGACTCGAGTAGTGGTGTAGTCATCTCGAGTGACTTCTAAATGCCATTATGGGCAATATCAATTATAATCTTGGGGCTCCTAGACATATATTAAAGTAAAGACAAATCGCTTATGGAACCAGAAACATTTGTTAACATATAGCCTGTAAGACTTGAAGCTTGTACATTTGTTATCTCTTTAGCATAGAGAAGTTTTCAGGGAAATAGTTCAATTATTATAAAAGTCCGATATTCAGACGTAAATAAGAGATGCTAAGAATGGAGTTACCCCGGAACTCATATCCTGTTTAACCAATAACTAAGACATGCCAGAAGAAGAAAGAATAGGCTTTACATACCTTGTCTGAATTATTCCTTATCCTACTTGCCTCGCCGTCCTTTGAACCTATTCAATATGAAAGTAGTATGAATATCAACCCCTTTTACTTTCCAACACCCTAGGTTACATCTTAGTATTAATGGAATCTATTTCCTTAGTCATTTCCCCGACTAGTTCTGTTATTCGCTAAGGCGTCGATGAAAATTGGGCAGCACCTCCCTTATAATGTGCCCTATCCAAATTTCCAATTAGGTCCCTAAAACCTACAGCCAACCAACAACAACAACCTGCAGCAATTCACACCAACAATATACAACATAAACTCAAAACGACTTATTCAAAAATACGGAAGCACAATAGGGCGTCTAGCTTTTATTTTGTAATGCCTTTCATTATACGCAATGAGGGGTCGTGTAGATTCAACCATCACCACCCTAACTCACATTAGAACATATTTAGGCCCTGTAACAACACATCACACCCCTGCAGCAGCACCTCACACGAACAATACTATCTTTCGACGACAATTTAACTATAGCAATTCCAATTTAGTTTATTTCGAACGTCGAGCATTTCTATGACATTTTTAAACTTTCAGCAGCATACAAGGGGTGTAATACAGCATATAACAACAGCATAAGCTTTAAATTGAAAGGAAAAACCTTACCTTTCCCAAAATTGGCCAAAACTTGCCAAACCTATCAAAACGTGAATTCTGGACAGCCTACTGTCTTGTATTGTCGCTTAGTTTCGAAGGGGTAATTGAAGGAAACAAGATTTGTGGCCTCAATGAAAGTTATATACACGTGTATCAAAGTCTCAAATAATATTTAATTACCCCTACAACACTTTTGTATGAAAATATATGACCAAAATACTCACAGCTATCCATGTAGGATTTCCAAAACCAAATCTGGATAGTACCTCCTCTACACTTCATCACCCTTTTTCGCGAAGCTAAAAGCAAAACTGGATTTGAAAGTCTAACTAAAAGTTATAAACCTATGAAATACCTTTCCAAAATATATTGAATCACCCGAAACTAAGCTATACACAAGAAGTTATACCAATATTACTAACAACTGTCCCCTCCAAAAATGGGTCTATGCCCTAGCGTTTTCTCTTTAAGTTTCTCTTAGTTTTCCAAGTGAAGAACTGAAAATATGGTTCCGTAGGCATCGTAATATACATATATACACCTCCACATAATTGAGGAACACCTTAGATAATTAATTTACGGAAGAAAAGTGAGAAACTTACCTTAACTTCTCCAAAATGTGGCTGCCTTTCTCGTTTCTCTTCTTCACGTTTTTCTTCTAAGTTCTTGGCTGATTTTTGGATATGTAATGAAGTACTTAGTCATAATACATACATATATAGGTTGGCTTAGGAGGTGACACGTGTCATCCTCTAAGGGTGACACGTGTCCAACCCTTATTGGACCACCTAACTATGCAACCACTTAGGGGCTGCCACGTGGCAGTGGGGTCCACCCCCACCCCCATGCAGGCAGGTGGGTCACCTCTTTGCTTGAGGTGCTGCCACGTGTCACTCTCTTATTGTCTTCCCCATTTCATCTTCTTCCCTTCCCCGTGGGTTCATAATCTCGTCTCATTTTAAGAGCCTATGTAATCCATGCTTTGCAAGCTTGGTACGTACTCCAATAGCTTAAGTATGTAAGACTTCCAAGTTAGTAGCTTACGTAGGTAACTCGAGTCTTACGACCTATTACTTGGCCTCCAATTCCTTTCGGACTGTTATGATTTCATCTCCAACCTTCTCTACTATGGGGTATCACATTCTCCCTTCCTTAGAGCCGTTTGATAGTGTCGTAGCGTATCCGGCTCACATGATAATGTTCAAGGAACTTATGAGACATTTTGAGTTTAAAAAGGGTGGGGTGTAACAGCATAGTCCCTCATACCCATGTTGCCTTGCCCAAGATTGATGAACTCCAACACCTTTTCTTCTCTTAGATCAATAGGAAAGAAACGATCAAGGAAAGAAACTTGAAGGCTTCCCAATCAATAGGACCTTCATCAACCCTCTCTATCTTCCATTGAGTATACATAACTTGAGAAACACTCTTGAGTTAGTAGGCTGCCAACTCCGTTTTCTCTTCCGAAGTCACCCCTATAATACTCACTACCTTATACACCTTATCAAGGAATTCTTGAGGATCCTCAATAACTCTTGAACTATGAAATTTGGGAGGGTTCATCCTTGCAAAGTCCCTTACTTTAGAGGCTGAAGTAGGAGAATTAGAAGGTGCCGTAACCCCTTGGTTGGTCACTAGTTGGGTTATCATGGTGATAACGGTTCGAAACTCCGCATTAGTCACTTGATTGGGTAGGGGGCCATTGTCTTGAGGGATCGGAGGCACTTGGTCCTAATTAGCTATGACGATCCAACCCCGTAGGCCATGAAAAGTGCCCAAGCTGAGCACTCATATACATATTTATTAGGCATCGTCAAACTAATACCAAACACAATATGGAGACTTTGTGAAAACAAGACGTCATCTCAAGCATTACATAAATGTATCAGGGTAATCTATCTCTTGAGGATTCACAATTAATTAAAATATCATAATACATGAGCCGACAAGGATGCCACTACATACAACATCCCAAAATATATACATACGCAAGCCGACAAGGCTGCCACTACAAAAAGGAATGTCCCCAAAACATAAGACATGCTAACACAATCGAACAACATCCATACACAACACACGTATGTCTACAGACCTCTAAGAGTTTCAACAGTAATATATAATGGGACAGGTCCCTGCCATACCCCTAGATAAACAAATATATACATCAAAAGATCTGTACCAAAAGTTTAGGCTCCAGGAAAATAGAGCACTCCAAAATAGCTGAATGGAAATCCTAAGCTGGCGGATCCCCAAAATAATTATATGTACCTGCGGACATAAAACGCATCCCTCCCCCGAAGGAAGGGGGTCAGTATAAGAAATGTACTGAGTGTATAAAACATAAAATACAGTAAGAAAGATCATAATTGTTATATCTCATACTTCTGTACCTTGAGATGTGTTCGTAAGCTTCTTGAAAATCACCATGTGATCCCTATTATCTATCACATTACCAAATAAATCTAAGGAAGGGAGGATGCGATGCCCCGTGATAGTGAAGGTTGAAAATAGAGTTATAAGTATTTGAAAGAAGTTGGAGGCCAACTAATAAATCGTGGAACTCGACTAGCTTGCGTAAGCTACTAACTTAGAAGTCCTACACACTTAAGCTACTTGAGTATACATCGAGCTTAAGTAGCAAGGAGTGCATTGACTCTTAAAATGAGATGAGATGACGAACCTACGAAAGGGAGCAAAAACTAGTTTCCGAACTTATGAAAGTAAAGCAAGTAGGTGACAAGCAAGCAGGTGACAAGCAAGATGGTGACAAGCAAGCATGTGACTCACCTACTTGGGATGGCCCCCACGCTGCCACGTGGCAGCTTTGGATTGAAAGCTTGGACGAGGTGGCACTCTAGGAGGCTGCCACATGTCACTCCTAGGAGGCTGCCACGTGTCACCTCCTAAGGAGGTGTATATATACATGTTGGCTGACTCTTAATTAATTTTCCATCCAAAAACATTAGCCAAAGAAGAGGAAAAACGTGAAGAACCCAACAAGAACAAGGCAGCCACGGTTTTGAAGAATTAAAGGTGAGTTCTTCGATTTTTCTCCGTGAATTAATTATCTACGGTGTTCCTAAAGTATGTCAAGGTGTATATATATATTTTATGATGCCTACGGAACCATACCTTCAGCTTTACACTTGGAACAAATATGAGAAAGTGTGAAAGAAGAAGAGGAAAACGTTGGAGGGCAAGAAGAGGAGCTACGGGTTTGGGGCTACCAAGGTAAGACTAGGAGTTTCATTCCATGAACTAATTATTTAAGGTATCCACAGTTATGTAATGGTGTTTTATAACATAAAATTCCAATTTGGGGCAGCAGAAAAGGGGCACAAAATGTCCGCCCCAATTCAGCATACCAAGAAGTTTCCGAGATGCAGTGTTGGCAAGCTTTGGCCAATTTCGGGTAAGGTGAGACCTTTCCCTTCAAATTAGGGTTTATGGTGTTGTTATTAAGTGTATTATATGTTGTTTAAGTGGCTGGAAACGTGAAAAAATCATAGAAATGCTTGACGTTCAAAATAAACTAAATTGGAATCGCTATAGTTGAATTGTCGTCGAAGTAAAGTATTGTGCTTGTGGTGTACTGCTGCAGGTGTAGGGGGGGGGGGGTTTGTTGCAGGACCTAAATGTATTCTAAAAGAGGTGTGGGTGCTGTTGGTAACATCCACACGACCCCTCGTTTTGTATAAATAAAGGCTTTGCGAAATAAAAACTAGAAACCCTATTTTGGTGTCATAATTTTCAGCAAGTTGTTTGGAGCTTGTGTTGCGTGATGTCGCCATGTTTTATATTTATATGTTGAAGGGTGTTGTTGTTGGTTGGATGTAGTGATTAGGGATGTAATTGGAAATTCGGATAGGGTACTTTATAGCGGAGGTGCTGCCCAATTTTCGTTAAAGCCTTAAGTAATTAAAGAACTAGTCGAGGAGATGAATAAGGAAATAGGTTCCATGAATGCTAAGATGCAACTGAGGGCACTGAAAAGTTAAGGTTGTTGATACTCGCATTTCTTCCATATTAAATAGGTTCGGAGGACGACGACGTGGACGTGATTAAGAGAAGTCCATACGAGGTATGTGAAGCTTTTTTGGCATATTTTTGGCATAAGTATGAAAGCTATTCTTCTCTTTTTTGGCATGTCTTAGACGTAAGTAATGAATGATATGTATATGAGCTTGGGGTAATTCCATTCATAAATTCCAAGCATGAGCCATGAGTTTCATTGACTTCGTGATATTAGAACTCCTGTAGTAGTTGAGTTGTTGCCTTTTAGGGCTTCTATATGAAGAAAGGTAGTATGTGTAAAGCTTGTCTCTTCTTCCCTTTGGAATGTCTTAAATGTAAGTGAATTGAGGTATGATATGAGTGTAAAGGCAGTTCCAGTTTTAAGTTCCGAGTAGAACTTGTGACTTGACTTCACTCCTAAATGCTAAGGGTCTTGAAGTAGTTAAACTACGACTCTCGAGCCTTCAATAGGCTGAATAGTGATTGGGTGTGTAAATTCCTAAATCTGGGGTTTCTTAGGCATATTTATAATAATGGTTGGGGGATGTCTGATGTGTTACCAAGTCTTACATGCATGTATATGCATTGTTGTGTGATATGTGGATCAGGCCATCGTTCCTCGACATTATTATATGATGTGCATGTATACGGATTGGGCCGTCATTCCTCGGCACTAATATATGAGATACAGATTGGGTCATCATTGCTCGGCATTATCATACAATATATGGATCAGGTCGTCGTTCCTCGGCATGTGCTTACTATATACATGGATAGGGTTGTACGTTCCACAGGACTAATAGCATATATATGCCTATAATGATAAATGATGTATTTATAACACCAAGTCCCCGAGCGGGCTGGATACGGTATGTGATAATGGTATAGAGGACTTTATTTTGTGAGGTACAGGTACAGTACCCTATTAAATCCTATACTTGGTTTCCTGCATCCCTGTTTCAGTTGTTATCTCAGTTATATTATACTTATATACTCAGTACATGTATCGTACTGACCCCCCTTTCTTCGGGGGGCTGTGTTTCATGCCCGCAGGTATAGACGTTCATTTCAGAGATCCGCCAGCTCAGGATTTCCACTCACCTATGATTGGAGGTGCTCCACTATTCCGAAGCCTAGTTTTTTGTACTGGTCCTCCGGTGTATATATGTATTTATTTATTCAGGGTACGGCGGGGGCCCTGTTCTGCCATATGTTACCGTACTATTCTTAGAGGTCAGTAGACATGTATGTGTGGGTTATTCATAAGTTTATTTTGGTTGTGCCTATACGCACATTGTAAATGTTTTTATGTTATGGCAGCCTTGTCGGCTTGCATTCTCTTCCATGATACGATATGAATGAAGGATGCTATATTAACATGAATTTTTTTTAACCCATTAGGGTTTTTGGGGGTTTTATCACATTATCCATAGTTCAATTTGGTTATATTTGAAAGTTATGAATACAGGGGTCCAGGTCGGACCCCAGTCGCGACCCCACGGGGTTGGGTCATGACAGAAGTGGTATCAGAGCAGTTCGTCCTTGGGTTGTCTGCAGACCATGTCTAGTAGAGTCTTGTTTATTGGTATGTTGCATGCTACATCTATAAACAGGAGGCTACAGGACATTTAGGATGTTACTCTTCTTTCATATCTAAAGATCGTGCAATAGAGCCGAGTCATAGGAAGTGAAATTCCTTATACTAACCTCTAGTTTCAGCAGAAGGACAACATGGATAGAAGAAAGTGACTGATGATATTGGAAGTTACCATGATGATATTGGAAGTTACCAAGTAGGCAGGTAAGCCAAGACACGAAAGATATGTGCCAGGTAAGGTATTGAAGTATGATTGAAATATAAAGTTGAAAACTGAAAGGAAAGTAGACAGGGAAGTTTATAGATGTAGTTCAAAGTTGGACAAACGAGGTAAGTCCATTATTTTTATACTATTATTGATATTGAAAGCACTGTGTGGCTGCGATATGAGGTGATATTAAAAGCCCTGTGTGGCTGTGATGTGAGATGAATATATATGTTAGCCCTGAGGCATTGTTGGTATTTCCTGCGTGCAGGTTTTGGGGATAGTTACGAAATATAGAGGAAACTCTGCCAAAATTCTCCCAGAATAGAAAAAGGAAATAATAAGATTCGGTAAGAAAAGGAAACTTAGCCCAAACTATATTAGAACTTATCAAGTTGCTCGTAAGATAGACAAAGTTACTTGTAAATTAAACTTACCACCTGATTTGGAAACCATACGCCGAGTCTATTAGATATAGATGCTTCGTAAATATACTAGTGATCCACCCAGAGTATGTCCCATAAATGAAGTCCATGAAATGGAAGAGTTATCCTACAAGAAGAAACTTATCGCCATCTTGGATTGGCAAATTAAAAGGTTGCGAACTGAGGACGTGACTTCTGTCAAAGAAGTGTGGAAAAATAAAAACAAAGGGAGGGGATGACCTGAGAAGTCAAAAAAGAGATCGAGGAAAGATACTCGTACTTGTTCCCTACATCCAAGGGTAATTTGAACTCCTAAATGGATCGGATGGCGAATGTTATAGAGAACGCCCAAAATCTCCCTGAAACCCTATAAGACAAATTAACATTTGAGGAAGAATGTTTTCAAAGGGCGGAAGGATGTTATATCCCGTACTTCTGTACCTTGAGATGTGTTCGTAAGCTTCTTGAAAATTGCCATGAGATCCCTATTATCTATCACATTACCAAATAACACTAAGGAAGGGAGGATGTGATGCCCCATGATAGTGAAGGTTGGAAATAGAGTTATAAGTATTTGAAAGGAGTTGGAGGCCAATCGTGGAACTCAACTTGCTTGCGCAAGCTACTAACTTAGAAATCCTACACACTTAAGCTACTTGAGTATACATCGAGCTTAAGTAGCAAGGAGTGCATAGACTCTTAAAATGAGACGCGATGACGAACCTATGAAAGGGAGCAAAAACTAGTTTCCGAACTTACGAAAGTAAAGAAAGTAGGTGACAAGCAAGCTGGTGACAAGAAAGCAGGTGACTCACCTACTTGGGATAGATCCCACACTACCACGTGGCAGCTTTGGATTGAAAGCTTGGATGAGGTGGCACCCTAAGAGGCTGCCACATGTCACCCCTAGGAGGCTGCCACGTGTAACCTCCTAAGGAGGTGTATATATACATGTTGGCTGACTCTTAATTCATTTTCCATCCAAAAACATTAGTCAAAGAAGAGGAAAAATGTGAAGAACCCAAAAAGAACAAGGCAGCCACGGTTTTGAAGAATTAAAGGTGAGTTCTTCGATTCTTCTCCCTGAATTAATTATCTATGGTATTCCTCAAGTACGTCAATATGTATATATATATTTTATAATGCCTACGTAACCATACCTGCAGCTTTACACTTGGAACAAACAAGAGAAAGTGTGAAAGAAGAAGAGGAAAATGTTGGAGGGCAAGAAGAGGAGCTACGGATTTGGGGATGCCAAGGTAAGACTCGGAGTTTCGTTCTATGAATTAATTATTTAAGATATACCACAGTTCTGTAAACATCCATGTCACGACCCAACCCCGTAGGCCGCGACTGGGGTCCGATCTGGACCCTCGTATACCTACCTATTAGTTGTAGTCATATTGAACTATGAACAAGGTGATACTACTCACAAAAACAAACCCCAATGAGTTAAAACTTAAAAACTTTTTCATGTACATGTAGCCTCTTTCATTTGTATCATATCATGAAAGGGCACGCGAGCCGACAAGGCTGCTATAACAAAAACATTCACAACATATTGAATAGGCAACATCTAAACTAACTCACAAACAACCCACATATACATATGTCTACAGACCTCTAAGAATAGTAACAACAACATATGACGGAACAAGGCCCCCGCCGTACCCCTGAATGTACAAGTATATACATTAAGTGACCAGTATCAAAATTTAGGCTCCAGAACAGTGAAGCACTTCCGACACAGCTGAGAGGAACTCCTATGCTGATGGATCTCCAGAATAAACATCTGTACCTGCGGGCATGAAACGCAGCCCCCCGAGAAAAGGGGGTTAGTACGATATATGTACTGAGTATGTAAAGCATAACACATCGTAACTGAGATCATAACTGAAATAGGGATGCAGGGGACAAGTATAATAACTAAATGAATTACTGTACCTGCACCTTAGGACACGTAAATCATACACATCATCATATGCTGTGCCCGGCCCTTTAGTGAACTCGGTGTTATAATCACTTCTTCATAATCACATATCATCATATCATAATGCATTTCATTTCATTATATCATCGTATACGGTATCATACCATCGTATACGGTATCATCTTATCATGTATATCATCGTATCACACCCGGTTCACTGCGGGGCTCAGGGTCACAATGTATTGCTTTAATCTCATATGCATGCCTACATAAAGTATCCGGCCCTTTAGTGAGGGACTCGGTGAATGGAGTGGTGTACGTCTATAGCGTACCATCATAATATACATATGTACTCGGCCCTCTAAGGAGGGACTCGGTGTTCCTTCCTTATTTCACCACATATACTATCATATTACAGCCGGCCCGGGACTCGGTGAATAATCGTATCGTCATAACATATAACATATATCACACCTCACGTACATCATCGTCTCCTTGTGCGTGGAACTATACACATCCGGCCCGGGACGCGGTGAAAGAAGTAGTAGCACTGTGCACGATAACATATCCTGGCCCATCGTGGGACTCGAGGAAGGATGGGTTACAGTATGTACGAGTAGAGTAGTGAGAAACCATATGCAACTAAGTCATTATCTAAGACTCGATGAAACAGTCAAGTGAACCGTCACCTGAAGACTGGGGAGTAATTATCCGAGGTATCCCTTTAGATGTCATTAGGGCTTACATCAGTTGGGGCCTCAGGAATCACAAACATGCATCAAAATAATGCCACATAATTCATGCAATCAGAAATATAGTCTATGCAATCAGAAACACAATTTATCTAGTCAAAGACTCAACTCATGCAATCAACGGCATTTATCATTTCAGAGCCTCTAAAAAAAGGAGTTGGTACCTCTACTTTCTATTCATTATATAGCAGGCTCGAGAATAGTAGTTTGACTATTTTCAGACTCTTAATGTTCAGGAGTGACTACAAGTCACGATTTACAATCAGAGCTCATAAATGGAATTACCTCTAAACCTATATCATATACCATTTCACTTAAAGTTAATCCATTCCAAAGGAAAGAAGAAATAGGCTTTACATGTACTAGTTTTCATCACATAAAAGACTTAAGGGCAACAACTCAGCTATTGCAGGACTTCTAACATCAAGAAGTAAATAAGAGTTTCGACTTATATTCAGGGCTTTATGAATGGATTGAATCCCACATATCATATACATATCATTTATAACTTACATCTAAGACATGCCAAAAGAAAAGAAAGATAGTTCTACATACTAATTCCAAAAACATGCCAAAAGAAAGCTTCACATACCTTGTATGGACTTCTCTTAATCACGTCCACATTGTTGTCCTCGAAACCTATTTAACATGGAAGTAATGTAAGTATTAACAACCTTGGACTTTTCAGCAACTTAGACTACCCACGAGTATTCATAACATTCATCCCTTCGCTCGCCTTCTCGACTAGTTCCTTAACTAGTTAGGATGTTAACAAAAATCGGACAGCACCTCCCCTATAATGTGCCCTATCCGAAATCTCAACCATGTCCTTAGAACCTGAAGCCAACCAACAATGCAACCAGCAGCCCATACATATACATATTATGACAAAATTACTCAATATGAACCCCCAATAATTCACTCGAAACTAAGATACCAAAACTAGAGTTTTTAATTTTTCTTTCGCGAATTCTTTAATTGCAAAAGCGGAGGGTCATGTGGCTGCAACCAGCAGCTACCACACCTCATTTAGATAACTTTTAGACCCTGCAATACGCCACAACACAACCATCAGCAGCCCCTACGCGTACAACACCTTATTTCGACAACAACTTAACTATAGCGATTCCAAATTCGTTTATTCCGAACGCTGAACTTTTTGAACCTTTTCCCCAACTTCCAGCAGACTCTAAGGTGTGTAATACACCCTAATTTAACTTCATAAACTTCAAATTAGAGGGGAAGCACTTACCTTTCCCAAAATTGACTAAAACTTGCCGAAATCGCGCCTCGGAATTTTATTTACGTGCTGAATCGTTGTGGCAGCTTGCTGTCTGATTTTTGCTGCACAAAATCCTAATTTTATACTACTAATACTTCCATATCATTGTATTATATGCTAATTAATTAATTTACGGAATGAAAACGGGACTTACCTTATTTTTTTCCCAAGCCGTCGTAATTTTCTCTCCTTAGCTTTAGGGTTCTTTGTTCACGTTTCTTGCTGGAAATTTGATGAATAAGCTGAAGTTTGAAGACCCAATACTGAAGTATATCCATAATATACATACATATATGTGGTCCCAAGGGGTGACACGTGTCAGCCCCTAAGGATGACACGTGTCAAGCCATGATTGGCCACCGTGTCATGCTGCCAATTAGGGGCTGCCACATGGCAGCGGGGTCCACCTCCCCCAAGCAGCTGCATCACCTACTTGACCCTAAGTAGGTGCATCACCTGCTTGCTTGAGGTGCTGCCACGTGTCGCTCCTCCATTGGCTGCCACGCGTCGTCTTTTTCCCTTCCTCGCGGGTTCGTAATTTTGTCTCACTTTAAGAGCCTATGTAATCCGTACTACGTAATCTTGGTATATCCTTAAGCAACTTAAGTGTATAAGACTCTTAACTTAGTGTCTTACGTAGGTAAATTGAGTCCTATGACTCGTTTCTTAGCCTCCAACTCTTTCCGGATTCTTATGACTCTATCTCCGACCTCCCTTCTCGCGAGGTATCACAATCTTCTTTCCTTAGAGTTGTTTGATAGTGTCGTAGCTTATCCGGCTCACATGATAGTGTCTAAGGAACTTAAGAAGACGTTTCGAGCTCAAGAGTGCGGGGTGTAACAATCCACAGGACCCCTCGTTTTGTATAAATAAAGGCTTTGCGAAATAAAGACTAGAAACCCTATTTTGGTGTCGTAATTTTCAGCAAGTTGTTTGGAGCTTGTGTTGCGTGATGTCGCCATGTTTTATATTTATATGCCGCAAGGTGTTGTTTTTGGTTGTCTGTAGTGATCAGGGATGTAATTTGAAAATCAGATAGGGCACTTTATAGGGGAGGTGCTGCCCAATTTTTGTTAATGCGTTAACTAATTAAAGAACTAGTCGAGGAGACGAATAAGGAAATAGGTTCCATGAATGCTAAGATGCAACTGAGGGAACTAAAAATTTAAGGTTGTTGATACTCGCATTCTTCCATGTTAAATAGGTTCGGAGGACGACGACGTGGACGTGATTAAGAGAAGTCCATACGAGGTATGTGAAGCTTTCTTATGGCATATTTTTGGCATAAGTATGAAAGCTATTCTTCTTTTTTTTGGCATGTTTTAGACGTAAGTAATGAATGATATGTATATGAGCTTGGGGTAATTCCATTCATAAATTCCAAGCATGAGCCATGAGTTTCATTGACTTCGTGATATTAGAACTCCTATAGAAGTTGAGTTGTTGCCTTTTAGGGCTTCTATATGAAGAAAGGTAGTATGTGTAAAGCCTGTCTCTTGTTCCCTTTGGAATGTCTTAAATGTAAGTGAATTGAGGTATGATATGAGTGTAAAGGCAGTTCCAGTTTTAAGTCCCGAGTATAACTTGTGACTCGACTTCACTCCTAAATGCTAAGGGTCTTGAAGTAGTTAAACTACGACCCTCGAGCCTTCTATAGGCTGAATAGTGATTGGGTGTGTAAATTCCTAAATCTGGGGTTTCTTAGGCATATTTATAATAATGGTTGGGGGATGTCTGATGTGTTACCAAGTCTTACATGCACGTATATGCATTGTTGTGTGATATGTGGATCAGGCCGTTGTTCCTCGACATTATTATATGATTGCATGTATACGGATCAGGCCGTCGTTCCTCGGTACTAATATTACAGATACGGATCGAGCCGTCGTACCTCGGCATTATCATATGATATATGGATCCGGCCGTTGTACCTCGGCATTATCATACGATATATAGATCTGGCCGTCGTTCCTTGGCATTATTACACGATATGTGGATTGGGTCGTCGTTCCTCGGCATGTGCTTGCTATATACATGGATAGGGCTGTATGTTCCACAGTGCTAATAGCATATATATGCCTATTATGATAGATGATATATTTGTAACACCGAGTTCCCCGAGCGGGCTGGATACGGTACGTGATAATGGTATAGAGGACTTTATTTTGTGAGGTGTAGGTACAATACCTTATTAAATGCTATACTTGGTTTCCTGCATCCCTGTTTCAGTTGTTATCTCAGTTATGTTATGCTTATATACTCAATACATGTATCGTACTGACCCCTCTTTTTTCGGAGGGCTGTGTTTCATGCCCGCAGGTATAGACTGTCACGACCTAACTCCGTAGGCCGCAACTGGGGTCCGACCTGGACCCCCCCGTACACATATCTATTAGCTGTGGTCACATTAAATTGTAAATAAGACAATATCAGGTAACAAAGCCCCACTGGGCGATAACATTTTCATAAACCTATAGCCCTTTTCATTTGCATCACAACATAACAGGGCACGCAAGCCGATAAGGCTGCCATAACATAATAACACATATCATATATCACATAGACCTAGCTGAATCAAACTGACATACACAACCCACATATACATGTCTGCAGACCTCTAAAAATATAAATGACAACATATGGCAGGACAGGGCCCCCGCCGTACCCCCGAATGGACAAAATAATATTATACATCAGTGGACAGTATCAAAAACTAGGCCTCGATATAATGGAGCCTCTTCCAGCTGAGCTGCATGGAATCCTAAGCTGACGGACTCCCAAAACCTGTATCTGTACCTGCGAGCATGAATGCAGTCCTCCAAGAAAGGGGATCAGTACGACATATGTACTGAGTATGTAAAACATAACATAGTACAACTGGAGGTATATCCAAAATAGAGAAGCAGGGGAACCAATTATCAAATCAGACACATGTACCAGTACTTTGTGAATCATAAAAACATGCATGCTTAAATTTTCAATATAGCCGGCCCCGTCAGGGGTCCGGTGAATCATATATGTAGTATCAGTATCAGGCCCCGTGCCATCGTCACCTTATTACAACACATCATCATAGTATCAGTATCAGGCCCCAGGCCATCGTCACCTTATTACAACACATTATCATAGTATCAGTATCAGGCCCCAAACCATCATATATATACATACGGATGTCGGCCCTCTAGCGAGGGACTCGGTGAACATGCAGTGAATTGCACGAATCTGACAACCGGACGGGGATTCGAAGAAGAAGTGTTACAGTATACACGAGTAGAGTAGTGAGAAACAAAACACAGTTTAAATCATTATCTGAGACTCAATGAAGTCATCAAGTGAACCATCACCTGGGGATCAGGGCAGAAGGTATCTGACGTATACTCTCTAACTGTCACTAAGGACTATGTAAAAAGGAGTTTTTGGAAATCTTAGACATAAACCAATGTGAAATATCTTATAGCAGTCCGAGCATTGGTTATCTCAGAGCCTTTCTTTTTTTACAAACAAGAGCGTAGTCGAGTCAATTGTTATACAATCATATAGAAGACACGAAGATAGCAGCTTACTACTTTAAAGTTTAATCATTCAAAAGTGAGTGAGGGTCCTAAAGTCATATTCAGAACCTGGGAATGGAATTACCCCCAAAGCTCATATCATATCCTGCTTACATCTAAGACATGCCAAAAAAGAAAAGATAGGCTTTACATACCTATACCAAAAACATACCAAGAGAAGCTTCACATACCTTGTCTGAATTATTTCTTATCATGTTTGTCTCGTCGTCCTTCGAACCTATTCAACATGAAAGTAATATGAATATCAACCCCTTTTAACTTTCCAGCATCCTAGGTTACACCTTAGTATTAATGGAATCTATTTCCTTAGTCGTTTCCCCGACTAGTTCTGTTATTCACTAGGGCATCGCCGAAAATTGGGCAGCACCTCCCCTATAATGTGCCCTATCCAAATTTCCAATTAGGTCTCTAAGACCTACATCCAACCAACAACAAGAACCTACAGCAATTCACACCAATAATATACAACATAAACTCCAAACGACATTCAAAAATACGATATCACAATAGGGCGTCTAGCCTTTATTTTGTAACGCCTTTAATTATACACAACGGGGGTTCATGTGGCTTTAACCAGCAGCACCCTAAACCACATTATAACATATTTAGGCCCTGCAACAACACATCACACCCCTGCAGCAGCAACTCACAAGAACGACACTTTATTTCAACGACAATTCACTTCTAGCGACTCCAATTTAGTTTGTTCCGAACGTCAAGTGTTCCAATGATATTTGCACACTTCCAGCCACCTATAGGGCGTGTAACATTCTTCATAAAATACCATAAATCTCAAATTTAAAGGAGAAACCTTACCTTACCCGAAATTGGCCACAACTCGCCAAAACTACATCTCGGAAACTCCTTGATGTGCTGAAACGGGGCGGACTATTTGTGCCACCTCTCCGCTGCCCCAAATTGAATTTTTATTTTATCAAACATCATTATATCACTGTGGTATACCTTAAATAATTAATTTGTGGAATGAAATTGGGCTTTACCATTTTTCTTGCTCAAACCCGTAACTCCCCTTTCCTTGTTCCTATAGTTTTCTTTCAATTTTCCTTATCTCTTCCAAGTTCTAAGCTGAATAAATGATTCCATCAGCATCATAATATACATATATACATATCCACATGCTTAGAGAACATCGTAGATAATTAATTCACAGAAGAAAAGTGAAGAACTTACCTTTAATCTTCCAAAGCCATGGTTGCCATCTCTCTCACGTTTTCTCTCATTTTTTTGGACTTGTTTCAGCTGCAAAATGACTTACTAGTCATCAACACACATATATCCACCTTTTAATAAGGTGCCACGTGGCAGCCCCTTAGGGAGACACATGGCAGCCCCTAGAACGCCACCTAGGTTCATGCGGCCTATCACATGCCGCCATGTGGCAGCGGGGTCCACCCCCCAAGCAGGCAGGTGAGTCACCTGCTTGCTTGTCACCTGCTTGCTTGACTTTCGTAAGTTCGGAAATTAGTTTTTGCTTTCTCTCGTAGGTTCGTAATCTCGTCTTATTTTAAGAGCCTATGTAACCTATGCTACACAAGCCTGGTACGTACTCCAATAGCTTAAGTATGTAATACTTCCAAGTTAGTAGCTTACGTAGGTAAATCGAGTCCTACAACTCATTACTTGGCCTCCAATTCCTTCCGGATTCTTATAATTCTATTACCAACCTTCTCTACTATGGGGTATCATATCTGTTACACCTCACCCTTTTAAACTCAGAATATTTCATAAGTTCCTTGGACATTACCATATGAACCGGATATGCTACGACACTATCAAATGACTCCAACGAAGGGAGGATGTGATACCCCGTAGTAGAGAAGGTTGGAAGGGGAATCATATAAGAATTCGGAAGGAATAGGAGGCCAAGTAACGAGTCGTAGGACTCGACTTATCTACGCAAGCTACTAATTTAGAAATCTTACCTACGTGAGTTACTTGATTACATACCAAACTTATGTAGCACGGATTACCTACGCTCTTAAAATAAGACGAGATTACGAACCTACGAGAGGGAGCAAAAACTAGTTTCCGAACTTACGAAAGTGAAGCAAGCAGGTGACAAGCAGGCAGGTGACTCACCTACTTGGGATGGACTCCACGCTGCCACATGGCAGTTTTGTGTTGGAAGCTTGGACGAGGTGTCACCCTAGGAGGCTGCCACGTGTCACCCCAGGGGGCTGCCACGTGTCACCTCCTAAGGATGTGTATATATACATGTTGGCTGACTCTTTAACTCATTTTTTTATCCATAAACATCAGCCAAATATGAGGAAAAACGTGAAGAACCAAAAGGAACAAGGCAGCAACGTTTTTGAAGAATTAAAGGTGAGTTCTTTAATTTTCCTCCGTGAATTAATTATCTACAATGTTTTTCAACCATGTGGGGGGTGTATACATGTGTATTAGGATGCCTAAGGAACCATGGTTGCAGTTTACACTTGGAAAGAAATAAGAGAAAGTTGAAGGAGAAAACGTTAAGAACTAATTAACCAACCCGTTTTTGGAAGGGACTGTTGTTAGTAATATGGGTATAACTTCTTGTATAAAGTTTCGTTTCGAATGATTTAATATGTTTTGGAAAGGTATTTCAGAGACCAATAACTTTCGTTCAGACTCTAAAATCCAGTTTTACTTGTAGCAGCTCAAAAAAGGGTGATGAAGTGTAGAAGAGGTACTGCCCAGATTTCGTTTTGGAAATCCTACACGGACAGCTGTGAGTATTTTAGTCATATCTTTGTGTACAAAATTGATGTAGGTATGATTCGAAATTGTTTGCGACCCTAAGACACATATATATAACTTTCATGAAGTACGTAAATCCTGTTTCCCTCTATTACCCCTTCGAAATGAAGCGACAAGGTAAAATAGTAAGCTGTCCTGATTTCACATTTTGGATAGTTTTGGCGAGTTTGACAAGTTTAACGTAAGGTAAGGTTTCTTCTTTAAATTTGAGCTTTATGTGTTCTGATGGAGCATGTTACACGCCCTATTGGTGGCTGGAAATATGAAAATGGCTTAGAAATACTTGACGTTCGGAATAAACTAATTTGTAGTCGTTATAGTTGAATTGTTGTCGAAACAAAGTGTTGTTCTTGTGAGTTGCTCTGCAGGGGTGTGGCTTGTTGTTGCAGGGCCTGAATATGTCCTAATGTGGCTTAGGGTGCTTCTGGTCAAAGCCACATGACCCCTCGTTACGTATAATTAAAGGCGTCACAAAATAAAGGCTAGACGCCCTATTTTGATATCGTATTTTCGAATAAGTCGTTTGGAGTTTATGCTGTATATTGTTGGTATGAATTGCTGCAGGTTGTTGTTGTTGGTTGGCTGTAGGTCTTAGGGACCTAATTGGAAATTCGGATAGGGCACATTATAGGGGATGTGCTGCCCAATTTTCGTTAACGCCTTAACAAACTAAAGGACTAGCCGAGGAAACGACTAAGGAAATAGATTCCATTAACATTAAGGCGTAACCTCAGATGCTGAAAAGTTAAGAGTAGTTGATATTCGTATTACTTTATATTGAATAGGTTCAGAAGACGATGAGGCGAGCAGGATAAAGGGTAACTCCCAAGAGGTATGTAAAGCTTTCTCTTGGCATGTTTTGGTATAAGTTCGTACAACTATCTTTCTTTCCTTTTGGCAAGCTTTAGCCTTAAGTGAATTGTGTGTGGAATGTGGGAATAATTCCATTCCCAAAACTCCAAGTATACCTCCTAACCCCTATCCACTGCTTAGTATTGGAATTTCTGCAAGGATTGAGTATTGCCTAGTAAGGCTTCTATGTGTTAAACAGTAGTGTGTGGAAAGCTATCTCTCATTTCCCTTGATTCGTATTTGGTATGAAAGTGAGATTATGATGCCATAATGATTCACCGAGCCCCATGATGGGCCGGGTATGAAATATGTGTATGCAGATCCCATAAAGGAAAGTACAGACCATATATAGTTTATTCTCTTTCTTCTTCTGGCATGTCTTAGTTGTAGGTTAAACATGATTTGAGTTCCGGGGTAACTCTATTCTTAGTATCTCTTATTTACGTCTGAATATCGAACTTTTATAATAATCAAACTATTTCCCTGGAAACTTTTATATGTTAAAAAGGTAACAAATGTACAGGCTCAAAGTCTTACAAACTATTTGTCAACAAATGTTTCTGATTCTATAAATGATTTGGCCCTATGTTAATACGTGTCCAGGGCCTCCGAGATTACTTTTGAGACAACCCATAATGGCATTTAGAGGACACTCGAGATGACTACACCGTTACTCGGGTTCTCAAATAAAAGCTTAACTTTCTTATTCTGTCGAGTCTCTGATAACAATTTAAATTGCATATAGCTACTCACTACTCTACTCGTGTATACCGTAACACTTCTTTCCTTGAGTCCCGGGCCAGGATATGTTCTCGTGCACAGTTCACTGCATTATTCACTGAGTCCCTCAATAGAGGGCCAGGATACGTGTATAAATATATGATGATGTGTTGTAATAAGGTGGTGATGGCACTGGGGCCATGATGGTTTTACAAAGATGATTTTACAGAGATGATTCACCGGACCCCCGAAAGGGCCGGCTATATGATATGACTCAAACATGCATGTTTTTGTAATTCATAAAGTACAGGTATAGGTTTCTGAATTGATATCTTATCCCCTGATTCTCTATCTCAGATATGTTTCCAGTTGTATTATATTATGTTTTACATACTCAGTACACATCGTACTGACCCCCTTTCTCGGGGGGCTGCGTTCATGCCCGCAGATACAGATACAGATTTTGGGAGTCCGTCAGCTTAGGATTCCATGCAGCCCAGCTGGAAGAGGCTCCATTATATCGGGGCCTAGTTTTTGATACTGTCCACGGATGTATAGAAATTGTTTTATCCATTCAGGGGTACGGCGGGGGCCCTGTCTCGCCATATATTATCATTTATATGTTTAGAGGTCTGCAGACATGTATATGTGGGTTGTGTATGTCAGTTTGATTAAGCTGGGTCTACATGATATATGATATATGTTATTATGTTATGGCAGCCTTGTCGGCTTACGTGCCCTATCATGTTGTGATACAAATGAAAAGGGCTACAGTTTATGAAAATGTTATCGCCCAGTGGGGCTCTATTACATGATATTGTCTTATTTATGATTCAATGTGACCTCAGCTAATAGATATATGTACGGGGGGTCCAGGTCGGACCCTAGTCGCGGCCTACGAGGTTGGGTCATGACAGAAGTGGTATCAGAGCAGTTCGTCCTTGGAGTGTCTGCAAACCGTGTCTAATAGAGTCTTGGTTATCGATGTGTTGCGCGCCACATCTATAAATAGGAAGCTATAGGACATTTAGGATGTTACCTTTCTTCTACATCTGAGATCATGCTTTAGATCTGAGTCATAGGAAAAATTCCTTATACTAACCTTGGATCTTAACAGAAGGACGACACCAACAGAAGAAAGTAATTGATGACATAGAAAGTTACAAAGCACGCAGGTAAGTAAAGTGAAGGCACGGAAGATATCCGTTTGGTAAGGTAGTGAAGTATTATTTGAAATGTAAAGCCGAAACCTAAAGGGAAAGCAGTCAGGAAGTGCAATAGTTGCAGTTTGAAGTTGGACATATGAGGTAAGTCTAATATTTTTATATTATTGTTGACTTTGAAAGCCCTGTGTGGTTGCGATAAAAAAATGACATTGAAAGCCCTGTGCGGCTGTGATATGATATGTAAATATATATGCTGGCCCTGTGAGGCATTGTTGGTATTTTCTGCATGCAGGTTTTGGGATAAGTAAGAAATGTAGAGGAAACTCTGCCGAAATTTTCCCAGAACAAGAAAAGGAAGTAAAGCATAGATTTTTGAGATGTCTGAGGAGTTGATACCAAGTACCCCTACTGTGTTCAGCTAAAGCTGTAAGAGGTACCCTTTAGGTGGTCGATAAGGGGCACCCTTTTCACTCGAAGAATTTTATTTCGGAGGAACAAAGGCTTATTTAAGTAGTAAAGTTCAGATTACGGTATCTCCATCCGTATTTGTATTGTAGGAATATACACAGAGGTCTCAGAATGAAGGATAAGATGTCCCGTGAATGAGTTTCACTCTTTTAAAAAAAAAAAATACCAAGCCCTCAACTCCTAATTGTAAATTAGATGAGTTGTTCATAACTCGAGGATAAACTCAGAAGGAGACCAGGTAGGTCAAGTACTACCAAAAAAAAAGTACTGTGATATTTAAGAGGTTCTGATCCCTTCCAACAATGGTTGGAAAATGATGTACGATAATAGTTTATAATTTGCCACCGACTAATTGGGGAAAGAACTTCTAATAGAAGCACCTCAAAGAGATGTCAGGAAATGAATACTAATACGAACAAAAAAAAGGGGGATATATAAGTATGAATTAAATAATGTGATACCAGTATGCAAGGATAAAGTGAGACCGCTAATAAGGCGCCATTAGTAGTGGCTAACTAAGTTAAAAGTCTGCGTTGAGTACACAGTAAGAGTATGGAGCTTAAGATACAAAAAAATGACGCGGGTACACCACGTCGCCCCAAAAATAGTGGAGCCCTCAAGGGACGAGGATGGCAAACTTAAAGAATAATTGGAACAACTTCCATTCATCCCAAGAAACAAAGGATATAGGTTGGGACAAAGCCACTACTTTAAGAAAACCTGGAATAGTTATTCCCAGAATACTAGTACCGCCTAATTGAAATTGGAATGACTACAAGTACATATAGAGGAAAGCACGAGTACCCTCTAAAGGGGGGAAGTTAATGAGAAAATGGCAAAAGTAAAGTGAAGGCAATCGATATGGTAATATATTTGAGATGGACGTCTAAACTTCAATAAGATATCCTGCCGAACCAAGTTAGAAAGGTCTGGAAGCCACCAGTAATTGAACGGAAGCCAGAATGCTACATAAGGCAACGTTGAGAAGGTTGTGACGAGACCCTAAACAATATAACGCTAGAAGGCGGCTGCGTATAAAAACAGAAGAATGTACCAATGAAAGGATATTGAATAATTCAAGAGACACTACAAAGGATAACGACAGTATGCTTGACCAAAAGCCAAAATGTTGGTTATAGAGTTAGTCACAATTGATGTTGCGATAGATAAATAACCAAAGAAAATGGAATAGAAAGCCTCCTGTGGTAGAAAATAAGGAGAACACAAAGTAAATCGAGGATAGGGAAGCGTATATGTCAAATTCCTTTAAAGCTATGCCAGATAATAATAGACAAGAGTCAAAGAAGCTCCAAGGGTCACTATATGAACGAACTTTGGCGCTACTCAGTAGCCCACCCTAATGAATGGGTGCATACAAAAAGGGATATGGTCATAGCGGAACTAAAGGTCTACACAGATACTGGTTGCAAGATAACAGAGAAAAGGACAAGGCAAAACATAAAGACTCGTGAGATAACGCTGAGGTAAATCTTGGGCTAAATTGAGTGGCCATACGTCATGGAAAGGATTACAGTGAAACGCGACACGAAGACTTCCAAAGGAGGTCACCCATCCCAATATTACTCCCGCCCCAGCACGCTTAACTTTGAAATTCTGATGGAACGTAATGCGTTAGTGCTGTATGATCACGCGAGATGGAGGAATCTGAACTGGGGACGGAGAAACAATATGGGATTACGTACCTGGAGTATCATAAGATACGTTAAAGTAATTCTAACAAGTACTTAAGCAAAACAAGGAGGATTAGCTACTTGCTAACTGATGACACATTCGAATGCCACAGTTCGTCAACATAGTACCTGTTAATAACAGGCAAACCACCGAAGGGTTATAGGGACCAGTAGTCGAGGGAATTTCGACACCACTGGGCAACCAAATCTGAGGGCAAGAAAAAGCAAAACAGTTGATGTAACTTACGGATGACAGGAAGTAATACCCAAGGTTAAAAATTCCACAAATGTTACCTGTGAATTAATGGTGTTGACCCTTGCTCCTTCGATCACAGGTTACCTACTCCGTCGAGAAGGTATAAAGTTGTAAGGTAAAAGAGTGGTAGGACCTTACGGAGTCTCCACAGCTATTGTCCTAGGCAAGGGAGCCCAAGTTGTGATTAACTATTGAGAGATGCAGAGATGGGTTAAGTCAAACTATCGAGATGAATCTGATACTATGGGTGAAGTGAGACATGGCCACGAGTGGACCAAAGATCTTCCCCGACATCGAATATAGGATAGGGGAGAAGAAAGACCCAAAAGAATAAAGTGCCAGTTAAAGTTCTGAAAGGAGTCGAGAAAGACTATACGAGGCTAACGGTTCCCAAATTATCCACGTCATTATGCACCCATTTTATACTCGGTAGGAGTAGGGTGCTATATGAGTTATTGTGATTAGGCTAATGAATCAGCCCATTTGCTTCCAATCAAGAGCACCTATGCTGCTGAAATTAGAGGGAGTTACAGAACATGGAAAATGGTAAGGTTCCGTGAGGTTTCTTCATCTAATATCCTAGATAAAGGGACTTCAATTATAATTAACGCCTTGAGATCAGTCCAAGAAGAGGTCAGGAGCACAGATAGGTCTTAGTACCGCATTTCTCCCTCGAGCTACTAAACAGATTGAGCGCACTATTAGACGCTAGAAGATATGTCACAAGCTGGGAGATTAACTTTGAAGGTAGCCAGAATGATTATCCATCACTTATCAAGTTGCCTACAATAATAATTACTACACTAGTATTCCAATGGCCTCGAAATGATTAAGCAAGCTATTGACTAAAAGCCCAGAGTCGGTAGGAATGATATACAGATAATCGACGTCGACATACAGAGTTCAAGTTGATGATTGGATGTTCATCATAGGGTCACCTAGAAAAGGAAATTGACCCAAAATATGTTAAGACGGTATCAAGTTACTCATAAGGTGGGCAACGCGGCTGGTAAGTTGAGCTTACCACTTGATTTGGATACCATACGCCCAGCCTATCAGATATAGATATTTCGCAAATGTACTAGCGATCCACCCATAGTATGTCTTATAAATGAAGTCCATGAGATGGAAGAGTTATCCAATGAGGAGAAACTTATTGCCATCTTCGATTGGCAAATTAGAAGGTTGCGAATTGAAGACGTGCCTTCCGTCAAGGTATTGTGGCAAAATCAAAACTAGAAAAGGGGATGACCTAAGAAATTAAAAAGAGGACATAAAACACTAGGTAAACAGGTAACCCCAACTCCTGAAACTCGTATACTAAGTACTTCGATGGAAATATGTGTAAGGAAATAGAAACGAATCCCCCGATGGTCTGTATAAGTTCTAAGGGAAGTTTTGTTTAACATTCAGGGACGAATGTTCTAAAGGGGGGAAGGATGTTACACCTCACCCTTTTAAACTCAGAATGTTTCATAAGTTCCTTGGACATTACCATATGAACCGGATATGCTATGACACTATCAAATGACTCCAATGAAGGGAGGATGTGATACCCCGTAGTAGAGAAGGTTGGAAAGGGAATCATATAAGAATCCAGAAGGAATAGGAGGCCAAGTAACGAGTCGTAGGACTCGACTTATCTACGCAAACTACTAATTTAGAAATCTTACATACGTGAGTTACTTGATTACATACCAAACTTATGTAGCACGGATTACCTACGCTCTTAAAATAAGACGAGATTACGAACCTACGAGAGGGAGCAAAAACTAGTTTCCGAACTTACGAAAGTGAAGCAAGCAGGTGACAAGCAGGCAGGTGACTCACCTACTTGGGATGGACCCCACGCTTCCATATGGCAGTTTTGTGTTGGAAGCTTGGACGAGGTGTCACCCTAGGAGGCTGCCACGTGTCACCCTAGGGGGCTGCCACGTGTCACCTCCTAAAGAGGTGTATATATACATGTTGGCTGACTCTTTAACTCATTTTTCATCCATAAACATCAGCCAAATGAGAGGAAAAACGTGAAGAACCAAAAGGAACAAGGCAGCAACGTTTTTGAAGAATTAAAGGTGAGTTCTTCAATTTTCCTCCGTGAATTAATTATCTACAATGTTTTTCAACCATGTGGGGGTGTATACATGTGTATTAGGATGCCTAAGGAACCATGGTTGCAGTTTACACTTGGAAAGAAATAAGAGAAAGTTGAAGGAGAAAACGTTAAGAACTAATTAACCAACCCGTTTTTGGAAGGGACTATTGTTAGTAATATGGGTATAACTTCTTGTGTAAAGTTTCGTTTCGAATGATTTAATATGTTTTGGAAAGGTATTTCAGAGACCAATAACTTTCGTTCAGACTCTAAAATCCAGTTTTACTTGTAGCAGCTAAAAAAGGGTGATGAAGTGTAGAGGAGGTACTGCCCAGATTTCGTTTTGGAAATCCTACACGGACAGCTGTGAGTATTTTGGTCATATCTTTGTGTACAAAATTGATGTAGGGATGATTCAAAATTGTTTGCGACCCTAAGACACATGTATATAAATTTCATGAAGGACGTAAATCCTGTTTCCCTCCATTACCGCTTCGAAACGAAGCGACAAGGTAAAATAGTAAGCTGTCCTGATTTCACATTTTGGATAGTTTTGGTGAGTTTGACAAGTTTAACGTAAGGTAAGGTTTCTTCTTTAAATTTGAGCTTTATGTGTTCTGATGGAGCATGTTGCACGCCCTATTGTTGGCTGGAAATATGAAAATGGCTTAGAAATACTTGACGTTCGGAATAAACTAATTTGTAGTCGTTATAGTTGAATTGTTGTCGAAACAAAGTGTTGTTCTTGTGAGTTGCTCTGCAGGGGTGTGGCTTGTTGTTGCAGGGCCTGAATATGTCCTAATGTGGCTTAGGGTGCTTCTGGTCAAAGCCACATGACCCCTTGTTACGTATAATTAAAGGCATCACAAAATAAAGGCTAGACGCCCTATTTTGATATCGTATTTTCGAATAAGTCGTTTGGAGTTTATGCTGTATATTGTTGGTATGAATTGCTGCAGGTTGTTGTTGTTGGTTGGCTGTAGGTCTTAGGGACCTAATTGGAAATTCAAATAGGGCACATTATAGGGGAGGTGCTGCCCAATTTTCGTTAACGCCTTAACAAACTAAAGGACTAGCCGAGAAAACGACTAAGGAAATAGATTCCATTAACATTAAGGAGTAACCTCAGATGCTGAAAAGTTAAGAGTAGTTGATATTCGTATTACTTTATATTGAATAGGTTCAGAAGACGATGAGGCGAGCAGGATAAAGGGTAACTCCCAAGAGGTATGTAAAGCTTTCTCTTGGCATGTTTTGGTATAAGTTCGTACAACTATCTTTCTTTCCTTTTGGCAAGCTTTAGCCTTAAGTGAATTGTGTGTGGAATGTGGGGATAATTCCATTCCCAAAACTCCAAGTATGCCTCCTAACCCCTATCCACTGCTTAGTATTGGAATTTCTGCAAGGATTGAGTATTGCCTAGTAAGGCTTCTACGTGTTAAACAGTAGTGTGTGGAAAGCTATCTCTCATTTCCCTTGATTCGTATTTGGTACGAAAGTGAGATTATGATGCCATAATGATTCACCGAGCCCCATGATGGGCCGGGTATGAAATATGTGTATGCAGATCCCATAAAGGAAAGTACAGACCATATATAGTTTGTTCTCTTTCTTCTTCTGGCATGTCTTAGTTGTAGGTTAAACATGATATGAGTTCCGGGGTAACTCTATTCTTAGTATCTCTTATTTACGTCTGAATATCGAACTTTTATAATAATTGAACTATTTCCCTGGAAACTTTTATATGTTAAAAAGGTAACAAATGTACAGGCTCCAAGTCTTATAAACTATTTGTCAACAAATGTTTCTGATTCTATAAATGATTTGGCCCTATGTTAATACGTGTCCAGGGCCTCCGAGATTACTTTTGAGACAACCCATAATGGCATTTAGAGGACACTCGAGATGACTACACCGTTACTCGGGTTCTCAAATAAAAGCTTAACTTTCTTATTCTGTCGAGTCTCTGATAACAATTTAAATTGCATATAGTTACTCACTACTCTACTCGTGTATACCGTAACACTTCTTTCCTTGAGTCCCGGGCCAGGATATGTTCTCGTGCACAGTTCACTGCATTATTCACTGAGTCCCTCAATAGAGGGCCAGGATACGTGTATAAATATATGATGATGTGTTGTAATAAGGTGGTGATGGCACTGGGGCCATGATGGTTTTACAAAGATGATTTTACAGAGATGATTCACCGGACCCCCGAAAGGGCCGGCTATATGATATGACTCGAACATGCATGTTTTTGTAATTCATAAAGTACAGGTATAGGTTTCTGAATTGATATCTTATCCCTTGATTCTCTATCTCAGATATGTTTCCAGTTGTATTATATTATGTTTTACATACTCAGTACACATCGTACTGACCCCCTTTCTCGGGGGGCTGCGTTCATGCCCGCAAATATAGATACAGATTTTGGGAGTCCGTCAGCTTAGGATTCCATGCAGCCCAGCTGGAAGAGGCTCCATTGTATCGGGGCCTAGTTTTTGATACTGTCCACGGATGTATAGAAATTGTTTTATCCATTCAGGGGTACGGCGGGGGCCCTGTCCCGCCATATGTTGTCATTTATATGTTTAGAGGTCTGCAGACATGTATATGTGGGTTGTGTATGTCAGTTTGATTAAGCTGGGTCTATATGATATATGATATATGTTATTATGTTATGGCAGCCTTGTCGGCTTGCGTGCCCTATCATGTTGTGATACAAATGAAAAGGGCTACAGTTTATGAAAATGTTATCGCCCAGTGGGGCTCTATTACATGATATTGTCTTATTTATGATTCAATGTGACCTCAGCTAATAAATATATATACGGGGGGTCCAGGTCGGACCCTAGTCGCGGCCTACGGGGTTGGGTCGTGACAATATCCTCCCCTTCTTGGAGTCATTTGATAGTGTCATAGCATATCCGGCTCACATGATAATGTCCAAGGAACTTATGAGACATTCCGAGTTTAAAAAGGGTGGGGTATAACAGATACGATATGAATGAAGGAGGCTATATGACATGAAAAAGTTTTAACCCATTGAGGTTTTGGGGGTTTTTATCACATTACCCATAGTTCAATTTGGTTATATTTGAAAGTTACGTATACGGGGGTCCAGGTCGGACCCCAGTCGCGGCCTACGGGATTGGGTCGTGACAGAAGTTGTATCAGAACAATTCGTCCTTGGGTTGTCTGTAGACCGTGTCTAGTAGAGTCTTATTTATCAGTGTATTGCGCGCCATATCTATAAATAGGAGGCTACAGGACATTTAAGATGTTACTCTTCTTTCATATCTAAAGATCGTGCAATAAAGCCGAGTCATAGGAAGTGAAATTCCTTATACTAACCTCTATTTTCAGCAAAAGGACAACATTGATAGAAAAAATGACTGAGGATATTGGAAGTTACCAAGCACGCAGGTAAGCCAAGGCACAAAAGTTATGTGTCAGATAAGGTATTGAAGTATGATTGAAATATAAAGTTGAAAACTGAAAGGAAAGTAGACAGGGAAGTGTACAGATGCAGTTCGAAGTTGGACATACGAGGTAAGTCCATTATTTTTGTACTATTATTGATATTGAAAGCCTTGTGTGACTGCGATATGAGGTGATATTGAAAGCCCTGTGTGGCTGTGATGTGAGATGAATATATATGTTGGCCCTGTGAGGCATTATTGGTATTTCCTGCGTGCAGGTTTTGGGGATAGTTACGAAATATAGAGGAAACTCTGCCGAAATTCTCGAAGAATAGGAAAAGGAAACTTAGCCCAAACTAAATTAGAACTTATCAAGTTGCTCGTAAGATAGACAAAGTTACTTGTAAACTGCCTAAGAAACCCCAGATTTAGGAATTTACACACCCAATCACTATTCAGCCTATAGAAGGCTCAAGAGTCGTAGTTTAACTACTTCAAGACCCTTAGCATTTAGGAGTGAAGTCGAGTGACAAGTTATACTCGGGACTTAAAACTGTAACTGCCTTTACACTCATATCATACCTCAATTCAGTTAGATTTAAGACATTCCAAATGGAAGAAGAGACAGGCTTTACACATACTACCTTTCGTCATATAGAATCCCTAAAAGGCAACAACTCAACTACTACAGGAGTTCTAATATCACGAATTCAATGAAACTCATGGATCATGCTTGGAATTTATGAATGGAATTACCCCAAGCTCATATATATATCATTCATTACTTACGTCTAAGACATGCCAAAAAAGAGAAGAATAGCTTTACATACTTATGCCAAAAACATGCCAAAAGAAAGCTACACATACCTCGTATGGACTTCTCTTAATCACGTCCACGTCGTCGTCCTCCAAACCTATTTAACATGGAAGAAATGCGAGTATAATCAACCTTAACTTTTCATTGCCCTCAGTTGCACCTTAGCATTCATGGAACCTATTTCCTTATTCGTCTCCTCGACTAGTTCTTTAATTAGTTAAGGCGTTAACGAAAATTGGGCAGCACCTCCGCTATAAAGTACCCTATCCAAATTTCTAATTATATTCCTAATCACTACAGCCAACCAAAAACAACACCCTGCAGCATATAAATATAAAACATGGCGACATCATGCAACACAAACTCCAAACAACTTGCTGAAAATTACGACACCAAAATAGGATTTCTAGTCTTTATTTCGCAAAGCCTTTATTTATACAAAACGAGGAGTCATGTGGCTGTTACTAGAAGCACCCACACCCCTTTTAGAACACATTTAGGCCATGCAACAAACCCCCACACACCTGCAGCAGTACACCACAAGCACAACACTTTACTCCGACGACAATTCAACTATAGCGATTCCAATTAGTTTGTTTCGAACGTCAAGCATTTCTATGATGTTTTCACATTTCCAGCCACTTAAACAACATATAATACACTTCATAACAACACCATAAACCCCAATGTGAAGGAAAAGGTCTCACCTTACCCGAAATTGGCCAAAGCTTGCCAAAACTGCATCTCGGAAACTTCTTGGTATGCTGAATTGGGGCGGACTGTTTGTGCCCCTTTTCTGCTGCCCCAAATTGGAATTTTATGTTATAAAACACCATTAAAGAACTGTGGTATACCTTAAATAATTAATTCATGGAATGAAACTCCGAGTCTTACCTTGGCAGCCCCAAACTCGTAGCTCCTCTTCTTGCCCTCCAAAGTTTTCCTCTTCTTTTTTCACACTTTCTCTTGTTTATTCCAAGTGTAAAGCTGAAGGTATGGTTCTTTAGGAATCATAAAATATATATATACACCTTGACATACTTTAGGAACACCGTAGATAATTAATTCACGGAAAAGAATCGAAGAACTCACCTTTAATTCTTCAAAACTGTGGCTGCCTTGTTCTTTTTGGGTTCTTCACGTTTTTTCCCTTCTTTGGCTAATGTTTTTGGATGGAAAATGAATTAAAAGTCAGCCAACATGTATATATACACCTCCTTAGGAGGTGACACGTGGAAGCCTCCTAGGGGTGACATGTGGCAGCCTCCAAGGGTGCCACCTCACCCAAGCTTTCAATCCAAAGCTGCCATGTGGCAGCGTGGGGTCCATCCCAAGTAGGTGAGTCACCTGTTTGCTTGTCACCAGCTTGCTTGTCACCTACTTGCTTTACTTTCGTAAGTTCGGAAACTAGTTTTTGCTCCCTTTTATAGATTCGTCATCTCATCTTATTTTAAGAGTCTATGCACTCCTTGCTACTTAAGCTCGACGTATACTCAAGTAGCTTAAGTGTGTAGAACTTCTAAGTTAGTAGCTTACGCAAGCAAGTCGAGTTCCACAATTTGTTATTTGGCCTCCAACTCCTTTCAAATACTTATAACTCTATTTCCAACCTTTACTATCACGGGGCATCACATACTCCCTTCCTTAGAGTTATTTGGTAACGTGATAGATAATAGGGATCACATGGCGATTTTCAAGAAGCTTACGAACACGACTCAAGGTACAGAAGTACGGGATATAACATCCTTCCCCCTTGAGAACATTCGTCCTCGAATGTTAACTTGTCTTATAGGGTTTCAGGGAGATTTTGGGCATTCTCTATAACAGTCGCCATCCGCTCCATTTAGGAGGTCAAATTACGCTTGGATTTAGGGAATAAGTATGAGTATCTTTCCTCAATCTGTTTTTCGACTTCTCAGGTCATCCCCTCTCTTTGTTCTTGTTTTGCCACACTTTTTTGATGGAAGTCACGTCCTCAGTTCGCAACCTTTTAATGTCAATCCAAGATGGCGATAAGTTTCTCCTTGTAGGATAACTCTTCCATTTCATGGACTTCATTTATGGGACATACTCTGGGTGGATCACCAGTACATTTGCGAAGCATCAATATCTGATAGACTGGGCGTATGGTTTCCAAATCAGGTGGTAAGTTCAATTTATAAGTAACTTTGTCTATCTTATGACCAACTTGATAAGTTCTAATGTAGTTTGGGCTAAGTTTCTTTTTCTTGCCGAATCTTATTATTTACTTTTCCTGTTCTGGAAGAATTTTGGTAGAGTTTCCTCTATATTTCGTAACTATCCTCAAAATCTACATGCAGGAAATACCAACAATGCCTCATAGGGCTAACATATATATTCATCTCACATCACAGCCACACAGGGCTTTCAATATCACCTCATATTGCAGCCACACAGGGCTTTCAATATCAACAATAGTATAAAAATAATGGACTTACCTCGTATGTCCAACTTCGAACTGCATCTGTTACACTTCCCTATCTACTTTCCTTTCAGTTTTCAACTTTATATTTCAATCATACTTCAATACCTTATCTGGCACATATCTTTCATGCCTTGGCTTACCTGCGTTCTTGGTATTTTCCAATATCATCAGTCACTTTCTTCTATCAATGCTGTCCTTTTGCTGAAATTAGAGGTTAGTATAAGGAACTTCACTTCCTATGACTTGGCTCTATTGCACGATCTTTAGATATGAAAGAAAAGTAATATCCTAAATATCCAGTATCCTCCTGTTTATAAATGTGGCGTGCAACACACCGATAAAAAGACTCTACTAGACACAGTCTGCAGACAACCCAAGGATGAACTGCTCTGATACCACTTCTGTCACGACCTAACCCCGTGGGCTGCAATTGGGGTCTGACCTAGACCCCCGTATATGTAACATTCAAATATAACAAACTTGAACTATGGGTAATATGATAAAACCCCCCAAAACCCCATTGGGTTAAAACTTTTTCATGTTCATATAGCCTCCTTCATTCATATCGTATTATGGAAGAGAATGCAAGCCGACAAGGCTGCCATAACATAAAAACATTTACAACATGCCGTATAGGCACAGCCACAATAAACTCATAAATAACCCACACATACATATCTACAGACCTCTAAGAATTGTACGATAACATATAGCGGGACAAGGACCCTGTCGTACCCCTGAATAAACAAATACATATATACACTGGAGGACCAGTATAAAAAACTAGGCTCCAGAATAGTGGAGAACCTCCAATCATAGGTGAGCAGAAATCCTAAGCTCGTGGATCTCTGAAATAAACGTTTGTACCTGCGGGCATGAAACGAAGCCCTTCGAAGAAAGGGGGTCAGTATGATACATGTACTGAGTAAATAAGCATAACATAACTTAGATAACAACTGAAATAGAGATGTATGAAACCAAGTATAGCATTTAATAGGGTACTATACCTAGACCTCACAAAATAAAGTCATGTATACCATTATCACGTACCGTATCCGGCCCGCTCGGAGAATCAGTGTTACAACCACATCATCTATTATGATAGGCATATATATGCTATTAGCACTGTGGAATGTACAGCCCTATCCATGTATATAGCAAGCATATGCCAAGGAATAATGGCTCGATCCACATATCATGTACTAATGCCGAGGAACGATGGCCCGATCCACATATCATATGATAATACTAAGGTACGACAGCCTGATTCGTATCATATATTAGTGTCGAGGAACGACGGTCCAATCCGTATACATGCATATCATATAATAATACCAAGGAACGATAACCCGATCCACATATCACACAATAATGCATATATGTGCATGTAAGACTTGGTAACCCATCAGACATCCCCCAACTATTATCATAAATATGCCTAAGAAACCCCAGATTTAGGAATTTACACACCCAATCACTATTCAGCCTATAGAAGGCTCGAGAGTTGTAGTTTAACTACTTCAAGACCCTTAGCATTTAGGAGTGAAGTCGAGTGACAAGTTATACTCGGGACTTAAAACTGGAACTGCCTTTACACTCATATCATACCTCAATTCACTTACATTTAAGACATTTCAAAGGGAAGAAGAGACAGGCTTTACACGTACCACCTTTCGTCATATAAAATCCCTAAAAGGCAACAACTCAATTACTACAGGAGTTCTAATATCACCAATTCAATGAAACTCATGGCTCATGCTTGGAATTTATGAATGGAACTACCCCAAGCTCATATACATATCATTTATTACTTACGTCTAAGACATGCCAAAAAAGAGAAGAATAGCTTTACATACTTATGCCAAAAACATGCCAAAAGAAATCTTCACATACCTCATATGGACTTCTCTTAATCACGTCCACGTCATCGTCCTTCGAACCTATTTAACATGGAAGAAATGCGATTATCAACAACCTTAACTTTTCAGTGCCCTCAATTACACCTTAGTATTCATCGAACCATTTCCTTATTCATCTCCTCGACTAGTTCTTTAATTAGTTAAGGCATTAACGAAAATTGGGCAGCACCTCCCCTATAAAGTGCCCTATCTGACTTTCCAATTACATCCCTAATCACTACATCCAACAAAAAACAACACCCTGCAGCATATAAATATAAAACATGGCGACATCACGCAACACAAGCTCCAAATAACCTGCTGAAAATTACGACACCAAAACAGGGTTTTTAGTCTTTATTTTGCAAAGCCTTTATTTATACAAAACAAGGGGTAATGTGGCTGTTATCAGTAGGATCCACACCCCTTTTATAACACATTTAGTCCCTGCAACAAACCCACACACACCTGCTGTAATACACCACAAGCACAACACTTTACTTCGACGACAATTCAACTATAGCGATTCAAATTTAGTTTGTTTCGAATGTCAAGCGTTTATATGACGTTTTCACGTTTCCATACACTTAAACAGCATATAATACACTTCATAAAAACACCACAAACCCCAATTTGAAGGGAAAGGTCTCACCTTACCCGAAATTGGCCAAAGCTTGCCAAAACTGCATCTCGGAAACTTCTTGGTATGCTGAATTGGGGCGGACTGTTTGTGCCCCTTTCCCGCTGCCCCAAATTGGAATTTTATATTATAAAACACCATTACATAACTGTGGGATACCTTAAATAATTAATTCACGGAACGAAACTCCAAGTCTTACCTTGGCAGCCCCAAACCCGTAGCTCCTCTTCTTGCCCTCCAACGTTTTCCTCTTCTTCTTTTACACTTTCTCTTATTTGTTCCAAGTGTAAAGCTGAAGGTATGGTTCCGTAGGCATCATAAAATATATATATACACCTTGAAGTACTTGAGGAACACCGTAGATAATTAATTCACAGAGAAGAATCGAAGAACTCACCTTTAATTCTTCAAAACCGTGGCTGCCTTGTTCTTTTTGGGTTCTTCATGTTTTTCCTATTCTTTGGCTAATGTTTTTGGATGTAAAATGAATTAAGAGTTAGCCAACATGTATATATACACCTCCTCAGGAGGTGACATGTGGCAGCCCCCTAGGGGTGAAACGTGGCAGCCTCCTAGGGTGCCACCTCGTCTAAGCTTCCAATCCAAAGCTTCCACGTGGCAGCATGGGGTCCATCCCAAGTAGGTGAGTCACCTGCTTGCTTATCATCAGCTTTCTTTTCACCTTCTTGCTTGTCACCTGCTTGCTTTAGTTTTGTAAGTTCAGAAACTAGTTTTGCTCCCTTTCGTAGGTTCGTCATCTCGTCTCATTTTAAGAGTCTATGCACTCCTTGCTACTTAAGCTCGACGTATACTTAAGTAGCTTAAGTGTGTAGGACTTCTAAGTTAGTAGCTTACGCAAGCAAGTCGAGTTCCATGATTTGTTAGTTGGCCTCCAACTCCTTTCAAATACTTATAACTCTATTTCCAACCTTCAGTATCACGGGGCATCACATTCTCCCTTCCTTAGAGTTATTTTGTAACGTGATAGATAATAGGGATCACATGGCAATTTTCAAGAACCTTATGAACATGTCTCAAGGTACATAAGTACGGGATATAACAATATATTAGCAAGGTTTATGTGCACGTATATGCATTATTATATTATATAGGGATCGGGCCAAACGTTCCTCGGTACTAACGTGTTATAGATATAGGGTTTGGGATGTACGTTCCTTGGCCCTAACGTGTTATATGTATAGGGATCGGGCCGTACGTTTCTCGGCACTAACATATTATAAGTATAGGGATCGGGACATACGTTTCTTGGCAATAACCTATTATATGTATATGGATTGGGCCGTACGTTCCTAGGCACTAACCTATTATATATGTGGACCAGGCCTAACGCTCCTCGGCACTAACCTGTTATATATATATGGATCGGGTTTTATGTTCCATAGCGCTAATAGTATGCATATGCTTACGATGATAAAATGATGTATTTGTTATACCAAGTCCCCAAATAGGCCGGATACGGTAGGTGATAATGGCATACATGACCTTATTTTGTAAGGTGTAGGTACAGTACTCTGTTAAATTTTATACTTGCCCCCTGCACCCCCTATGGTTATTGTAATTTCCTTATGATGTTTTGTACTTTACATATCTCGTAATGACTCCCCCTTCTTTAGGGGGCTGCGTTCATGCCCGCAGGTACAGACACAGGTTTTGGGAGTCCGCCAGCTTAGAATTTTGCTCAGTCAGTTTGGAAGAAGCTCCATTATATCGGAGCCGAGTTCTTAGTACTTAGTATTGGATGTATATATTTTCTTATTTAGGGGTACAGAGGGGGATCAGTCCCGCCATGTGATATGGTTGCTATTCTTAGAGGTTTGTAGATATATGTATGTGGGTCGTTTGTAAGTTGGTCCAATTGTGCCTATACGGTGTGTTGTAACATTATTACGCTATGGCAACCTTATCCTCTTGCACGCCCTTTCATATTTTGAGTAACGTGACTCCTCAGGAGACAAATGAAAGCGGCTACATGTATGTGAAAATATATGACCCATTGGGGTCCCCATGTATGAGTCTTATATTTATTGTTACAATTGATAGTTATATACACGGGGATCTCGGTTGGACCTCAGTCGCGGCCTATGGGATGGGTCATGATATTTATAATTGGTATACACATCTACATATAACCCATAGAGGTAGTACCGCCAAGTTTTCAAAGTAAAAACAACAGTTTCCAACTCAAGATCATGGGTAGGGTAGTTACGCTAATGCACTTTCAATTGCCTAGAAGCATAGGCTATGACCTCACCGTTTTGCATTAAGACACAACCCAAATCAATCTTCGAAGCATCACAATAAACCACCAACCCTGCTAATCCATCCGGTAGAGTCAAAATAGGAGCAGAGGTAAGTCGATCTTTCAAAGTTTGGAAACTTCTTTAACACTCATCCTTCCATATGAATTTTGCCTTCTTTTGAGTCAACTTTGTAATAGGAGAAGAGATGGAAGAAAACCCTTCGACAAATCTTCTATAGTAACTGGCTAGACCCAAGAAACTCTATTTTCTTAGGATCAACCTTAATCCCCTCACTGGAACTATGTGACAAAGAAAGGCCACCTCCTTCAACCAAAACTCACACTTGCTAAATTTTGCAAATAATTGTCTATCCCTCAATGTTTGGAGCACAACCCTCAAATGATCCTTATGTTCTTCCTTGCTCCGAGAGTAGATCAAAACATCATAAATCAATACTACAACAAAGATATCAAGGTGGGGTTTAAACACCCTATTCATTAGGTCCATGAAAACCGTCGGCACATTCGTCAACCCAAAACTTATTACCACAAACTCAAAGTCACCATTCCTTGTTCTAAGTACCGTCTTAGGAATGTCACACTCCCTCACCCTTAGTTGGTGATAGCCGGACCGAAGGTCTATCTTGGAGAAGTGACTTTCCCCTAGTAATTGATCAAACAAGTCATCTATCCTAAGAAGTGGATACTTTTTCTTAATAGTTATCTTATTCAATTGACGGTATTCTATGCATATTTAAAGCGACCCATCCTTCTTTCTTACAAATAATACGAGAGCACCCCTTGGCAAAATACTTGGCCTTATGAACCCCTTTTCTACAAAGTCCTTTAATTTCTTATTCAACTCTTTCAATTCCTCTAGAGCCATTCGATATGGAGGAATAGAGATAGGTTGGATATCATGGAGGAGATCATTACTGAAATCAACTTCTCTTTTGGAAGGAACATCGGGAAGTTCATCGGAAAAGACATTAGGAAACTTATTGACTATGTGGACTAACTCAAGAGGAGGACTTTCGGAGCTGACACACTCACAATGTGGTAAATACAACCCTTAGCAATCAATTTCCAAGCCTTAAGACACGAAATGAACTTTCACTATCGAATGACGACCCTCCCATTCAAGAATGGACTCATTGTGAATGAAAACCTGACTCGATGAGTCCTACAATATATGGTAGAATGCATGTAACCAATCCATCCCAAGCATTACATTAAAATCTACCATGTCACGCTCTATAATATCACAAGGAACAACTTTATGCAAGATGGACACGGGACAACCTCTATAGACCTTTCTAACCATAACCTACTCATCCATGGGGGTAGACACCAAATAAGGATCTACTAACATTTTGGGCTATATATCAAACCTATTAGCTAAGAATAGAGTAACAAATGATAAGTTTGTACCCAGATCCAATAATGCATACACATCAAAAAGTAAAGACCTTCAACATACCGGTAATAACATTTGGTGCTTCTTCAACCTCTTGCCTCCCACACACAACATAGAAATGGTAGGTGCGTTGGCCACATCCTTGAGCTTGTTGGCCATGAACAACTTGGCCTTCAGGAATACCACCACTATCACCTCTACAATCCCAATCATGATGACCAAGTTTGCTATACTTGAAGCACGCATTTGAGCCTGCCAAACACTCTCCTTTGTGGGTCCTCCTACACTTCTTACATGGGAGAAAAGCTTGGGCACGAACATTCTCTCTTGGGACCATTTGGTCGAGACCTTTGTCCTTGTTGAACTTAGGAGGAGGAGTATTATTGGAACCTTGTTCCATAAACCATTGTCCACCTTGACCTTAGCCATTGCTATCATAACCATACCTTTAAGGGTAGGACCCTCCACCATCCTCTATAGCTTTTTTGAACCCTCTAGACCTCTCTCTCAACTTCTCATCTTTGATTTGTTCGACATAATTCATTAACCAAGAGATGTCCATCTCCTTGACCAACATGGCCTCTTTGCACTCCTTGGACACCAAGCTTGAGCCACCAAAAATAAACTTATTCATCCGTGCTCGGGGGTCAGAGACCATAAAGGGAGCATACTTGGACAGTTTTGTGAACTTTAGTGAATAATCCCTCACACTCATACTCCCTTGATGAAGATTGATGAACTCTTGGATTTTGTCATTCCTAAGCTCCAATAGGAATAAACCGTCTAGGAAGGCACTTTTGAACTCTTCTCATCCTATCGGTCCCTTTTCTTCATTCCTCTCAACAATTCATTGGTCATACCACACTTGAGCCATGCCTTTTAGTTGGTAAGTTACTAGTTCGAACTTTTCATTCGGTGGCACACCCATGATAGCCACAATCTGATACACCTCATCGATAAAGTCCATAGGGTCCTCATCTAGCTTAGAACCATCGAACTCGGGTGGATTTATCCTTTGAAAATTTTGAATCTGGCATCCTATTTTGCACTTAAGGAAGGACACCTTGATGTCCTTGGTGGGCTACATCTTGAGCCAATAATGCAACGATGTTATGGAACTCGGCATGAGTTATCCCTTACTCATGATGTGGGATATTTGCAATCGGAGGAGCTTGGTCCTCATCATCAACCCTTGATCTTGGAGGTTCTCTTCCATAAAGCATTATCTAAAGAACATAAAATCAGTTGTTAGTTGGAGGAAAACATAAGACACTCTAGGGTAGGACATGAATTGAAAGAAGTGAAGACCTTTCTAAATATCCCATAATCTCCTATTCATAGTTGTGGCATGCTTCACAACCATGAACAAGATCCCATCACCTCGTGAAAGGACACGCAAGCCAACAAGGCTTCCATAACATAATAACATATATCATACACCATGTAGACCCAGCTAAATCAAACTGACATACACAACCCATATATACATATCTGCAGACCTCTAAAATATTAACGATAATATATGGCAGGACAGAGCCCCCGCCGTACCCCTAAATAGAAAAAACAATTTTCTACATTAGTGATCAGTACCAAAAAACCAGGCTCTGATACAATGGAGCCTCTTCCAACTGAGCTGAGCGGTATCCTAAGCTGATGGACTACCAAAACCTGTATCTATACCTGCAGGCATGAAATGCAGCCCCCTGAAGAAAAGGGGTCACTACGACATATGTACTGAGTATGTAAAACATAACATAGCACAACTGGAAGCATATCTGAAATAGAGAAGCAGGGGATAAAATATCAAATCAAAAACCTGTACCTGTACTTTGTGAATTAAAAAAACATGTATATTCAAATTATACCATATAGCCGGCCCTACCAGGGATCCGGTGAATACGTCTGTAAGATCATCACAATTCCGTACCATCACCACCTTATTACAACCCATTGCTATATATATTTATACATATGTATTCCGACCCTCTAGTGAGGGGCTCAGTGGACAATGCAGTGAATTGTGCATGATTACTATTCCTGGCTTAGGACTCGGTGAAAGAAGCGTTACAGTATACATGAGTAGAGTATTGAGTAACTATATACAATTTAAATCATTACTGGAGACTCGACCGTATACGAAGAATAAGCTAACGTCTGAGAATCAGGGTAGTAATGTGATCATATTAAGTGCTCTCTAAATGCCATTAGGGGCTATATTAACTAGCATCTCGGGGTCCTTCGACACGTACTTAAGTAGTGCTAACCACTTAAGGATTTCAGAGTACATGTAGTCATATAGTCTCTCATATTAGAAGCCTGTATATTCATTACCTCCTCAACGTATAGTAAGTTCGAGGAAAGTAGTTGAACTATGGTGAGAGTACACTATGCAGAAGGAAATATGGACATTTAGAAATGGAATTACTTCAGAGATCGTAATACCTTTTACTTACCTCTAAGACATGCCAAAAGAGAGGAACAATAAATTTACATACACTACTTTTTAGCATATAGAAGACTTGAGGAATGGAAGCTTAACTACTTTAAGAGTCTTAACGTTCAGAAGTGAACACGAATTATGAATCATGAATCATGTTCAGAGCTCATGAATAGAATTACCCCAGGCTTTATATACATATCATTTGTCACTTAAAACTAAGACATGCCCAAAAGAAAAGAGAGACAGGCTTTACATACTTATTCCAAATACATGTCAAAGCTTCATATACCTCTTACGGGTTACTCTTTATCACGCTTGCCTCATTGTCCTTTGAACCTATTCAAAACGAAAGCAATACATATATAAATAACCCTTGAATTTCCAGCATCTTAAGTTGCGCAAAGTATTCATGGAACTCATCCCCTCACTCATCTTCTCGACTAGTTCTTTAGTTGGTTAAGGCATTACCGGAAATTGGGCAGTATTTCCTCTATAATATGCCCTATCCGAAATCCCAGTTACATCCCTAATCACTACAGCCAACCAAAAACAACAACCTTCAGCTCATATCCACATAAAACATGAAGACATTACACAACACAAGCTCCAAACAACTTGCTTAAAATTATGATACCAAAATAGAATTTCTAGTTTCTCTTTTGTGAAACCTTTAACCGTACGAGGTGGAGGGTCGTGTGGCTACAAAAATCAGCTCCCACAACTCGTTTAGAATACATTTAGGCCCTGAAACATACCACCCCGTGCCTTCAACATCACACCACAAGCACAATACCTTGCTTCGACTACAATATAACTATAGCGACCACAATTTAGTTTGTTGTGAACGTCAAGCATATTTATGATATTTTCACATTTACAGCCACTTACATAACGTATAATACACTTCATAACAACACCATGAACTCCAACTTGAAAGGAAAGGTCTTATCTTATCCGAAATTGGCTAAACTTGCCAAAACGCACCTCGGAATTTCTCTAGACGCGCTGAAATTAAGTGGACTATGACTTCTTCGCTGCCCCAAATTGGAATTTCTTGTTATTAAACATCGTTATATAACTGTGGGATACCATCAATAATTAATTCATAGAATTAAAGTCGGAGGCTCACCTCCAAAGGGCCAAACCCGTAGCTCCCTGCTCTTGTTCCTACAATTTTCCTTTCAACTTTTTCTTGTTTGTTCCAAGTGTAAAGCTAGAATTATGGTTCCGTAGACATCGTCATATATATATATATACATCTCCACTTGGTTGAGTAACACCATATATAATTAATTCACGGAGAGAAAATTAGAAACTTACCTTAGTTTTTCTCTTAAGTGGTGGCTGCCTCCTTTGGCTCTCTAACATTTTCTCTCTTTCTTACTCTTATGTTTGCTGAAATTGTGGATAAATAACTTGCCTTAAGATTCATAAAACATAAATACATGGGCTGCCTTGGAGGTGACATGTGTCAGCCCTTTAGGGTGACACGTGTCCAGTCATGATTGGCCACCATAACATGCTGCCAACTAGGGGTTGCCACATGGCAGTGGGTCCCACCTCCTCCCAAGAAGGTGGGTCACCTGCCTGCTTGAGGTACTGCCATATTTCACTCCTCCATTGGCTTCCACGTGTCATCTTTTTCCCTTCCCCGTGGGTTCGTGATCTCGTCCTATTTTAAGAGCCTATGTAATCTGTGCTACGTAAGTTTGGTATGTCCTCAAGTAGCTCAAGTATATAAGACTTCTAAGTTAGTAGCTTCCGTAGGTAAATCGAGTTCTATGACTCATTACTTGTCCTCCAATTCCTTTTGGATTCTTATGACTCTATTTCCAATCTTCTCTACTATGGGGTATCATATTCTCCCCTCCTTAGAGTCATTTGATGTGTGTGGACAATAGGGGTCTCATGGCCACTTTGAAGAAGACTAGGAACACGTTTCAAGGTTCAAAAGCGCGGGGTGTAACATTAGCATTCATTAAGCATTTCATTGGTAATGAAAAATAAATCAAGAGGAAACATAGGTGTATAGGGACTAAGGGGCTTCCCATTAATAAGAGTCAAAGACAACATGACATCCTTTACTATGTACAACAATACCTTCAACCTTAAGTGTCACGACCCAACCCCGTAGGCCATGACGGGTTCCCGGACTGGATACTAGCATATACCCCTGCTAACTATAAGTAACCCTATCTCCTATTTGCGTCATAAGGAATCAACAGGCACGATAAAATATAAGCCGATGAGGCTTCCATGACAAAAGGGAACGTCCCAAAATATAAGTCTTATAGGCACCACTGTACACACACACATATACAACCCACATAAATGTCCACAGACCTCTAAGAGTAAGAACAATAACATAAGGCGGGATAGGGCCCCCGTCGTACCGTGGACAAATAAATATATACATTGAGGGTTAGTACCAAAACTAGGCTCTGGTACAATGGAGCACTTCTAAATTGTTGAGTGGAACTTATACGCTGGCGGAATCCCCAAAGTATGTATCTATACCTGCGGGCATGAACGCAGCCCCCCGAGAAAGGGGGTCAGTATGACATATGTACTGAGTATATATAAGCAGAGGCATCATAAGAAAATCACAGTTGGCATAGGGATGCAGGGAACAAGTATAACAATTAATAAATCACTATGCCTACATTTTGTAAAACTACGTTATGTATCTCAGTGTCATATTTCGTACCTGGCCCATTGTGGGACTCAGTGTTACAAATATATCATTATGTCATCATATGCATATATATAACGTACCCAGACCTTTATGGGACCCGGTCAATAATCATGTCATCTTACCATCATATACATATATCATACCAGACCCTTTATGGGACTCGATCATACCCGGCCCTTTATGGGACTCGGTCATACCCGGCCCTTTATAGGACTCGGTCATACTCGACCCTTTATGAGACTCGGTGTTACACCCCACACTTTTGAACCTTGAAATGTGTCCCTAATCTTCTTGGAAGTAGCCATGAGACCCCTACTATCCACACATATTAAACAACTCAAAGGAAAGAAGAATGTGATACCTCGTGAGAGGGAAGGTTGGAAATAAAGTCGTGAGAATCCGGAAAGAGTTGGAGGCTAAAAAAATGAGTCATAGGACTCGATTTACCTACGTAAGCTACTAAGTTAAAGGTCTTATACACTTGAGCTACTTAAGGATATATCAAGCTTACGTAGTACGAATTACATCGACTCTTAAAACAAGACGAGATTACGAACCCACGGGGGAAAGGAGAAGGCGACACATGGCAGCAAAAGAAGGTGCCACATGGAAGCCTAGGGAAGTGCTACATGGAATCAGGTGACCCACCTGCTTGGGGTCAAGTAGGTGACCCACCTACTTGGGGGTGGGCCCCACCAAGGACACGTGGCAGCCTTGGAGGCTAAGGGTGGATCCGTGGCCCAATAAGGGCTTGACACGTGTCACCCTTAGGGGCTGACACATGTCACTTACTAAGGGACCATATATATGTATGTTAATGACTCTTAAGTCATTTGGGAACTCAAAAATCAGTCCAAAACATAGAGAGAAAACGTGAGAGAGAGGCAGCCATGGCTTTGGAAGCTTAAAGGTAAGTTTCTTGATTTTTCTTTCGTGAATTAATTATGTACGGTGTTCCTTAAGCACGTGGATATGTATATATTTATTTAACGATGTTTATGGAACCAAAACTTCATCTTTACAATTGGAAACTTAGAAGAAAGAAGAAGAGAAAAACGTTGGAGACAAGAGAGAAGGGCTACGGGTTTGGCCCTTTTGGGGTAAGCTTCCGGGTTTTGTTCCGTGAATTAATTATTTGAAGTGTCCCTAAGTTGTATAATGGTGTTTAATAACATAAAATTTCAATTTGTGGCAGCGAAGAAGTAACACAAATAGCCCGCTCAATTTCAGCGCGTTTGGAGAAGTTCCGAGTTGCGCTTTGATGGTTTTGGCCAAATTCGGGTAAGATAATGTTTATCCTTTCAAATTTGACTTTATGGTATTGTTATGGAGTGTATTATACACCTTGTGTGTGGCTGGAAATGTGAAAATAGTATAGAAATGCTTGGCGTTGAAGACAATCCAAATTATAGTCGTTATAGTCGAATTGTCGTTGAAGTAAGGCGTTGTTCTTATGAGTTGCTGCTGCAGGGGTGTGATTTGTTGTTGCAGGGCCTAAATATGTTCTAATGTCGTTTAGGTTGCTTTTGGTTAAAGCCACATGACCCCCCGTTGCGTATAATTAAAGGCGTTACAAAATAAAGGCTAAACGCCCTATTGTGATATCGTATTTTTGAATAAGTCATTTGGAGTTTATGTTGTATACTGTTGGTATGAATTGCTGCAGGTTGTTGTTGTTGGTTGTCTGTAGGTCTTAGGGACCTAATTGGAAATTTGGATAGGGCACATTATAGGGAAAGTGCTGCCCAATTTTCAGCAACGCCTTAGCAAATAACAGAACTAGTCGGGGAAACGACTAAGGAAATAGATTCCATTAATACTAAGGTGTAACCTAGGGTGATGGAAAGTTAAGAGGGGTTGATATTCATATTACTTTCATGTTGAATAGATTCAAAGGACGGCGAGGCAAACAGGATAAGGAATAATTCAGACAAGGTATGTGAAGCTTCCTCTTGACAGGTTTTGGCATAGGTAAGTAAAGCTCATTCTCTTTCTTCTGTTGGCATGTCCTAATTGTAAACTGAATATGATACGAGCTCCGGGGTAATTCCATTCTTGAGTATCTCTTATTTACCACTGGATGTTGAACTCTATGGTAGTTAAACTATTTCCCTAGAAACTCCTATATGTTAAAATGGTATGAATGTACAGACTTCGAGTCTTTAAACCATTTGATAACAAATGTTCAGGTTCCATAAGTGAATTGGCCTTAATTTAGTATGCGTCTAGGGTCCTTGAGAACCTAACTTATAAAACCTCGAGTGACAGTTAGAGGGCACTTGAAACAATTACATTCCTACCCTAACCTCCGAGTGATGATTTGCTTGATGACTTCATTGAGTCTCAGATACTGATTTAAACTGTGTTTTATTTCTCACTACTCTACTCGTATATACTGTAACACTTCTTTTTTGAGTCCCGAGTCGGTTATCAGATTCGTGCAATTCACTGCATTGTTCGCCGAGTCCCTCGCTAGAGGGTCGGCATCCATATATATATATATATATATATGATGTGTTGTAATAAGGTGACGATGGCCTGGGGCCTGATACTGATACTATGATGAGGTATTGTAATAAGGTGGCGATGGCACGGGGCCTGATACTGATACTACATATATGATTCACTGGACCCCTGATGGGGCCGGCTATATTGAAAATTTGAGCATGCATGTTTTTGTGATTCACAGAGTATTGGTACATGTTTCTGATTTGATAATTGGTTCCCCTGCTTCTCTATTTTGGATATACCTCCAGTTGTACTATGTTACATTTTATATACTCAGTATATATATCGTACTGACCCCCTTTCTCGGGGGACTGCGTTCATGCCCACAGGTACAGATACAGGTTTTGGGAGTTCATCAGCTTAGGATTCCATGCAGCTCAGCTGAAAGAGGCTCCATTGTATTGGGGCCTAGTTTTTGATACCGTCCACTGATGTATAACATTGTTTTGTCCATTTGGGGGTACGATGGGGGCCCTGTCTTGCCATATGTTGTCATTTATATTTTTAGAGGTCTGCAGACATGTATATGTGGGTTGTGTATGTCAGTTTGATTCAGTTGGGTCTACCTGATATATGATATATGTGATTATGTTATGGCAGCCTTATCGGCTAGCATGCCCTGTCATATTGTCATACAAATGAAAAGGTCTACAGGTTTATGAAAATGTTATCGTCTAGTGGGGCTCTTTTATATGATATTGTCTTATTTATGATTCAATGTGACCACAGCTAATAGATATGTGTACGAGGGGTCCAGGTCGGACTCCAGTAGCGGCCTACGGGGTTGGATCGTGACACTCAATTATACCCGGCCCTTTATGGGACTTGGTCATACCCGTCCCTTTATAGGACTCGGTGAATACTTATATCATCTTATATCGTACCCGGCCATTTATGGGACTCGGTCGTACCCAGCCATCTTGTGAGGGACTTGGTGGAAGATATGTTAACCATATGTACGAGCAGAGCAATAAGTAACCATATGCAAGCTAAATCATTATCTGAGACTCCATGAAATAGCCAAGTGAACCGTCACTTGAAGATCCGAGTAGTAATTGTCTTGAGTACCATCTGAGGGTCATTAGGGATCATATTAAGTGGAGCCTCAGGCTTCATAGACGTGAATAAAGATAATAATGCTACACAGCTTACAAAATCAGATACATTCATTGCCCTAGAGCCCTTAGGAATACGAGGTTGCATATCTAGTTACTACCCAACATATGGAAGGCTCAAGGGTAGTAGTTCAACTCCTTTAGGACCTTTAACATTCAAAAGTGAGTACAAGCCATGAGTTACACCCGGAACCTAAAATGAAATTACCTCTAACTCATATCGTATACCGCTTCACTTACATTAAGCCATTTCAAGAGAAGGAAGGGATAGGCTTCACGTGTACTACCTTTTGTCATGTAGAAGACTTACAAGACAATAACTCAACTATCACAGGAGTTCTAACATCAAGAAGTGAATAATATTTACGAACCATACTTGGGGTTCTATGAATAGAATTATACCCACAATACATATACCAACCACTTATGACTAAGACATGCCAAGAGAAATAAAGAGATAAGCATTACATACTCTCTACTTCCCCTCATATAGTTGTCATACACATATGTGCCATGGAACGTACGGCCCAATCCTTAGATAGTAACATATATCCTACTTGGCCATCAAGGGACTCGGTACCATAAACATTTCATCATAACATCATATCTGATGTCAAAGACATATCAAGAGAGAAGAAGGGTAGATTTACATACTTATTCCAAAAACATGACCAGATAAAGAAGGTAGCTTCACATACTTATGCCAAAAACATGCGAAGAGAAAGAAGGTAGCTTCACATACTTATGCTAAAAACATGCCAAGAGAAAGAAGATAGCTTCACATACCTCTTATGGGTTACCCTTCACCACGTTCGCCTCGTCGTCTTTTGAACTATTTAACATGGAAGAAATACTAAAATTAATAACCTTCCACTTTACAACATCCAAATCCACAACCAAGTATCCATAGGAATCATTTCCTTATCCATTTCTCTCGACTAGTTTACTACTAGTTCCGAAGTTGGTGGAAATCGGGCAGCATATCTCCTTATAACTTTCCCTATCCAACTGCTAATCTTAGAAGACATATTACCAACAACAACCATCAGCTATATATAAAATAAAATCACTTCAACATTACTCAAAACAACTCCAAACAACTACCTCAAAACTACGATACCAAAATAGAATTTTTAACCTTTATTTCGTAAAACCTTTAACAATATGAAATGGAGGGTCGTGTGTCTGAAACTAGAAGTACCCACACCTCGTTTAGAACACTTTACATCCCTCCAACATGCCATCCAACCAGCTGCAACCGCATCACCACAATCACAACACACTACTCGACTTCGATTTAACTATAATGACTTCAAATTAGTTTGTTTCTAATGTCAAGCATCCTTATAAAAGTTTTTCACTTCCAACCTCATTTAAGACATTTAATATACTACATAACAACATCATAAACTCCAATTTGAAAGGTAAAACCTTACCTTGCCCGAAACTCACCAAAACTTGTCAAAACTCACCTCGAAAGTTCTTTTAGCGCGGCTAAAACTTTGTGGCTATTTGTTAACCTTTTGGTAATTCTCCAAACCATAAATTTACATTACTAACACCTTCATACCATCATGTTATACCTTAAATACTTAATCCATGGAACGAAATCAAAAAACTTACCTTTTTTTCCCTTGGCCGCCACTACTTTCTCTCTAGCTCTAGGGTTTCTTCTATTCCTTTTTCCTCTTGAATTTTCTAGAGAAGTATGGAACTTATGGGATATGGATGAAACTAAAAGTCATAAAACATATATATATAGGCTACTTTAGGGGGTTACACGTATCAACCCCTAAGTTGTGACACGTGTCAAGCACTCATAGGGCCAACGCACCCCCTTCTCCACCCTTGGGCTGCCACATGGCAGGTGGGGCCTACCCCCTTGCTGCAGCTGCTGCCATGTGGCACTCCCTCTTTCTTCCATGTGTCACCCTCTTTTCCTCCTTGTGGGTTCATAATTTTGTCTTGCTTTACGAACCTATGTTATCCTGGCTACGTAAGCTTGGTATGTACTCAAGTAGTTTAAGTATGTAAGATTTTCAAGTTGGTAGCTTACGTAAATAAGTCATGTCCTACGACTCATTACTTAGCCTCCAACTTCTTCCGTATTTTTATAACCATATTTCCAATCTTCCCTACTATGGGTGTCACATTCTCCCTTCCTTAGAGTTGTTTGATAGCGTTATAGATTATTCGGCTCACATGGTAACTTTTAAGAAGCTTTAAGAAACTTAAGAATTCTTCCAAAAACTTAAGAACCTTTCAAGAAACTTAAGAGCTTTTCAATAATCTTGTGAACCTTCCAAGGTACAAAAGTACGGGGTATAACATCCTTCCCCCGTTTAAAACATTCATCCTCGAATGTGAACCAAAAACCTTCCTCAAGATCTTATACGGATTATAGGGAAAATTTCCTTCTATTGCAATAACTCATACTTTCATCGCGTAACCAAAATAAGAGTTTAGAAGTTAGGACTACCTGTGGATGTAAGAAATAGGTACAGATACTTGTGTTTCATTTCCTCTTCAACTTCCCAGGTCACTTCTTCACGATTTTCCTATTGCCTCAACACCTTGACAGAAGCTACATCCTTAACTCACAACTTCCTACTCCGCCAATCCAGGATGGCGATAGGTTGCTTCTCATTAGTTCAGATTCTTCCATGGTCCTTTGCTCAGATTTGGCTCCAATTTTCCCATTGCATGTTATATTACGTTGCCATCTTTGCAACAATGTGCAAAGGCACTCAACTTAGCCCAAGATTTACCTTAGCTTCGTTTCTCTAGTATTTAGGTTCGCCTTGCCCCCTCCTCTTTTATCTTACAACCGGTATCAGGGTAGATCTTTAGTTCAACCATGACCATGTCCTTTTTGGTCATTTGATTTAACTTTCCTTTTTTTTCTCTGTAACGTATCCAAAATATCATAACTACTTTTCATCATGTACTCTTCTGCTTGGTCTTATGCTATATATATATATATATATATATATATATATATATATATATATTCATTGGTTACATAACTACTTTTATAAACCAGTATGAGGTAGACGCAGTCTTTTCATTTCCTGGTCCATCTTGCTTTACATATAACCTTTACACTAGAACTTGCTCGCGCTAACGCTATTCTGTCCTACACTTTTCTTTTCCTTCCTTCGGGTACTCCTTGATCTCCTCATTCCCTACCATAGGAGATTTTCTATTCTTTCTCCTTGCTACCTGTATGTCACATCTCAGCAGCTAACAACTATGTTTCCATACCTTAATCTTTATTCAACCATGGCCTTACTACTCTTTACACGGTCCTTAGATCGCTCGGTCTTATTCTCTTATTGTGTTCACCCCTTTTTGTATGCACCCATCCATTAGGGTCGCTACTAATGGTTCTCCGCACAGTATCAGATATCATGGCTTCTATCCATTTATTGCTGGACTTTAGCCCTTGCTAACTCGTGCCAACATGGGATCTTGCTTGAAGTTTAAGCGTTTCCGTTAACATGTGATAGTATCAGTTGACTTCATCTCACACTTATATTTCTCTTGTCCACTTCCCTCTTTTAGGGTGTATCTATGTCATCCTCTATTTATTTTCAATTGTTCATACGCATATGATTCTGTTCCAACACATTTGACCTACTTCACCATATCTACACCTTCTGTTAGATCATCTATACTTTAGGTTGCC